>NW_026596134.1:25228651-25397239 GCF_907164565.1 Psammomys obesus | reverse complement strand
ATGATGATGGTGGTGATGGTGATGATGGTGATGATGGCAATGATGATAACAATGATGATGATGATGAAGCCACAGTAGTTGCAGACACCCCCCAGGGGACCCCAGTGTCTTTCAGATTCAGCGCATCCAAATCAAGACCAACTAGATAGTCTCTAGGGTGTCACCTGCGGAGCTCTACTCCTGGGTCCCTACTCTTTTCTGCCCTAAAACCCTAATGTCATGTTCCTTACCTGACCCAGAAATGTCAAAATTCCTAACTCAAAGTTAGGCCTGGATTGGTGGGCAGTGAAGTATGTGGGGGTTCTGTGGTGGTCCAGTTGGGAGAGGTCGGGAAAAGGTGGCCGATGAGTATTCAAGGAGAGTCTCTGCCCCTGGAAGGGGTGTACCCACTGTTCGGGGTCACACAGACTCACATCTCAGCTCGCAGCATGTCAGCTGCAGCCATGTTGGATGCTGGCCACCTGCAGAGCCTTGTCTGACAGTGTCCCTAGTCCCTAGCTGCCTAGAAGGGCTTTGATTTAAAACAACAAATGGGCCTGTTTTGCCAGAGGTAGTCTCAAGTCATTCTGAGCACCCGCTGAGTCCGAGCTGCCTCAGGGACTCACTCTGTGGGGTGGGGGAGCTGAGCCTAGAGTTTCTCAGAGCACAGCTCTAATCATCTCTCTGCACTGCCAGGTGTGGTTCCAGAACCGAAGAGCCAAATGGAGGAAGAGAGAGAAATGCTGGGGCCGCAGCAGTGTCATGGCTGAGTATGGGCTCTATGGGGCCATGGTTCGGCATTCGATCCCCCTGCCGGAGTCTATCCTCAAGTCTGCCAAGGATGGCATCATGGATTCCTGTGCCCCATGGCTACTGGGTAAGAGCCAGCACCCTCCTTGGGGCCCTGCCCCTCTGGTGAGGACAGCACATGCCCTGGGGGAGGGAGCTGAACACTGGGAAGGGAGCCCTGGACCACAGAGACCCAATGGCAACAAGATCTTCCAAGCAGGCCATCCCATCCTTTGCTCCTAACTATTAGTTGTCAAGACTCCCATTCTGGGGTCACTGACTTCTTTTGTCCTGTGAGCAGGACGTGACCCTTGCCCTAGGGTCTGTCGTCCTTTCTTCCTGACTAGAGGTGGGCTTAGAGTTAATGAAATATCCCCCTTGTGGGTTGAGGGGACCCCTATGTCCCTTTAGCCACCTCTCTAGCTTTGCCCAAGAATTTCTTTGCCCCAAACTCTCCCCATATGCCCTATCCCATCACCTGCCACCCAGGCCAGTGATAACAGCATCTGCTTATCTTGGGGTCCTAAGGCCTGGAATCCTATGACAGGGGGACAAGAAGGTGGGCGGGTTTGATATAGAGAACTCCGCTGAAGGCCTGGTTCCCAGCTGTTGGCCTAAGACTTTAGCTCTGCCAGGCACCCTCCCACCCCCTGACCCCTGTCCAGTTGTGGGACTTGACTGTGGTGTGTGAAGAAAGGCTTTCTGCTCCTCCTTAATTCTGGCCTCTCTCTATCTTTGCTGTTTTCAGTTCAAGATGGCTTTCCCAGGCGCTTTTCTAAACCCGAATACCAACAATTCTTTTTAGGGATGCACAAAAAGTCGCTGGAGGCAGCAGCTGAGTCGGGAAGGAAGCCAGAGGTGGAGCGCCAGGCCCTGCCCAAGCTCGACAAGATGGAGCAGGAGGAACGGGCCCCAGATGCTCAGGCAGCCATCTCCCAGGAGGAACTAAGGGAGAACAGCATTGCGGCCCTCCGAGCCAAAGCTCAGGAGCATAGCACCAAGGTTCTGGGGACTGTATCAGGGCCTGACAGCCTGGCCAGGAATGCTGAGAAGCTAGAAGAGGAGGAAGCCATGGATGAAGACAGGCCAGCAGAGAAGCTCAGCCCCCCGCAGCTGGAGGACATGGCTTAGGTCTAGGGGTGCAGGCCCTGGGACCCCAAGACTCTGTTCCTCTCAGGGCCTGTGGTGCAGGGAATACTCTCTGAGGCAAGGTCAGGCCTAGCTTCTGCCATTCTTCCCAGTACCCAAGGCCCTCAATCACCCTGTCAACTCTAGACATAGGCCTGTTCTGGCCATAGCTTTGGACCATGCTGAGACATCCCGGACCTGTTCCTGACTCTAGCGTCCTCCTCCTCATCCCAACTTCCCTGCCTCTGAAGCCTTCTTGCTACCCCAACATCGAGGCCTTGCTACTCCATCCCTGGGTGACTCTTGGCCGTCCAAGCTTACCCCTTATTCTCTGCTCTCCAGCGCCTTCCTTTCCAGCGTGTCCCCCCCCCTCCCCGGTGTGGACTCCAGCAGCCCGTTGCCACAAGCCCACAGCCTGGCACAGCTGTGACTCGGATTGAGGAACCACACAATTGGCTCTGGTGTCCTGAGCACCCCAGTACTCAGCCCTTCAGTACCCAGTACTCAGCCCTTCAGTACCCAGTACTCAGTACCTCCCTCCCCACTCTCTGCTTCTCGCAAACCTGGACCTCGGGTCCTGCTGTGTGGACGTATTGCTTAGCTGGTCCATGGGAGACCTCTGCATTCTCTGCCCTACCCACTGATGGCCAGATTCAAGGCTCCACAGGGCAAGTCTGAGCCGCTCCCCAACCCTGTCTCCTGCCATACCCCATTTGCCCTGTAGGTTCCTCCTTGGCAGAAGTGGGCAATTCCACATGGATCGGCCCTGTACCCTGAGGGAGGGGCCCCTTCTCACCAATGCTGTGGCTCACTGTATGACTGGGGAGCCCAAACCCTTTCCCAGAGCTCTTGCGCCCCAGGGCCTGTGCTCCTGAAGCATTTGGACTCTTCTGCCTCTGACTTCGGCTTGCTGTTTAAGGCCTCCTGCCCCTAGAGCTCCTTGTAGCCCAGCGGTTCTCAACCTTCCTAGTGCTGCGACCCTCTAATATGGTTCCTCATGCTGTGCTGACCACCAACCATAAAATTACTACATCGCTACTTCATAATCGTGACTTTGCTGCTGTTACGAGCTGTCATGTAAATATCGGATATGCAGGATGTCTGCTATGTGCCCCCCCCCCGCCAAAAGGGGGTTGTGACCCACAGGTTGAAAACTGCTATCATAGCCCACGGGTTCACACGTGCCTGCTTTGGAGAAACCTAGTGCAGCAGCTTGGAAGCCACAGGCATGGCCTCACCTTTACCTAGGCATTCCTGAAAGGCCAAACCTAAAGCAGATGTGTGACAAGGAAGGTACAGGGAAAAGCTCAAAGAAAAACAGGGCAGGGGTCAGTGGGAAAGCTGTGCTAAGCCACAGCCACTCATGGCTCTGTGCCGGCTGCATGCCCACACGCATGTCCGTAGAGAAGGGACGCTGCTGGACTGAGGGACGTCTTCCTATAGAGGGCGGAGCTGTCCATACCGATAGCCTCTTTGCAGATGTCTGCCCACCTGTCGTTACCTGATGACGTGGCTACCTGGCCTTCAGGAGCCCTCTGCTCCTGGATTCCCAGGTCAATCACAAGACCCCCTTCACCCTGTGAAGTACCTACCCCACTCAACTCTGCAGGGACCGTTTCACAAGAAAGGCCTGAGGTAGCGAGTTGTGATTTTAGAGCTGTTTCGACAGTTGGTTTCCTCTTCGTTCCGTTCCTAGAACCCTCCTGTTTCCAAGTTCTTGTCTTCTTCTGGCTTGAGATGTTCAGACTCTAGCTCTGGTGTGTAAATAATGTACAAAGCTTGAGAAGGAAGAAACTGGATATTGAGGTGTTTGAAACACTGAACTGTCATAACTTTTAGATATTCAAAGCATAATTTCTGTGCTGTTTTCTGTAAAGACACAAGCAAGAATAAAATACATGCAAAGACTGCTGGAAATGGGTCCGGGAGCCTTTTCTAGGTGGGGTCAGTTGCTTGCATGTGTGTGGGTAGGTGGCCTAAAAAGTAAATCCACAAAGATTTTTAGGTTCAAACTAGGTTCCCTCTTCCGAAATTACTCCAGACTTTGGCCAGGCATCATGACATTCAACTTTAATCCCAGCACTTGGGAGACAGAGGCAGGAGGATCTCTACGGGATTTAGGCCAGCTTGCCTTACACAGTGAGTTCCAGGACAGCCAGGACTATAGAGAGAGAGACACTGTTTCAAAACAAAAACAAAACCACAGAACAAATTACCCCAGACTTCAAGGAATAACTGGCTTGCCTCTCAATGCTGAGCTCATACCACATTTGAGTGACATTTGTCACTGTGTTGTGAGACCATTCTCTATTGCAAGCCCAATTTCTATCTCCTGGGTTATCACCTACACGCCCCTGCTAGGGCCCCATACAGAAATAAGACGTTACCTCCTCCCTCTGGTACTTCTTTCTAATCAAGCCTATTTCTCTGAAGATACCCACAGGCCACAGCCTCGCTTTGTTTAGCACACCCCTGTGTACTTGTATGTGTCACCTTCAACCTAAACAGGGGCAGATAGAAAAGCTAAATGTATCAGATGATGCTAAGTCTCTCCCAAGAGGAAGGGGGACCAAACAGATGACTCAGCCATTGAAAGTGCTCTGGTTCTAGGAGCCCAGAGTTCAGATGTCAGCAGCCAGATAACAAGCCACGTGTCCTGCAAAGTACCTGTAATTTGACACTCTCTTCAGGCCTCTGTGCCCAAAGGGTATGAGCAACACCCCCCCCCCCCACACACACACACAATCTTTAAAAGAGGAGCAGGGGAGTGAAGAAGAAACAGTTCCCAGAAGGTGCATGAAATTGCCTGTAGACAGCTGTGACCCACAACTCGATGATGTCCTGGACAGAATTACAAGAGGAGAGGGCGCAGCGAGCAGACTAGATAAGGTGGCATTTGGGCTCAAGAAATCTCATAAGATTGTTTCAAATTGGCTCAGGCCGTGGAACTCCCCGGCAGGAGAGACTGCTGACAGTCCATCAAGATGACTGACAGGAGGCAGAAGCCTTCATAGCCCAAGCGGACCCAGATGTATTCTCCCCAACCTGGAGCCTGAGGGTAGACAGGGTGTTAACTTTTCAGACAGAGGACCTGAAAGAAAACGGGGAGGACTACAGTCTGATGCTGGAGACAGTCTTAGTTTCAGTACACGTAACAAAGAAAGAAAATGATCCAGGGAAGGTTGTCTGAGTTTAGGAAAACATGATCAGAAAAACAAACAAACAAACATGTAAATAAGTGCCATTTAGCACACACTAAATATTAACAGATCAGCCCTTTCCCAGAACTTTCTCAGGACAGTCCAATTGAAACACAATTGCCTAATGCTTGCTATAGTTTCTACCTGGGAAAGCATGAAAGCAAGGCAGAAAGCCATATCCAGATCCAGGGTACAGTGACCAAATTGGACTCTATAGCTATGTTCTGGTATCCAAAAAGAACAAACACACCTTACAAATTGAATGTTCTGGAAGGGAGAAGGAAGGACCCTGGAAAAAGTCCCACAAAACCACCACACCAAGGTCTGAGCTCCGAGGGTACCCTTAGCAGCCGCTCCATCCCTAAGTGGATCTGGGTGACAGATAACTGGGACACCCGTGATGCTTGGGAGATGCTGGCGATCCTGTTGGACAATCACCGTGGGCCTGGGCAGAGGCAGGGGCATGGATGCTATCAATCAACAGGAGTTGGGGGGCTGGCTACTGGTCTTCGGATAAGCAGTATCGGAAAAGCAGGGCAGGAAGGGCAGATGGCCAAGCCCAGTCAGGGCAGAATGAAGAGAACTACTGCCCAGGCACAGACCCTTTAACTCCACCCCTGGAAGACCCACTGGTTACCCACAGAAAGCTTCATGCTTCAGGAAGTGCACGGAAGTAATAAAAAAAGGGCAAGGAGGGACTGATTGATGAGGCCTATCCAAGCTGCTGCACAGGCCTGGCAGGGATAGATGAGGAGGAGGCTGGTTGGGGGCGGGGGATAGGGAAGAAGCAGGAACCCCTGAGGCCTGTGGCTTGGAGAAAGCAGCAGTAACAGGAGAGACTGTGTCTGTGTCTGAGGCTACTCCGCTTCATTCTGGCTGGCCTCTCCAGCCTTCTGTGCCACCTGCAAACCCCTGCCGCCCCCACCGTGGCCTCAGGGCCTTTCTCTTGGTCCATGAGAGGTGCAGTGTTTTGCCTTCCCAGACACCCCTGGGGCGCTGCACCTGGCCCATCAGTTATTAGTAAGGAGGCATACAGGCACCGGATGTCAATGCCTGAAATGGCTGTGGTGAGGGGTGTTGGGAACGCTGGACCTCAATTCTCAAGGAAGGCCAGGTGTGGCGGAGACCACTGTAACCCAGCACACAGCAGGCAACACCTTTGTATTAGAACCTGTCCCCAACCCTGTCTCTAATCTAAGTCTCTGATGGCCACGTTAGTCACCTGACACCTTCTGGTCAAAAAGCCAGTGGCCTCGTCTGTCTGCAGGCCTCCCTGCCCTCCTCAGAATGATGAGGTAGGTGGCTTTGTATTAAGCTGCAGAGGACACAAGCTGTCCTGAAGTACGTCGGATGGACATTTCTCCTCTGTGGTGTTTCGAAGGAGAAAGGCCCCCGCATATATTTGGATGCTTGGTCCCCAGTGGTTTTTGGATTAGGAGGTGGGGGCCTTGCTGGAGGAGGTGTGCTAGAAGGTTTCAAAAGCCCATGCCAGGCTCAATCTGTCTGTCTGTCTCTGTCTGTCTGTCTGCCTTCTGCTTGTGGATCAGATGTAAACTCTCAGCTGTTGCTGCAGCTCCATTCCTGCCTGCTACCATGCTCCTTGCCACGAAACTTGTTCTCCGACACTGCAAGCAAGCCTCCAATTAAATGCTCTCTTTTATGGAACTCACCCTGTAGAACAGGCTGGCCTCGAACTCAGAGATCTGCCTGCCTCAGCCTCCTGAGTGCTGGGTTTAAAGTCGTGAGCCACCACCTCCCAGCATCCTCTTGTTTTGGTTTGGGGCTTCTCCAAGCCTGGGGGAGGGGAGTTGCCCAAGGTGATCATGAGGGACTCAGAGGCAAATCAAAGCTTAT
Organism: Psammomys obesus; assembly: GCF_907164565.1. Taxonomy (NCBI): domain Eukaryota; kingdom Metazoa; phylum Chordata; class Mammalia; order Rodentia; family Muridae; genus Psammomys; species Psammomys obesus. Next base: position 25,390,289 of record NW_026596134.1, on the reverse strand, counting down.
CGTCAGTCCTGATGGGTGAAGCAGAGCAGGTTTGTGTGTGGTGCTAGGGATCAAATTCAGGGTCAGAACCTGCTCAGAAGCAGAAGTGGTTCACAAAAAGGAGCTTAGTGGCTCGGAGAGATGGCTCTGTGGTCAAGGGCACCTGCTGTTCTTCCAGAGGACCTAGATCAGTTCCTAGCACGTATCAGGTGGTTCATAATCTCCTGTAAGTCCAGCTCCAGGGCATCTGGTGTCCTCTCTGGCCTCCGAGGGCACCATGTACACATAGCATACACTCAACACACACACACACACACACACACACACACACACACACACACACACCTTTAAAAAAAGTGCCTCAGTGGGCTGGAGAGATGGCTCAGAGGTTAAGAACACTCACTGTTCTTCCAAAGGTCCTGAGTTCAATTCACAGCAACCACATGGTGACTCATAACCATTTATAGGAGGATCTGGTGTGCAGGCAGAATGTTGTATAAATAATAAATAAATCTTTAAAAAAAAAAAGTGGCTCAGCTCAGTGAAATTGCAGTGACACAGGAGTCAGATGGACAAACCAAGAAACCATTAAGACAGGTGCTGAGCTGAACAGTAAGAGACATAGAATATGTCAACTTCTTCTTCAAAGAGTTCTTTCACCCATATCCCATGGCTTTGTTCCCATAAAGTGCTATGGTTCAGCAATAAGTCTGCCCATGGTTTCCATGTGTGCCAAAGGAACAAGTCTCTGTGAAGGGGTAGGTGTGGACAAGAAAGACAAGGCAGGGAACAAACCTTTGAGCCAGGCACAGAGTCCTCCCTCATCTGGGGATTCCTATGCCTATGCCCAGGGGTAATAATCTTCCATGGAAACAGTGCTGCCCAAAGATGGGAAGACTGTCAGGACGGATCCAAAAGATGTGAGGTTAATAGATGCAAAGTCTTACCTTCAATTTCCCAAGTATGGTGGACCCTTCTGCCATGATACCACCTCCCAGGGCCCTTGTAAAGGTCTAAGGAGATGCTGACAAACACACACACATGCAACCAACTTTTCTTTTTCTTTTTTTTTTTTTTAAAGGTCCCATCCAGGTTGGTCATGGTGGCACAAGCCTTTAATATCAGCACTCAGGAGGTAGAGGCAGACAGATCTCTGAGTTCAAGGCCAGAACTGGCCAAAATATTGGACTATTCTGGTGTAAATAGTGAATTCCAGATTAGCCAAGGCTACATAGTGAGACCCTGCCTCACAAAACAAAACAAAAAGCTGGGTGATGATGCATACCTTTAATTTTAGCACTCGGGAGACAGAGGCAGGCAGATCTTTGAGTTCTAGGCCGGCCTGGTAAATAGAGTAAGTTCCAGGATAGTCAGGGCTACACAGTGAAACCCTGTCTTGAAAAACAATAAATATATAAATAATTTTAAATAAAATAAAGAACATCCCAACCCCCAGCACTGTGACCACACACACACACACACACACACACACACACACACACACACACACACTACAGAAATCTGGCAAAAGGAAAAAAAAGGCTTTGGGCTCCATAACTTTATGCTTTCTGGGTTTGCCTATTTAATGTATAGGGGTCTTTTTCTGTGACCCAGATGAGTCTTAAACTCATGATCCTGTCTATGTTACCATCCTTTTGAGATTACAGGTGTTTACCACCACACTTGGCTTAATTTTTTTTTCTCATTCCTTAATACCGATTTGTCTGTGGGGAAAACAAAACCAAAACAAAACCCACCGCCTTTATTTCAGCCTGTGTGGTGGTTTGAATAGGTTTGGCCCCCAAAAGACTCATGCATTTGAATGCTTGGCCCACAGGGAGCAGCACTATTAGGAGGTGTGGCCTTGTTGGAGGAAGTGTGGGGGCGGGCTTTGAGGTTTTATATGCTCAAGCTATGCCCAGTGTGGCAATACAGTCTCCTGCTGCCTGAGGATCAAGATGTAGAACTCAGGGCTCCTCCAGCACCCTGTCTGTCTGCACACTGCCATGCTTCCCGCCGTGATAATGGACTAAACCTCAGAAACTATGAGCCAGTCCCAATTAAATGTTTTCCTTTATAACAACAGCTGCCTTGGTCTTTCCAGCAATGAAACCCTAACTGAGATGGCTAGTAAGAAGGAAGGGGTTATTTTCTTCTGCGTTAGATATAAAGATAAGAGGGGGTGGGGTAGTGTGTGTGTAATAAAGTTTAGTGACAGGGCGCTTGGCTAGGATTCATAAGGCTGTAGGTTCAATCCCCAGCAATGAAACAAACAAACAAAAGATAACAAAGGGTCCCAAGGGTCAGTGGTTCAGGCACTGGCCACACTCTCTGCCCTCTCCAGGCCATCTGGTGGACAGGAGGGACACAGATTGAGTGGAAAGGCATGGTAGGCGTAGGCAGGAGGGTGTACCTTCAAACCTTCAAGCACAGGTCTGGAGACTCAATCAAAAAGATCACTCTACAGTGGAAGAAAAAAAAAACCCCACACATTTAAAATATTTATTCTTTATTTAAAAACTTACAAAATTTAAATGGTAAATTCAAGTTTAAAAAAATCTATCAGTGTGGAATTTCGCCAGCTTTCTTGAGTCCCATAGCTCTTCCCACTCTGACCCTTCGCTTCTTACAGTTCATTTAGTTTTCTTCAGCAAAAATCATGGCAGCAGCACTGGGGAGGAGGCCTTAGTGCTCCCCGAAGGGCCACCCCTGGGCAGGGCCCGAGGCTGCTGCTAGGGTTCCTGTGTAGGACCTGAGATGAACCTGAGGCTCCTTCCTGCCCCAGTCTTCCTTGTCTGTTCCGGGCACCGTGGGCCTGCCCAGAGCTCAGCTGTCCTGGTGTGTTCCCGGGCATGGCTTCATTCCTCTTTGATTCTGGTCAGTTCCCACCTTCCTCCTCCATACAGTTTCAGAACCCAGGAGTGAAACTGCAAGACACCCAACGCCTCATGTTTGAGGGGCCTCTGGTCCCAGCCAGGCCCCGCCTTTGGGTTTTTTGGGTACCTTCTCGAGGCTGGGCCGATGTCCCACGCTGACGAACGTCATCCCCAGTTGCTGGCCGATTCGATAAAGCTCGCTCTCCACTTCCTCTGTTAGGGCGCTGGTGGCCTCATCCAGCACTGACGGCAACACGTGGTGGCAAGGATCACAGACCTGCCCTTCCCCCGTCACTCCTCCAACCCATGATCACCCCGAGGGTGTGGAGGACTGATACAGGACCCCTGCTTCAGGGAGACAGTCATCCAAGAGAGCCATGCCAGGATAGAGAGAGCACCCGTGAGCATGGCTCGGGTTTCTCAGCTGCACCCCAAGACTGAACAACCCGGGACTGCCAAGGCTGTGTCTTCAGAAGAGTCCATACCTACTACATCTGCATACCCCTGCCAGGCACAGCTCGAGGGATACCCCTCATCTCTGGCAGACTCCCAAGAGCTACATTCACAATACCTCTAACGGAGGCTACCATGGCAGGGAGCTTGCTATTGGGCGCTTACAGTCTCGGGACTATGCCAAGATGGCACGCTCTGCCATCACAGGCAGGGGACACAGGGGTGCCCAGCCGTGCACAGGTGGGCATGGCTGGCCCTGAACTCACGCTGCGGGTACCTGTGAGCACACACAGCGCCCGGCACGCGCACCCACGGCGTACACCTCACCTGCGTACTTTGGCTGCAGGTAGAAGAGGCGGGCGAATGACAGCCTTTGCATTTCCCCTGGGGACAGGACATCATACCTAGAAAAAGCAGCGAGCAGTGAAACCTGCAGGGAGGCAGCAGCATGGCTTTTGCCAAGATTAGGTCCTGAAAGACTCCAGTTCATTACAGAGGCTGGCCCTGGGACAGAGGCCCTCCCCCTAACCCACATGATAGGAGAGGCCCAAACTACGCCTGAGAGGCTGATCTCGAACTGGTGGGCCAGCCCAAAGCCTGGCTGTTGGAGTCAGGAGCCATTCTATCCCTGCAAAGGCCCCATGGGGGAGCTGCCCGGAATAGCTCGTCCTTACCAGTTCCAGTCGACCTGCTGGTCCAGACCTCCTGCCCTCGCCACCAAGCTGGACTGGAACAGACAGAGGGCACAAAGTCCACACAAGCGTCCGCCCGTGTTTTCTGCAGGCCTAGCTCCCCGCCTTCAAATGTTTCTGTGACAGACGCCGCAGTGGCGTGCCCTGGTGGGTGTTGTCACCCACACTGCTTAGGCTGGCTAGAGTACTGGGACAAGAAAAAGCAGACCGACTCCAGGGGCCCAGCAACTACCTGTGGCGGGGCTCTCAGGCAGACCTGAGTCCTCAGGGCCCCTGTCCCACTCACCAGGCCTGCCAACTCCAAGAACCTCACGATCCTCTCATCATCGGTAGAACCTGCAACACAGAGGCTTCTTCAGCTCGTCAGGGCCTCAGGCTGGCCGGGGTGGACAGCACGCATCACGGCAGGGGCAGACTCCCAGAACAAACCTGAGGGCATAGGGCCTGCGAAGGGAAGACCTGCTTCCCTTCCCCAGCGGGTGTCTCTCCTCAGGAAAGGAAGACAGGACAAAGAGAGGACCCCAGAATACTGAGCAATTTAATAAGGCCCAGCCTGAAACCAGCGGCCTCGGTAGATCGACAACTAAGATGAGAGCCAGGAGCTGAGGAGGGGCAGCTCACCTGAGTCAGGGTAGATCTCCTTCAGGGGATAGATCACCTGAAAGCAAGAGCATCGCTGGCTAAGGCAGGTAAGGAGAGACAGCTGTACTCGGCTCCACCATTAGCATCCTTAGGAACCACCCACAGAAGCCAGGCCCCTCCCACCTGAGCAGAATCGGGACCCGCCTGTGGGTTTAGTAGGAGATATAGGTGCAGCCAATGGGCAACAGCAACCTTCAGGAATGTGTTGCGAGAGTCTTGGAGCCTCCTGAGGGCAAACTTCAGTGCCCAACAAACACATGGGGGCACTGGCTAGACACCCTAGGAAGTGGGTGTGAGTTCAGCCATAAATACTGCACAGTGTGTTCTCAGAACCTGGGAATTCGAAGGCACTGGCATTTTACTGCCCCTATCCTTCTAGGGCGAGGCCGGTGACACTGCTAGAAGCCCTAGCTGTAGGCGGGAGGCATGAGGTTGGAGGAGCGGACCCCTGACCCTGCTGACCTGCTCCCGAAGTGTCCCATCAGTGAAGAATGGCTTCTGTGGCAGGAACAGCACCCCGTGGGGCCCAAAATCAGCCAGCATCTGCACTGAGCCTGCGGGGCCCACAGAAGCCTCCATTGAGAGACCTCCAGAGGAAGTTAACTGCCTCTTCTCCCCATCTCACCCTCCCCCACCACACTGCCCACCCAGGGCCAAGGCCGCATTGGAGGCAGGGAGGGCTGGCTCACCCTTCTCGCTCTCCCACAGGCCTCCCAGCACCCGCAGGAGGGAGGTCTTGCCGGTGCCCGTGTTCCCTGTGACGAGCAGGCTCTGGCCCTCACAGATCTTCAGGCTCAGGTCCTTGATGAGGGGCTTGTCTGAGGAGGGGGCCAAGACCGAAACCCGATCAAGCAGAAAAGCTGTGTCTGATGGTTCTGCTGTCGGCCACCCTGAGGCCCTGGGGGCAGAGAAGGGAGGTGGGAAGACAGGCCATGTGAGTAGGACAAGGCGAGTGCTGGCCTAGAGGGATCACCTTTGTCTCAGGGGCCTTAGGGCCTTAAGTAGGCCCTTCAAAGCATACACAGATGTTTTCAGTCCTCCTGCCCCGGAGTGTAAAAGCATGTGGAGAAGGGGTAATGTTAAAATGAGGCTGTTACAGTGGACCCCGGGGACAGGGCAATGCACAGGGACCAAGTGAGGAGAAACATGGAAGTGACCCTCTGTGAGCCAAGGAGAGCTGCCTTGGGGGAACAGCCTCACCAACTCTAAGTTACACCTTGAGTTCCTAGTTTGCAGAACCGTGGGAAACTTCCTTTCAGTTAAGCCAGGCTGTGGTATATTGGCATTGCAGCCTAACATGGCAATGGAGCTGGAGCACTGTATGTATTTATTATTTGTATAGCATTCTGCCTGCATGTGTCCCTGTGCACCAGCAGGGGGCACCAGCTCTCACCATATGGTATGAGCTACCATGTGGTTGCTGGGAATCCAACTCGGGACCTTTGGAAAAACAGCCAGTGTTCTTAAACTTCTGAGCCATCTCTCCAGCCCTTCCCTATAGATACTAACCAGTCTTGGCACCCATGAATGGTAAATGTTGACCAGCTTGGCACATAAAGGAAACCAGCTCAGTGGCCAAGTGACTTGCCCCGGGCTATACAGCTTCATTCTTATATTTGTGGGGGTTTTATTTGTCTTGTTTATTTTCTTTTTTTTTTTTGTTGTTGTTTTTGAGACAAGATCTCACTGTGTAGCCTTGGCTCTCCTAGAACTGCTGTGTGGACCAGGCTGGCCTCGAACTCAGAGATCCTCCTGCCTCAGCCTCCTGAATGCTGGGATTGGAGGCGTGGGTCACACTCAGCCATAGTCCATTTCTGAAAGCTTCCTAAGTGGCCACCATCCAAACACTGTCCAAGGACGATATCTAATCTTTACTTCTGAGGAGGAAGATCTCTTTAGAGGCAAAGAAAATGACACCCAGAACACTTAAGTAATTTGCCGACAAGATGGACCAGGATGCCGGGTGTGGTAGCAAATGTCTTTAACCCTACCCACCACTGGGTGGGGGGGGAGGCAGAGGCAGGCGGATCTCTGTGAGTTCTACAGAGGCCAGCGTGTTCTACAGGCTGAGTTTCAGGACAGCTAGAGCTACACAGAGAAACCCTGTCTCAAAGGACGAACAAAAGACAAAAGAGAAGAAGGGCGCAGGACCACAGAAGACACACTAGGAAGAAGAGATAAGGAGTGAGCCGTTTAGACTTTTTTTTTTTTAATTTTAAAAAACATTATTTTTTGTTCTGTGTGGCACATGCAGGCGTGTGTACATGTGTGTGTTGACATGTGATACCAGCGGTCATGGCAAAGGTGCTCCTTCTCTGTGAAAGGGTCTCTCCCTGAATCTGGACCTCACTGATTTCCAAGGCTGAGTAGATACTGAACCCTTGGGATCTGCCTGTTCTCAACCATCCTGCCTTAGCCTTATGGGCACACACTGCCATCCTTGGCTTCTGTGTGGTTGCTAGAGACTCAATTATAATGCACTTGACCTAACATGGAGGTTGCTCCCACCCACTCCTTATAACCCTGCTACCAAGCTGGGAGGAGGGGTTCCGGGTTCAAGCCAGCTGGTGATCACTGCGTTCCTACACCTGCACTCTGGCTCCGTACTCACTTGCACAAATCCCACTCATTGTCGCTGAGGGTCTCACAGTCTTGTGATTTTTGGGACATGTCCAGCAGGACCTCCTGAAGTTCTCCAATCCTGGGCAAGAAAGAAGAAAGACCCTAAGATGGGTTCCGGAATTCCGGTGAAGGGGAAACCCCTTCCTGTCTCATGCCCACAGTGGGATTCTGTCCTCTCCCTGTTAAGCATTTTCCAGTGGCGCGCGCTCTGCTCACCTGTGCGTGTAGCCGGCCACGTCTGAGAGCGTGGTGGACAGGTCGATGAGCTGGGTGAAGCAATTGATGAGGTAGATGCACACGAAGGCATTCTGGTCAGGGCGGACAGCGGTGAGTGGAGGCCCCAGGCGCCGGGCCACAGTCTAAGGGTTTATCAAGATGGAACCTCACCTTGCTGACCAGGGTGCTGAGCTCTGTGGGGCTCAGGTCTCCATAGACCCCACTGAAAATGGGGATCGCGATGACTACGTAACTCAGAATGCTGCCCAGATAGTCAAAGGTGTTGATACCGACTGTAGGAGACAGATTTCATGAGACCCAGGACACACTCACGTGTTCTGCAGAGGACACAACCCTCAGGACGGGGAGCCGTGAGCCAAGTAAGGTCACGTTCCGTCCAGATCTTCATTCCCCTAGGATATCCACAGCAAAGGCAAATGCTCCCCCTGGTTTTTCAGTAAATGTGAATCGCTAACTGGACCGCTCCCATCCCCCGGTGCCAGCTCCCAGGGCCCCTTTGCCTACTGTACAGCCAGAGCTCCCTGGACATCAGCTCTCTCTGGGTCTGAAGGAGTCTCTGCAGCCTGCGGTCTGTCCTCATGTGCTCCACCAGCCCAGCTCTGATGGAAAAGGGTGGGGTGTCCACAGGATCTGCAGGGACTCCGTGGGGCTGGGACACCTCTGCTCCCACTACAGCCCCCTTTAGAGGCCACGCCCGTCCAAATGATCCTAGCCTCAGACTCGTTCTTCCATAAGCACACAGCTTGAGCCCCATGGTCCACTCTGTGGTCAGGAACTCAAGTTGGCCAGGGATGGTTCAAATCCAAAGCTCTGGCTGGTTTCAACTAAAATAACAGTTACTTAAGCTTCTAACACCCTTTTTCTTACTTTAAAACTGAACTAGTAACATAGTAAGTTAGAATGTGATTTAAGAGTTCCGTTGAGGGCTGGAGAGATGGCTCACAGGTTGAGAGCACTGGCTGCTCTTCCAGAGGTCCTGAGTTCAATTCCCAGCAACCACATGGTGGCTCTCAACCATCTACAATGAGATCTGGTGTCCTCTTCTAGCCTGCAGGTGTACATGCTGGCTGAACAATGTATATATAACTTTTTTTAAAGTTCCATTGAAGGGTACTGAAGAGATGGCTCAGCACTTGTTGCTCTTACTGAGCACCCGGGTTCAATTCCCAGCATGCACATGGCAGCTCACAACTGCTTGTAACTCTAGCTCTACGAGATCTGACAGCCTCTTCTATGGGCACTAACGTGGTGCAAAGAAATACATTCGAGCAAAGCACTCATGATCATAAAATAAGTAAATCTTGGAAAAACTTAGCCCAGTGTATTGGTGCACGCCTATAATTCCAGCACTCGGGAAGCAGAGGCAAGCAGATCTCTATGAGTTGGAGACCGGCCTGTTTACAGAGTGGGTTCCAGGGCAGCCAGGGACACACAGGGAGACAGTATTTTTGCTTATTTGTTTTGTTTTGCTTTTTAAAAAACAAAAAACAAAACAACAAAAGCAACAAGTGCTCTTACCCATTACAGAGCCAGGGGCCAGAGGGCTGTTAGCAATTACTAAGAGCACTTGCTGCTCTTCCAGGGCATGCTGTCCCAGAACCCACATCAGGCAGCTCACAACTGCTCATATCTCCAGCTTCGGGGGACCTCATCAATGCCCTCTCCTGACCCCTGATGACAGCAGCAGGCACACACACACACAGACACACACACAAATAAAGTAAATACAAATTAAAACAAATAAATAAATTTAAAAGAATTAAAGGCAATTGCATTTAAAGGGGTGTGTGTGTCCCTCTTTGTTTGTTTGTTTGTTTGTTTTTGAGACAGTATCATGAAACCAATCCAGCCCTTAACCTTCTATGTATCGAAGGATGACCTTGAATTCCCTCTACCTCCTAAATGGTAGGTCTACAGACATGTGGTACCACACGGGTTTTATGGTACTGGGATGGAAACTAGGGACTCAGTCATGCTAGGCAAGCATTCTACCAGTGGAACAACACCTCTGGCCCTCGAGCTTTTTAATATAAAGTGCCACACACATGAGGGAGCCTCCATAAATGAGAGCCATTATTATTGTTTTCCTATTAGTGCTGGGGTCTACAGAGCTCAGAAAAGTGTGCCTGCTAGGCAAGTGATTTACCACTGAGCTACACCCCAACCTCAAGAGCTACCACTATCAAACAAACGAAATGGAGCATTCATTCCGGGGCAGACTCCATGCCGGCAATCAGCCAGCACTGACGTAGATAAACAGTTCTGTCTTGAAGGAACTCAGAGGACAGGTGGCCTTACCACATTCTTCACTAACCACTACGAATATGGAGGACCAAATGCATCCTCAGGACTATGGCAACAAACAGGCATGCCCGCTAAGGGAGTCTAGGGCATCTCTCCGGAGGTGGTAACTTAAGGCTTCAGGAACATGCAGAACTCGGCAGGAGGGCCCGTCTGCAGCTCTAAGAGCTAACCTGGCCGAACCTGCAGCAGCGGAGGCCGTGGAACCCAAAGCAAATGCATCCGTGGGCACACCCCGCCACCAGACTCCAGCTCAGATTCTTTTCAGATGGTCTCACTCTGTAGCCCTGGCTGGCCTGAGCTCACTATGTACATCAGGTTGGCCTTGAACACACAGAGATCTGCCTGCTTCTGTCTCCTGAGTGGTGGGGTTAGAGGTGTGAGGCACCATGGCCATCTGGCTCATCTCTGACTCATAGGGTTCCTGGTGTCTCAGTGTGGAGACGACTGCTAAGTGCAAAGGAGCTAGGGCTATTTATTAAATTCACCCCAGAAACAGGGAACCCGAGGAATAATTCAATTCTTAAATAGCCTATGCTACCAGCCCAAACACCGACACCAGGACCTGCCCTGGTGCAGGAGAGGAGAGACTTCACAAGGCTGAAACGCCAGGCCCCTGGCTCCAGCAAGGGTGGGGAGCAGGTATGGCCTTCTGTGTGGAGCCTGTCCCCCTACCCCACCCCGCCATGCTACAGAGACAAAAAGAAGCTATTTCAGACAAGAAAGGGGACTAAGGCAAGAGCTCAATCAAGATGAAGCTACGCACTCATTTTGTTCCTTGGGCCATTTTAAGGCCCTGTGTTAGGCCACTGAGACTAGGCCATCAGAAGCAGTCCCCATACCTAAGGACAGTGAGAAAGGTGGGAGAGGGTCCCGGCAAAGTGTGATGAGCTCTACAGCGCCAAGAAGGCTGTAGACTTTATCTCTGCTTTTCTGCTGCTAACTGTGGCCAGAAGGAAGAAGGGCTTTCTCCGCCAGACTCACCTGTAGAAAGCAGCAGGCTCGGCGTTCACTCGAATCTGCATGTGTTTGAACCTGGACAGACAGAAGGGAAATGTGTGCCCTGGGGAGCCCTGGATGGGGAGGAAGCCCGCCCACTCCCACATCACACTGAGCCCAGCTCCATCTCAACACCCTAGCTGCCTTTCCCTGGACTGTCAAGAGGCTCAAGGCTTGGGTGGGGCAGCAGCTCTGTGCTGACATCAGCTTTCTGGAATGGGACAGGTGCATTCTTGCCTACGGGGCCACCTCCCCCAGGCCTAGCTCAACCGAGGCAAGATGCACAGGGCAGGGGTGGGATTTGATCAGCTCCTGGCCCAAGAGACAGGGCAATTAGACCATGAACATGTGCAAAGGCCCCCAGAAGACGCTGGTGATAGCCAACCCACACCTTTCTCACTGTTTTACATGCATCATCCCCTTAATTCCCACAGTTCTTTCAACAGACAAGCATATCGTTCACTCCAGAAATGAGGGAACAGAAACCTCGAGAGGCACATGACAGCTGTTCCTCCATGAGATCAGTACAGTCTCACCCCGCCCCTCAACCTTCAGCAAGAAGACACACCTAAAATCCCCCTCCAGCTTCTCCTGCTGCACCAGCTTCGTCACGATGGGACCCATCAAAGTTTTGTTCACCATGGTACCCAGGATGAAATATCCAAAGATGCACAAAGGCCCAAGCCAGCCTGTGCTGAAAGGCAGAGGGAAAGGGAGGGAGAGAGAGGTTATGGGTGAACCTCACTCCTGCCTCATCCCTGTCGGGTAGCCCTTGTTCCATCACTGTGACGCCTGACACCTGCCTAAAGCTACTGAGCCCGGATCGCTGTCAGTGAACTATCACAGGACTGGAGAGGGGGCAGGGTCATGAGCACGGGAGCTAGGAAGTCTCACTGGGGTGCAGGTGGGAAAGATGAGCCTCCCTTGGACCCTGACCTGCCCTCCGTGTGGGGGACTCAGGGTAAACACCAGGCTGGGGAGGAGGATGGCCCTGGAGGGAGAGCCTGCACCTTTGGAAGCACTGGTACGTGTAGTAGGCGAGAGTGAAGGGGGAGATGATGAGCTTGCTGGTCACACTGCTCAGCTGCCGGCAGAACCGCTCCACGTCCTGGCTGATTCGCTGGTCCCTATAGCCAACAACACAGAGAGGCTAAGCCCAGCGAGCTGGGGACCTCCACTTCTAACCTTGACTTACATGGACCCAGACAACTAGTCCTTAGGCTCCGACCAGGATTCTAGAGATCTCGAAGGCCCCACCTCACCACCAGAACCACACTGACTCCTATTCCCAGCGGGAGACATTGGACAGGCCCCATGCCTGACAGGAACGGGGTTATTCCCTCCTCACTACAGCCATTGAGACGGGAACTCTTCTGATCTTCACTGTACAGGAGAGGAATGTGGAGCTTAGGGGCTGAACGTAAGGGGCTGGGAGGTGATAGGACAGGCAGCTGAATCCCAGACAGCACCAGTAATTTTCTTTTTCTTCTGCCCTGCCTCCCTGGCTGCACAGCCCGGCGAGGATGCTTCACTTGCCTCATTCCAACTCAAGATAGGGAATGGACTAAAGAGAACTGCTCCCGACTGCCTTCTTTCAGCTCCCTACTCTCAGCCCCATGGCCTTGCGACAGAACATCTTCCCTCCACAGCTCTGGCTAGGGGTCTGCAGGGCTAAGGTACTCGGATGGGCCACTCAGCAGGCGGCAAGGACTGAGAGGGATGCCTACGGGTTATCAACGTCGTCCCGCAGCACGTTGAGGGTGTAGTACACGCGGGCCCGGAAGTACAGGCGGTGTAGGTGTTCCGTGAGGTCCTTCCGCCAGCTCACGTACAGCAGGTTGCAGGTGAACTGGTCAAAGCTCTTCAGCTGTGCGAGGGAGGAAGGCAGGGCAGAGGGAGGGGAGGAAGAGATGGCTTTCGGTAAGACTAGGTTCAAAGCTCAGAGCTGGCAGGAGCTTCCGCTGATGGGGCAGAATCCGCTCTCATCACTTCAGTGCGTTTCCCTCTTAAGGCTTCAAGTCACGAGATTTCCCTTCCCTGTTCATCAAATGCCTACTCCTTCAACATCCTCAAGGAGGCAAGCCCCTCAAGTCCCTTCCTGCAGTCCATGTCTCACACTGGGAGCAGAGGAGCCTCGGGAGGCAGGGAACCATATGGCTTGCTTCATTTATGGTCTTCCTTCTCTGTCCCCAAGCATGGAAGAGACCTCCACTTGTCTTAGGTTTTACTGACTGAAAGCACACACATTAGGACAAGAAAGGGCAACCCCAAGGAACTCCCAGACAGAGGTCGTCAGGCTGGTAGAGCCTTGACTCGTCACCTGCCATTTCTGAAGAGCCTCACGCTAAGCATTAGGGAAATGACAAGGAGTTCGCAATCCTGCCAATGATTAGAGGACAACAAGGGTGTGCTGAGAGTGGCAGCAACTGCCAACTCAAAAAGCAAGCACACACAGAGAAAGGGTTGAATTTGACAGGGGAAACAAGAAGAAAGTTGAGCAAGACTCAAGGGAGGTGCCGATAAAGAGATCTTGAAACACAAGTAGGCTGTTGCCAACTCAAGGAGTGGAAGGCAGCACTGGAAAAGAAAAAAGCATGTGAGAAGGCTGCAGGCATGGCACCACTCTGGGCTGAGTGACAGCCTCAGCTGACAGAGAAGTAGCAGCTCTCTGGCTGCAGATCCTGGGGTTAAAGTGTTCTTAGCAACCGGAAGTGAGAGTTCTGGGAGGGGAAGGGACCTTGACTATTTCTACTGTACGTTAAGCCAGAAGGTTCATCCTAAGTAGGCCAGCAAGGCCCTACCTCGGGTTCTGACCTTCAGGGAAAACATAGCTCTAATTCCCAGAAGGCAACAGAAACACACCCAGAGCTTCGTTCCTGCTTCCTGAACACTAAGTTCCAGCAGGCATCCCACTAGAAGACCGGAGAAGGGGGCCCCACAGGGAAAAGGCGAGTCCTTACGGTGGAGTTGAGGACAATGAGCACCACGGCTAGGAAAGTCAGTGCCTTAAATCCATCCAGGTCTTTGTTTCCCAGGACCCCGTAATACTGACTGGGGATCAAGCCAACTTGGTAGATCACCAGTTGCTCTGTGGGGAGGGAGAGGAGCCAGAAATCAAAGGGGAAAGTAAAGACATTTCCTCCAGCCATAAACAAGAAAAGGAATCCCAGACCCAGGCTCCTCCCCAGCCCCCAGAACCCATTCACTCACCCAGGAGGGCCATACACAAGAGCGTCATGAACATTAAGACATTTTTTGATAACCAAGAAGGAAAGAACACCTTCTGTATCCTCAGGAACCGCTGGACAAGTTGCAGATCTAACCTGGGCCTGCAGAAATCAGGACAGGAAGGGAAGGCTCAGGGGACAGTTGAGCCTTACAGGAGGTAGGGAGCTGAGTTTCATTGTTCTGCAGAGGGTCCAGGCTTTGCACAAAGAATGACGAACAAATGCGGAAGATGGTAGGACAGAGGAGATCAGTGCGAAAGTGATACTGCTAATGTCGCAAATGATAATATATGTATACTTTAATGAAGATACCTTGATAATGATGGAGTGGGAAAACTGCTCTCAAATAAGACTCCAGACCTGCCAACTATACAGAATTAAATTGCTGGGCTTAATGTAGAATTAAGTTATTTTACTCCACACAACGCCAAGGAGTTTGGTTAAACGAGAGAAGGCATTTACAGAGTGAAATTTATAAGGAACTACAATCTGGAACATGCAAAGAATTTCTGCAATTCAGGATGCTTCTTTTTTTCTTTTCTTTTTCTTCTTTTTGTTTTGTTTTGTCTTGTTTTGTTTTTCAAGACACAGTTTTTCTGTGTAGCCCTGGCTGTCCTGGAACTAGCTTTGTAGACCAGACTGGCCTTGAACTCACAGAGATCTGCCTGCCTCTGCCTCCCAAGTGCTGGGATTAAAAGCATGGACCACCTCCAAGTCAGGATATTTCATAGGAAAGTGGGGAAAAGATATAAACAGGCAGTGTATAAAAGGGAAAAGCCACAGATCAAACAAATGTATTAAATTAGCACAATGTGAGTGACAAGATGTCTCAGTGTTTGTCTCTAAGGCCTGAATTCCACTCCCAGATCCCACTGTGGAAGGAATCAATTCCTAAAATTTGTTTCCTGACCTTCATACTTGTGTCATGACACACACATCACACATACACATGCATGCACAAGCATACACACACTAATAGAATAAAAATAAATCCAGCACAGTAGAATACTATCTTACACACATCAGATTGATACCTATTAGGAAAAGAAAAACTAAACGGTATTGTTAGATATATAGGAAACCAGAACCTTTCTATATTGCTGTCAGGAAGTTTAAACTGGTTGTGACCACTCCAAAAGCTTGTAGAATTAAGTACGGCTCAGCATCCTATCTCAAGGTGAATAATCTAGAGAAAAATCACGGTATCTACCAAGAGACAACGGCGGGAATATTCATTACAGTATATTTTGTGGCGCTTTAAATACTGGAAACAATCTAGGCACCCATTACCAGGGAAATAAACAAAATAGGGTTACCGGGGTGACACCAGATCACATTCCGAAGTGAAAACTCATAGCATGGATGACCTCAAAAACCCAATGCTCAGTTTGAAAAGCTCCCCCCGCCCCGTTTTCAAAAATCACAACATATTACTTACATGAAATAAAAACAAATATATATTTTAAGGTAACGTGACAATTAACGTAAGGGGGTCTGAAAAAATTAAATGTACAGAGGAGGGTGTGAGAGGAGCGGATTGGGACTGAGAATGCGAACCAAGGAAGAAAGATGCCGAAAGAGGGGGTGTCCCGCTTGGTACCAAGAATGAGGCGGTGTCAACACTGTCCCGTGCAGTCGGGGTTCCAAAGGGCGGAGAACTGAAAGGACAGTAGCGAGGAAGGACCCTGCGGGGGCGCCAGGACGGCAGCCCGTCCCCCCCCTGCCCAGGCGGGGCATCCCTTCCAACCCGGACGTCCTCACTAGTCCTGCTCACCTGGTGCCAGCTCGGGCCGTGGGCCCCGGCGCCGCCATGACCCGGGATGCGACAGGCAAGGCAGTGGGGTCAGCGCGCTCGCTGCCTGTCCCGGGCAGAGTCCGCAGAGCTCGGGGCCCCGCCCGGGGGGAGAGGGGCGGGACTCCGGCGGCCACAGAGACGCGGTGGATAGAGCGGCACCGCGGCCGCTCCCGGAAGCACAGGCTCTCCGGAAAGAGCAAGAGCGTTAACCGGAGTTTACGGAGCCGCCCGGGCGGCTAGAGCGTCCCCTCTGGGTCTGGGAGGTCTCTCTTGACAACCGGTAGCTCGGAATGTCACTTTTTCTCCCAGAGAAGCCAGAGCGATCTTTAATTTGCTTAATTGGTTAATTAAAAATTACATATCTATTTAGAGTGCGTGTGTGTGTGTGTGTGTGTGTGTGTGTGTGTGTGTGTGTGTGTTCACGGGAACTGCGAGCCAGGGCACAAGTGTGGAAGTCAGAGGACAACTTTGGGGAGTCAGTTTTCTCCTTCATGGTGCTCCCAGGGAGCAAACTCAGGCTGTCAGGATTGGCAGCAAGAACCTTCATCGGGTGAGCCAGCTCCCTGGTCTCAGCACGACTTAGATGATTTTTTAAAAAAATATACTTTGTGCTCGTGGATGTTTTGCCTGCTTGTATATCTGAGTACCACGTGAGTGCCTCGTGCTTGTAGAGACCAGAAGAGGGCATCCGGAGTTCCCGGAGCAGCAAGGGCTTTTAACCGCTGAGCCATCTCTCCAGGATGTTCTCTCTCGCTTGAGGGTGATCTTTTAAGTCAGGTAGCTGTGACTCAGTGATAAAGGGCTTGCCTGGCATACATGAGGCCCTGGGTTCAGTCCCCACCACTACAAAAATAAACACATAAATCAATTTTCCAGCCAAATATGGCAGCTCGAGTCTGTGATTCTAGAACGGAGGAAGTAGAAGCAGGAGGATTGGGGAGTTCAAGATATTCCACAAATACGTAGAAAGTGCTGAGTTCACGACCAGGCTGGACTACAGGAGACCTGCCTCAATTAAAAAAAAAAAAGTGATTAATATTTGCTGTTTTCAACATCACTGGTATATAATGAATGGGTTTTTGTTTTATTTTGGGTTTGGTTTAGTTTTTAGTCTCTGTAGGTTTTTTTGTTTGTTTCATAACAGGGTTCCTTTGTGTAGCATTGGCTGTCCTGGAACTCACTTTGTAGACCAGGCTGGCCTCTAACAGATCGCCTGCCTCTGTCTCCCAAGTGCTGGGATTAAAGGTGTGACCCACCGCACCACTGCCAGCCAATGTATGTGTTAAATGGATGAAATCTTTATTAACTGACTGAAGTGCCCAAGGAGAGATTCAAGGAAACAGTAACATCATCTCACAAATCCCAGACTTGAATCTAGATGTCTCTTCCTACTGTCCCTCAATCTGTATGGTCAACTATAACAAACACTCAACAAGTCGACAAGGTAGCATGTATCAGTTGTCTTCAGGGGCTCCTAGGTCGGCCAGGTGGCAAGAACGGTTGTCTTTTTCTGAAGTCCCATGTCCATGACAAAGATATAAAAAAAAAAAAAAAACAGACTACCCCGACTTCAATGCTAACAGCCTTTGGGCCTGGTCTCTATGGGGTGAGCTGTAGGAGACTGAGCAGTGCCTCAGGTCTGAACAGCTGTAAGAGGCCAGTGGCACTGCCCCAGGCTCCGCCAATAGAGAGGAGGACAAAAATTCTGGCCTTCTGCTCCGCAGCACTAAGATATCTCTCCAGCTACTGAGGTTGTTTTTATTTGTTTGTTTGTTTGTTATCTATTTGTTTATTTGCTTGTTTTGTTTTTGAAACAGGCTAGCTACTTAAGACCTGTTTCAGAACCAAAGCAACCTCAGTGGCACTCATGCCTGCCGGGTGGCTCACAGCTTCATGGAACTCCAGGTTTAGGGGATCTGATGCCCTCTTCTGGCCTCTGCAGTCAACTGCACATATCTGGTATATATATCTACTCTTAGGCACCCATTTTATGTAATAAATCTTTAAAACGCTTTTCTCTACTTTTACAACTGCATTCAGCCTGAAGTCCACACAAACAATAAACAAGTGAAATGATACACAGATCAGATCATTCGAAGAAAACCATAGCAAGGTGTCACAGGTTGGGTCCGTTGGGTCCAAACCCTGTGATGCTTCTTAGTCCCTATGATGGTCTTTTGTTGGTTTGGTTTGGCTTGGTTTTTGTAGTCCTGGCTGTCCCAAATTCGATTTGTAGATCAGGCTGGCCTCAAACTCACAGAGATCTGCCTGTCTCTGTCTCCCCGAGTCCTGGAACTAAAGGCGTGCACCACCAATCCTGGCTTGTGCTGGGCATGTTGTATGAATCATTTAATCTGCAAACCCTATCTGTAAGGCCTGTTATTTTGCTATCCCCATTTCACTTGAGGTCACTGGTTCCATGACCTCAGCCATTGCTTCTAAGTGAGGGAATGGGAGTAAAACCAAGACTTCTGGCACCAGAGCCAAATTCTAACTTCCATTTTTACCTGAACTATCTCGTACTCTAAATTTTAATTCTTTGCTTATATTTATATCTATTCCCATTTATCCCCCTATTGGTAGGAAAATATAACTACTGGTTTCTCAAGAAAGGGTTCTGGGATTGGGGATTTAGCTCAGTGGTAGAGCACTTGCCTAGCAAGTACAAGGCCCTGGGTAGACTTAGAACTCAGAGATCTGCCTTCACAGTGCTGGGATTAAAGGAGTTCGCCACCGCACCCAGCCTTTCTTTATTTTGGTTTTCTGAAACAGGGTTTCTCTGTGTAACAGTCCTGGCTGTCCTGGACTTGCTCTGTAGACCAGGCTGGCCTTGAACTCACAGAGATCCTCTTGCCACTGCCTCCCAACTGTCTCTGTAACTCCAATTCCAGGGGATTTGAGGCCTTCCTTTGGTCTCCACAGGCACAAATATGGTACACAGCCATACATACAGGTAAAACACCTATACGCTTATGATAATACATAGAATTTAAAAAAAAAATAGAAGGAACAAACAACAGAGAAAAAAGCATCAGTTTGGGCCTCCAAGTGTATCCACACCGGCTAGTACATACACACCACACGCACCGCAAACAGGGACTGCCCACCAAACACACACACACTGCCTCGTGGGAGGCAGTGGCAAGAGGATCTCCGTGAGTTCGAGGCCAGTATGGTCTACATAGGGAGTTCCAGGACAGCCAGGGATACGTAATAGAGAGAGCCCGTCTCAGAGCAAACAAATAAAGGCAATACGCTACAGGAGGGACTTGAATATACCGAGACTATGTAGACACAGTTGGTATTCTGGGGAGAATCGGATCCTGGAACCAATTCCTGGCAGATACCAGGGGATAACTGTGCTAAGACTATTGGAAGGCACACACAGCTAAGCATGGGTGACAATGGAACCAGCTGGAAAGAATCGTTATTCAGTGCAATAGCCAGGCATAGTGGTGTTTGCCTGTAACATCCCGGAGGAGGCCGAGCAAGAGGAACCTCTAGTGGGTGTGGTCCACTTACTCGTAATCCCTGGCACTCAAGAAGTGAAGGCAGGATGCTCGTGAGTTCAAGGTGAGCTTTGGCAACACATACTGAGTTGTTTGAAGCCATTCTGGGCACTATATCAGACACTGTCTTTAGGGAGTGGGGCCTGTAATTCCAGCATTTGGGAGGCAGAGGCAGGCAGATCACTGTGAGTTTGAAGCCAGTCTGACCTACAAAGTGAGTGCAGGACAGACAGGGTTACACAGAGAAACCCTGTCTCAAAAAAAAAAAAAAAAAAAAAAGACACAGACAGGGTGTGTGGGGCTGAGTTGTAGTTCAGCAGCAGAAAGCATGCCCAGCTTGTCTGAGGCCCTATGGTCTATTTCCAGTATGGTCAGGGGGAAAAATTCAAATTCCTGACTGTAGCATGTACTGGTAGAGCACAGGTGAGATCCTCAGCACTATAAAGAAGAAGAAGAAAAAAAAAAAAAAAAAACAAAAACAAAAACAGGCAAAGGAAAGTGCAAAGTTTAAGCTTATTTTCCACAGACATTTTTTTCAGTGTGTCTGAGGTAGGGTTTTTGCATTATGCAAGTTTAGGTTTTGTGCTTAGCAAAGAGTTCCATATTCCCAGCACTTGGGAGGCCAAGGCAGGAAAATCGGTGCCAGCCTGAGCTACCCAGTGAGTTCCAGGCAGCTAGGGCCACATAGTTAAATCCTACCTCAAAAAACCAAATACCGCTCAGCAAGGAAAGCTGACAGGCCCGGGAATCCTGTTCGGTTTACAACACTCACGTTGTAGGAGAAGAGCAACTCTTGCAGGTTGTCCCTTGACCTCCTCATTTGCATAGTGACGTGTTTACATTCAGACACATCCAGACAGGTTCATGCATGCGTATGTACATACATGCATACATACATACATACATGTAATAAAAAATTAAAAGCCAAACAATCCCACAAGAACTCCTCTCGGTCCTAACACTGGGAGCTTAGGGGATCAGGAGACTTGGAATTCCATTCTACTATATCACTCAGCAGCTGGGTTTGGCTCCCAATAAAATGCTGTGCGCAGTATTTTGGGACATGCTGTCCTAAAACATTAGGCATTGCTTATGTTCGGTTCAAAATGTAATGGGTGTCCTGCCTTTGTTCTTAGCTCTGTCTGGTAACCCTTCAGCTGGGTCATCTTGGCCAGGCTGCACAGCTCCTTTGAACTTCTTATCTACAAAGTGGAGAAGTTGGGACATTCCTCACTGTGGTGAGAGTTAAGGGGAAATCTTCATGTAAAGGTGCTGAACACAGCAAAAGGCGCATGGTGAATGCCCAATGATGAGCTGTTAGAATTCATAACTTTCATTTCTCATTTCTGTATCTCCTAGAGTATTTAAATATAATCTACCAAGTTAGATTTACCTCAGCTTCCCAGAAATGCATCAGTTAACAATGATGAGTCTGGCCTGGCAGCCCTGGGCCCCAAAGAGAAGATTAATGATACTAATTTATCAATCAGGAATTTCCTCAAGAGATAAACCAGGGAAACACACACACACACACACACACACACACACACACACACACACACACCCCCAAAAACAAAAACAACGGTGTGCTTCTGTAAGCAACCACTAGGGGGAGAGTGTGCGTTTTAGACCAGACCTGGGATACTTTGCAAACTGCAAACTTTCCGTACTTTGAGAACAAAGCGAGGCTTAAGAAAGTCCCAAGAAGTGCCGGGTTCTAGAGGGAGTGTACAAGTCAGAAATTAACTCGGAGCCCCAAATGTTAAGAAAATCAGTCCATGTAAGGCCATTACCTGAGGGAGTATTTATGGGATGATGGTGAGAAAAGGAGAAAACAATGCAGTGGATCAAGAAAGAAAAAAGACCTGTTAGTGGTGGCACACACCCTTAATCCCAGGACTCAGCACAGGGGGATCTCTATGAGTTTGAGGCCAGCCTGGTCTACAGGGCAAATTCCAGGACAGCCAAGACTACATAAAGAGAAACCCTGTCTTGAAAGTGGGGGGGGGGGGGGGAGGAAGAAAGGAAAGAAAGAAGGGAAAATAGGATGAATAGACTGAAAGATTGTATTGCAAAATTCAGGGTTCCAGAATTTATAAAGAGCCCATCACCTTTAGACTAAATGCCCAAAACATTGAAATGGGGGGGGGGGGGAGGTGTTATATAGTTTCCTGGAAAAGCATTTGCCTCTAATGTGTGAGGCCCTGAGCTTCAATTTAATTTATTCTGCAGAGGAGAATAAATTAAATTAATGATTTCAGTTTGGGAGAGGGAGAGGCAGAAGGGTTAGGAGTTCAAAGCTACAGTGGGGTATTTCTATAATGAGACTCTGGGCGGGGGTTGGGGAGATGGCAGAGGGCTGGGATGCTCTTGGTACAGTGTTTGCCCAGAGCAAGAGGTCCTGAGATTTAGTATAATTAAAGGATTCCAGAGGCATTTCAATGGAGTTTTAGGCTAGGGGGGAGGGCTTCTACAATGTTTCCCTTTCCAATAATTGATAATCTGGGGTGTCTCTCGACATGCCCTGGGTGGGGTTGTAATCTGATAAGAAAATGTGTAGGAGCCCCTAGGATTGCATCTGGTGGGTGGGTGGGCTTTAGGACGTGTCTTTAAATGGGGTTTCTGGTGAGAGTCCTAGAAATTTGCAAGTTACAGGTGGGAAGGGGACAAAGGCAAATGTTATTAACTGTGAGGGCATTCTTGGTTCTCAGCTGCGGAGAGACAACAGTCTAACTCTGGAATGAGAACCTCCTCACCCTTCCCACATCTCAACAAATTTCTCCATCTGTCCATGCTTCCACTCTGCCTTATTAGTTCTCCAAGGCTGAAGAAGGAGAAACAGGAGTTCAAAGCCAGCATGGAAACAAAGAGCTGGGGATGAGCTCAGAAGTGAAGGGCCCTGAGCTTGCTGCCTGCATGGCAAATAAAGCAATACCAAATAAGCAAAATGAACTGAGTGGAGGTAAACACCTATAATCAAAGCACTCTGGAGATTGCAGGAGGATGAGGAAGATCCTCTACCACATAGAGAGTTTAAGACCAGCCTGAGCTCCTTGAGGTCCTATCTCAAAAAACCAAACCAAGGCAGAAGAGATGACTCAGTGGTAAGGAATGTCTGCTGCCCTTGCAGAGGCTCACAGTTCCGGTTCTGGCTCCCACACTGGGTGGTTCACTATCACTCCTGGGGATCTGACACCATCTTCTGGCCTCTGTGGGCAGTGAATGCACGTGGTGCACAAACACACTCGTAGGCAAAGCACTCAGACACGTACAGAAAGAAAGAAAGAAGCCTGCCTTTCCAGCAGGAACAACCTCCCTAAAGGAACGTGCCAGTTGCAAATGCTCTCCCTCATCCCTATACAGAGAAGAAAACACAAGGAAAAGTGCAGTGCCCGCACAGAGCCCAATCCCTGTTTCATGGATGTGGAATGCCCAGAATGCTACAAATCATGGTGGTCTTTAGCCCTGCACAAACCACCTTAGTCTTTTATGTTGGCTGCTCCACTGTCCAGTTAGCCTACAGGTGGGAAAGCAAGGGGGAGAGGAGGGGCGGAGAAAGATGAAGCCTGAAGGACCCTTGGCCAGTGAGTCCAAACAGCAGACTCCAGGGTCAGTGAGAGACTGTCTCAGAAAATATGGAGGAGGGGCTGAGGCAAAGACACACTCTGAAGCTTGAAAAACCGGATTTCAATTTCCAGAACCCACATAAAGGGCAAGAGAACTGGATCCACAAAGTTGTCCTTGCATTCCACCTGTGTGCTGATGGACATCACACACACACACACACACACACACACACACACACACACACACTTCTTAAATGGTAGAGAGCTGGACATGATTGGGTATGCCTTTACCCTCAGTACTCTGGTAGCAGAAGCAAGTCTCATAAAGAGAGTTCCAGGCCAGCCAGGGCTCATGGTGAGACCCTGTCTCAAAACAAAACATAACGAAACTAAAAGCCATATTAAAAACACACACACACACAACTAAAATTGATAGAGAACAATTGAGGAAGATAAGTAGCATTGACCCCTCCCTAGGTTCCAAATGTGAATGTAAGAATGTGCACAGCACACACAAGCAGGTGTACATACAAAACATACACACACACATACACTATAAATTATATAATACATGTTATGGTTATATATATTTATATATATTAATCACTGAAGTAAATAATTACAGAAGAAAGAGAAATGAGGGAAAAGGGGGGGAGAAAGGAAGGATGGATGGAAAACCGAGTTGTTATCTTCTCCGGGGTTCACCCAGCTGGAAAGAGGATGTGGGTTTGGACCTAGGTCCAAGTCCAAACACTCCCCGACGCTGGTTTGTCTAGGACTGCAATCAATTTGTCCAGGCAGCCTCCAGTTCCTGGAGTTGTGAATCCCAACCAAGAGAGGAAGCATGGAAAAATAAAAACAACTCCCAAACTTGAGAAAATCCTTAGTTATGCGCCCCCGGGAAGCTTGGGCGGATTTGGGGACTGGATAGGGGCTTGGAATGACAATTGAGGGGTGTAGGATTCAGTTTGTGACCAAATTCTAATAAGCAGGATGGAATCTGACTGGCTTGGAAGTTCACAGGCTGTGAGGCGAGAATCTGTTTTGTCTGGTCCAGGGCATGCTGAGTCTTCATTCTCATTTCTAAACCTGAGTCGGCAAAACCCTCCCCCATTGTCGCACCTGCTGGCAGCGGGGGTGGGAGTGGGGGTTGGGGAGCCTCCAGTGAATGGACAAGTTCCAAGAATTCTTGCCCCTTCCCCCTCCTTTTACATAGCCAAACCCTGAGACAAAAGGCGTCCAGAGTCTAGAGGCTCGGCCTCTGCCAGCTCCGGGGAGTGCCAGACAGCTGGAGCCGAGCCCCAACCACCACACCATTCACACCTCTTACCGCCTGCCTAAGTCACTCCCTTCCTCCCCAGCCCTGGCTAGGAGACCCTAGAATTCTCCGCAGAGTCCCCTGGAGGCTGAGGGTGGCTACCCGAGAAACGGACAGAGTAGGCTTGTGAGCCTTCATAGCGCAGCCTGCAGGCGCAGCACAAGGTGGACGCAGCAGCCTCGGGAGGGCAGGGTAGCCCGAAGCTTCTTGCCTGGACACAGATCCCTGATTTCCGGCCCTGGTAGCTTCCCTGAAGGACATCGGCCCCTATCTTTCTCAAGATAGTTCCTTTATCCACCGATAAATGGATAAACGTTACCTATTCACTGAGCACTTACTGTGTGTTCCAGGGGAAGAGGTTTTGAATTTGCTCCCTCATTTCCTTCTCAGGCCTGCCCACGCTGAAATAAGCAGGGACCTCTTAGGGGAAGTGGCTCCAATCAGGTCTCCTCAGTGTCAGCAGTTCAGTTGAAGCACCAAGATGTGAAGCCAGGTCTTCCACACCTTGATGGCAAGACTGAGGATTGGGGTCTTGTCCAAATTCTCCCAGCCTTCTGTTTACATGTCACTGATATCCTCAGAGCTGTGGGCAAGTATCAACCTGCCTTTTCCTGGTCCTCCAGGGCTGGCACAGTCTGGCCCTTCATAACCTCCGAAAGGTACGTTGTATTTCCGTGGGCAGGCTGGGAAAACGGACAGTTAATTCCTCAGTTCTGGCTGGCTTGGACCAGATGCCACAAATTTGACTCCCTCTCTCTCAAGTCCTGTCCCACTGGAGTAGGCCCAACCTTCAGAGGCTGCCTAACTCTGCCCTTTAAGGTCCTCCCACATCACATCCAACTTTGAAGTTGTGAGGCGATATTATCAAAGACAGTCGTGCAGGGACAGGAGGGCCAGCTCTGTACGGAAGGCTTGAGGCAGCAGTTCTCATGCTTGCATGTTATTATTCCTGGGAATTTATTTATATATTTATTCCAGGGATTTGGGTGGTAGCAGTACGCACCTTTAGTCCCAGCACTTAGGCAGAGGCTGGTAGATCTCTGATAAGCATTTCTCCGCAGGTGAAATAAGCTAATTCACGGCAAGTTAAGTATTTAAATACCAGTGAAGCCGCCATACAGGAGGAGACAGAAAGGGGGGGGGGGAGGAAGGGAGATGAGTGAGCAAAAAGGACAGAGAGGGGGGGGGGGAGAGAAAAGCAGAAAGAAAGAAAGAAGGAAAAGCAGAGAGCGGGAACCAAGTCTTGGTTATACAGTGAAGATGCTCTGCTGGAAGGGAAGCTCCCACCCCTGGGCTGGAGAATTCAGGGTAGAGGGTAGCTGGATATGACTGCGGACAGCCATACCCTGTAACAGGTAGGGACTGGGGGATGCTGGGAGAACCTGGTGAAAAAGGCTCCTCAGCTGCTTGTCTTGGGTCTGAAGCCCAACAACCTCTGTGAGTTTGATGGTCTACAGGGCAAACTTTAGAATAGCCAGGGCTACACAGAGAAATCCTGTCCATTTGAAAAGTACAAAAAAAAAAAAAAAAAAAAAAAAAAGAAAGAAAGAAAGAGCCAGATGCGATGGCACATGCCAGTAATCCCAGCACAGGTAGATCTCTGTAAATTTGAGACCAGCCTGGTTTACAAAGTCTAGGGCAGGACAGCCAAGGCCAAACAGAAAAACACTGTCTCAAAAAAAAAAAAAAAAAAAAAAAGAAGAAGAAGAAGAAAGAAAGAAAGAAAGGAATGAAGGAAGGAAGGAAGAAAAAAGAAAAAACCAAACCAAAACAACAAAACCCAAAAAGAAAAAGGGGGGAATTATTCATTTTTTGAACCTCCTCCTGGGAGTTCTTTCTACTGTCCTGTAATAAATCTGTTTTCTCTGCTAAAACACAGGCACACACACACACATTAATAATGATAAAGAAATAAAAATTCAAAACAATCCACCTACAATAAACCAACTACTTAGGAAAAATGTAACTTTTTGTGAATCTGAGTCTGAGAAAAGCTTATAAAAACACTGCTTTGCAAACCTAAAAGGTTGATATTCAGTTGGGCAAGATGGCTAAACGTTCCAATAAAGCTGTGCTTGTTTGGGAGTTTTGTTTGGGAGTACTGTGAATGCATTGCTAACTTTGCGCCCTTAAAAATACACTCAAAACAGCCAGGCGCAGTGGCGCAGCCTGTAATACCAACACTCTGGGAGGCAGAGGGAGGCAGACCTCTGTAGGTTTGAGATCTGGTCTACAAAGCGAGTCCAGGACAGCCAAGGCTACACAGAGAAATACTATCTGGAAGAAACCAAACACACACACACACACACACACACACCAATAAAAGCAGAAAAGAATGAAAGATCCAAGAAATACACTTGCACACCAGTTAGATCCTTAACCCTTGCCTCTTAGGTCTGCCAGACTTACCAGGTAGAGTGCGTGGTGCTATGGACTGGGTCAGGGCAGTCGTCAACAGTGTCCAGTCACCATTTCTCATCATCACCTCCCCTGAGGTCCAAAGCAAAACACAGGAAAAAGTATCGGTGACAGACACCCAGCCAGTGCAGACACACAGCTCTCCTAGTTTGTTGCATTTCTTTGTGAGTTTTCTGAGACAAGTCTTGCTATATAGTCCTGACTGGTCTGGATCTCCCAGTGATCTCTTGCCTGCTGCCTCTGCCTTGTTTGGAGTGCTAGAATTATAGGTGTGCCCCACCACTCACAGCCGGCTAGTTTGATTTAAGAATAACTATTTCACAAGCTGGCCCAAACTGAGCCTTTTCTGTGTGACAGTCACTGTATACATGCTTTCCTTGCACCTTATTATTTAATCTTAAAATGTTGTTTCTTTACTTTTACTTACTTATTTGTGTGTATTGGGAAGTGGTGCTCGCCACAGTTCGCAGAGTGGGCAACTTTAGAGCATTCTCTTCTTTGGCCTCCTTACACCTGGTTCCTGGGATACGGGTAGCCTCAGGCCAGCTTTAAATTCCTGATGCTTCAGCCTCCACTACCCCCACAAGGTCACAGAGAAGCACCACATCTCCTACCTTAGAGCTGAGACTTAAATTTGTGTTTAAACCGGATGTGGTGACACACTTACCTGGAGGCAGAGGTAAGTGGATCTCTGTAAGGCCAACCTGGTCTACATTGCAAGTTCTAGAACAGCCAGGACCACAAAGAGACTGTCTCAAAATAACTAACAAACAGACAAAGAGCAAGCAAGCAGACAAAAACTCCAGGGTTTTCAATTCTGAAGCTAGTACTGTGTAATTTTGACTCTTTTGTTGTTGCAGTGTTTTTGATTTTGAGGCAGGGTTTCTCTGGGTAGCCCTGGTTGTCCTGGAACCCATTCTGTAGTCCAGGCTGGCCTCTGAACTCAGCAATCTGTCTGCTTCTGCTTCCTGAGTAGTGGGATGAAAGAGGGACTATTAATTGCATTTATTCCTGAACCTAAGACCCAGGGAACATCTTGGAAGAGGGGATGGAAAGACTGTAAGAGCCAGAGGACCAGGAAATCTACTGTTGACTGTGTCTCCTAGAAACGACAGAAAAGGTAAGACTGTGGATAGCTTAACAGTATGGCTGCCCAAGCAAGGCCTGTGAATGACTCCAATAGACGTGCTATTGTGGGTGGAGAAGGTCACGGCACCCTGCCCCTAGGCAAAGAACTATCTGCAACTGAGGACTGCTGAGAGAAAAAACATTAGTCAGTTATCCCCAGGGATGGGCCCCTTTATGGGCAAAGTAGTCAGCCCTGAAATCACATAAATACTAAACCGACCTCAGCGGTTTATTAATATATTAATATATTTATCCACGTGTGTATGTATATGCATGTGTACATATATATACACGTGTGTACACACTCGGTGTGTATCCACGTAGAGGTTAGAGGTTAAAGCACTTGTTCAACTCCCAGCATCCACGTGGGGCTCATTACCCTCTGCACCTCCATTCCCAGGGTACCTGAAGACTTCTTCCAGCCTCCGAAGGCATCAGACATGTGGGGCATATACATACATGCAGGCAAAGTAGCTCATACACAAAAATATGAAAATTCAAAGAAATTCAGGGGACATGTTTCAACTCTAAATACATACATGACTGAAATGTAGGACATTTTCTTATGGAACCAACATAATGGCAAGTCTGATATGGGAGTAGCGAAATGCTTTCTGGTTGGATTTGATGCCCTCCGCACAGGGGAAATTCATGTCTGACACTGTAAACTCAGTCAGGAGCCCATGGCAGGAAAGGACATAAGATCTAGCAGGGAAGCGATTGCCGTTTTGCTAGATGGGCGTGACACGCCTGTCAAATTGCCTTCTGAATGATCGTGTTTATGCTCGTAGAGTAGTCCTGCTCAGCTCTGTGGACCAGGGTGGCCTCAGACTCACAGAGATCTGCCTGCCTCTGCCTTCATGAACGCTGGGATCAAAACTACCTAGCTTTTTTTTTTTTTTTTTTGCAGTAATCTAATGCCTACATGCACACAAAGCAAGGCACATGCACTGTGTGTGTGTGTGTGTGTGTGTGTGTGTGTGTGCATGTGTCTTTAATCCCAGCACTTAGAATGTAGGATGGTGAGGTCTATACAGAGAAACCCTGTCTCAAAACCAACAAACAAGAAAACCAAAAAAGCCTTATCCAGTTCTTATTTGCAACCAACAGTATAGCAGTAGTAGCAATTGTCCATATTGTCCTGGGCCAACCATTGATGTGGCAGCAGCCTAGCCCTTGACGCTGGGATTTTCATTCAATTGCCTAAGGCTGCTGGGAGCAGCTTTGCCCACTCACACAGGCGACCCCCATTCACCTTCTTTCTTTTCTTAATTTTACTTTTTGATTAGTTTATTAAGGACCAGTATGTCCTTTCCTCACATTGTCAGTTGGTCCTTCCTCCTCCCACCTCCTCTTCCCCATCACTTCCCTTCATACCTTCCCACCCTGAGATCACATCAGCTCCTTAAAAGATTACATCTGTTGCCTCAGCAGAATGTCTGTCTCAGTTGGGTTCAGGTTTTCCAGTACTCAGAGATTCTTTACAGCCAAACAGCAATAGTAGATCATTTTCTTAATATATTTGTCCCCACTTAACAGAGGACAAATAGAGTAACAAACACAAATACATGTTCAAGATTTAAAAAAAAAAGAGAGAGAGAGAGTAGGGAAGACTATCAGCAGGATGTGGACTGAGCATCTTGGTGATGGACCTGTGTGTGCCACACACTTCAGCATTAGCCTGTTATCACCCACAAGAACCTCTCATTTTCTAAGTGAGAAATTGGCTCCTGGGGTAAAAAAAAAAAAAAAAAAAAAAAAAAAAAGCTTGCCCAATGTCACACAGGGCACAGCAGGAATTGATACTATCATTGTCCTCTGCACCTGGGAATTTTTACCACTTACCAGCACCCACATTTTCCTCACAAATGTGGTTTCGGTACATGATATGAGAACCAGGGGAGCTGTGACCTCGACCTAAGCTATGCCCAGGGAAGCTGTAACTTCCAACAGTTAATTTCCTAGCTCTGTTCATTACTTAAAGGAAGCTTTTCTTCTGCATGTCCCTTTATAAGTGATAGATTACTCTTGACTTATCTATTTCCTCAATCTGGATTTTGTTCAGAGCCAGGTATGTATTTACTAAAGATATCTACTGGTAGACACTGGCTTAATTGCTGCTGGGAGGCTGGGAGTTTTTGGTATTTAATAACTTTATAGCCAGGGCCTGAGGCCCTTCTTCACTTTTGTGATACCTCAACCGTCTGGTTTTGGGTATGCTTGAGAAAGGGTATTGCTTGCTATATAGTTCTAGGCCTGCCTAGAACTCCTGGGAGTTCTAGAACTCCTTCCTCAACCTCCCAAGTGCTCAGATTTACAGGTATGCATCACCCCACCACGACTTTTGTTGTGTTGTACTGGGGATTTGGTAAACATAGTCTAGGCTATTGATCTGTCTCTGTGTCTTTGTCTTTGTGTGTGTGTGTGTGTGTGTGTGTGTGTGTGTGTACATGAGTGGTGTTTTTCATGTAGCCGAGGATGTCCTTGGCCTGAGGGACAAAGGGACACATGTTCTGCCTATTAGATTGACAAAGATTACACCAAGTTTTTGTTGGGCATGGTGGTAGTGTGCCTCTATAACCTAGCCCTTAGGAGACTGAAGCAGGAAGATTGCCATCAGTGAGACCAGCCTGGGTGAAGCAATGATGTTCAAGGACAGTCTGGGCTATAGAGTGAGACTGTTTCAAACAAACAAACAAACAAACAACAAGGGTTATTCATTGTAATTCACTTTAGCCTAGTTTAATAGCAAAATACAGAGACAATATTTTGTGTGTGCTGGGGGGGAGGGGGGAAGACAGGGTTTTTCTGGTAGTCCTGCCTGTCCGGGAACTTGTAGATAGCTCAAACTCAGAGATCTGCTGCCTCTGCCCTCTGTGCACTGGAATTAAAGGTGTGTGCCACCTCCAGGTTTGGAAACAATCTTATCAATACCTGAAGAGCTGCCCCGATTCCTGCTCAGTTAATACTGTGTGTGCAGTCGTGATAACATAGAAGCCATTAGCTTACGAAATGTGCCTAGTCCTGCTTGAAATCTCCCTCTCACTCCTCCTCTCTTCCCAGCCCCCTCTCTTCCTATTGAACCGAACCCAGAGCCTCTCACATTGAGAGTACTTTAAGCATAAAACGCTCGCACACACTCCAGCAGGACCTGCTGGTGCAGGTCTGTAATCCCTGAATTCTAGAGGTGGATGCAGAGCATCTTGAGTTCAAGACCATCCAGAGCCAGAGGCTTTGTCTCAAAAAACAAAGAAATAAAAATAAGCAAAACACACCAGGTTTTGGAGACTAGGTATAGAAGGAACGTAGGAAGCTAGGCTGGTAACGTGAACCCGTAACCCTAACACTTTGAAGGTGGAGGCAGCATTGGGAGTTTAAGAACACTATCAACCTTATAGTGAGTTCAAGGACAGCCGTGATTACACAGAACTTAAAAAAGAAAAAAAAAAAAAAAAAGTAGAGCCAAATATGAAGACGTTAATGTTAAGAAACTGTGAGAAAAAAAGGGATGTAAGATTGGGGGTGTACCAGTTGGCTTCGTTGGTACAGTTCTTGCCTAATATGAATAAAATCTTGTTTTGATCCCTAGTACCTCATATACCTTTGTGACCCACAGCTGTAATCCAAGCTCTTGGTGGTAGAAGCAGGAGGAGCAGAAGGAGCAGAAGGGAATGGTCTTCCTCAGCTACAATAGATCTCAAAATAGAAGCACACCTAAATCCACTAAAGAAATGGAATCTCTCTTTGTGTGTGTCTCTGTCTCTTTCTTTCTGTCTCCCTCCATAGCTAAAATTGATCTTGATCAATTGATCTTTATCAATTTTGCTGTATAAGACCTAGGTTAGGACCCAACCCCAACGCAATCCTCCCACTTCAGCCTCTAGAATTCAAAGATGCCAGGGATTAAAGGCATGTGCCATTACTACAGGGCAAATGATTGTATTTTAGATATAGTGTTTAAGCCGGGCAGTGTGGTGCATGCCCTTGAACCCAGCACTCTAGGAGGCAGAGGCAGGCGAATCTCTGTGAGTTCGAGGCTAGCCTGGTCTACAGAGAGAGTTCCAGGACAGCCAGGGCTACACAGCAAAACCCTGTCTCGTCTCGAAAAACAAACAAACAAACAAAAACAACAAACAAACAAAAAAAACAAACCAACAGCAACAATAAAAAGTGTTCTGAATGAAAAATTCAGTCTTTTCTGCTTCTCCATTTGTCTTGCTGTGAACAAGCAGACCCATGCCCCTGCTTCCATACCTTCCCTGATATGATGGACTGTACATTCGAACCATAGGCCAAAATAGCATATGATGTGTGTGTGCCTGATGCGCTTATGTCTGTGAGCATGCTACAACAAGCACGAAGAGCTCAGTTCAGAGTACAGCTTTAGAGAGCTGGTTGTCTCCTCCTATCGTGCATTAAGGGGATGGAACTCAGGTTGCCAGGCTCATAAGGAAGACGACCCTTTACCCACTGAGCCTTCTTACCAGCCAATATTCTTTTGTTGTTCTTGTTTCCCCGACTCCCAAGATAGGGTTTCTCTATGTAGCCTTGACTGTCCTGGAACTTGCCCTGTAGACCAGGCTGGCCTCAAAATTAGAGAGACCCACCTGCCTTTACCTCCCAAGCACTAGGATGCTAGGATTGAAGGCATACATGGCAACTGCCCAGTGCTATTCTCTTTTAAAAAGTGGCTAAATGATATGTAGCAGTGATTTTCACCCAATCTCATTAGGCGGTCTAGGCTCTGAGTAAAAATAAGTAGAAAAAAAAAAAAAAGGAGTTGCCTAAAAATGCTTAGTATAAGCCAGGTGTGGTGGTGCACGCCTTTAATCCCGGCACTCAGGGAGGCAGAGGCAGGCAGATAGCTGTGAGTTCGAGGCCAGCCTGGTCTGCAAAGTGAATCCAGGACAGCCAAGGCTACATAGAGAAACTGTGTCTTAAAAAAAAAAAGTGCTTAATACATTGTACTTTAAAGAAAGGGGTAAAGGCTGGGTGTGGTGGTGCATCTACTTTAATCTCAGCACTCAGAAGGCAGAGACAGGTGGATCTCTGAGGTTGAGGCCAGCCTGGTCTACAGAGGGTTATAGAGAGAAACATTTTCTCAAAAAAAGGGGGGGAGCAAGGGGGGATTTAGGGAGGCTTTTCCTATGTTCCTGCTCTTTTTCTTTTTTTTTTTGTGGTTTTTCGAAACAGGGTTTCTTTATGTAGCCTTAGCTGTCCTGGACTTGTCTTGTAGACCAGGCTGGCCTCAAACTCACAG
The DNA here is from genome assembly GCF_907164565.1 of Psammomys obesus. Lineage (NCBI taxonomy): Eukaryota > Metazoa > Chordata > Mammalia > Rodentia > Muridae > Psammomys > Psammomys obesus. Next base: position 25,357,267 of record NW_026596134.1, on the reverse strand, counting down.
GGATCCACCTGCTGCCCACCTCTGCCTCACTAATCATTTTTTGTCGTTGAGACAGTATCTAAGGAACTTTTTATCCTCCAGCCCATACCTGCACCTCTCAAATGTTATGACTCCAGGAATGTACCACTGAACCCAGGCCTGGTGCATGCCAGACAAGCTCTCTATGACTGAGCCACAGCTCCCCAGCCACTGCCTTGCCTTGCTTTCTCAAGCGATCTCTGGAACCAATACACTAAAAACAGTATTGGCTGGTATCTTAGCTTTGTATTGCTGTGATAAAAAAACCAACACCAAAAGCAACCCGGGGAAGAAAGAGTTCATTTTATTGTACACATCCAGATAACAGTTCAGCATAGAGGGAAGTTGGCAGGAATGCAAGTATAGAAGGAACCTGGAGGCAGGAGCTGATACAGAGACCATGGAGAGGTGCTGCTTACCCTGGCTTGCTCAGCCTGCTTTCTTATAGAACCCAGAGCCACAAGTGCAGGGGCCAGCGCCACCCACAGTGAGCTGGGCCTTCCCTATCAATCATCAGTTAAAAAAATTCGGCACAGCCTTTCTCACAGGCCAATCTAGCGGGGCATTTTCTCAACTGAGATTTCCTCTTCCAGAAGGACTCTCGCTCCTATCATGTTGACTTAGAACTAGCTGGGACAGGGGGTATTTATTTAGAGGGATAAACTATTGCCAGAGAACAGGATTAACGTTTGAATTTTAGATCTTCTCATAAAATTCCGAGCCGAGCTGGATAAGCATTTTGAATATTATTATGTATATAAGGTTTGTGCAAGTTAAAAATTATGTGTAGTTATGTGTGTGTCTGTGTGAATACATGCCAAATGTAAATGAGTACCCAAGGAGGCCAGAAGAGAGTGTCGGGTTCCCTGGCTTGGATTACAGCTGGCTGTGAGTGAATAAACTAATTGTAAGACTAAGTTACAGTTTGTAAATGCAGGTTTATTGGGAGCAGGGGAGGGGCAGAGAAGAAGAGAGAAGTGTGCAGAGAGAGAGGGAAGAAGAAGAGGAGGAGAGATGCAGAGAGAGAAAGACTGAGGGAAGAGAAGCGGAGAAAGCAGAGCCGAAATGCCTGTGTTATATATGAAGGGGGAGAGGAAGCTCCTGCCCCTGGGCTGGAGAGTTCAGGGTAGCGAGCAAGGTGTGCAGCCATGCCCTGCAGCAGGTAGGGACCAAGGGATGTCTGAAACCAAACAGTAAGCCACCTGATCATTCAAGTACTGGGAATCAGTGGAGCTCAGGTGCCTCTGAAGAAGCACAGAACAATCTTGATCACTGAACATATATATATATATATGTGTGTGTGTGTATAACACACATATATATTAATATATGATATATATACCAGCATATATATGTGTGTATTTGTGTGTGTGTGTACATATTCCCAACCCCAGACAGGGTTTCTCTGTATAGCCCCGGCTGTCTTGGAACTCACTCTGTAGACCAGACTGGCTTTGAACTCACAGAGATCTGCCTGTCTGCCTCCCAAGTGCTGGGACTGAAGGTGTGAGCCACCACTGCCGGGCTTCAGTTTCTATATTGTAATGATTAATTTATTGTGTGTGTGTGTGTGTGCATGTGGGCTTACCCCCAGGCATACACGTGGAGGCCAGAGGACAGCTTTCCTCAGTCAGTTCTTGCAATCCACTTTGCTGTCGAGGCCTCTGTTTCTGCTTTTGCAGGGCTTACTCCAGGCTAGCAGGCTAGCTGGCCCACCACAGCAGGCTTTTTACATAGGTTCTGGGGATCAAGCTAGAGATTTTAAAGGCTAAGCTACCTCCCTGGCCCTATTATGTATATTTTATGCATATGATTCTGTCTGTTTTTGTCCTTTTTTCTTCTTCAAACAAGGTCTTACTATGTAGGTCTGGCTGGCCTGTAACTCAGAGATCTGCTTGCTCTGCCTCCCTAGTACTGGGATTACAGGTGTGTGCCACCACTCCTGGCCCGATTTATCCTATTTTTAAAATTCGTTTTGTTCATTGCATTTATTGTGTGTGTGTGTGTGTGTGTGTGTGTGTGTGTGTATTGGAGAGTTCCACAGCACACACATGGAGGTTAGAGGACAATTTGATGAGGTAATTTTTCTTTGTTCCCCAGACATTTCCCAGGGACTGAACTCATGTCTGCTGCAGGCCTGATCACCTTTTTTGGCTGAGCCATCTCGATGGGCTTTTATTCTCTCTATTTTTTTTTTTTATTCCGTGCCACTTGAATCTTTTGAAAAGAGAACGCTTAAATTGTGTAATCAGAAGGAGAAACACTGAATTAGGAACAAAATATACCAAGACGTTCACAATAGCTGTCTTTAGATAATAAAATTACATGTAATTTTTTTCTTTTATAAGTAACTTTTTTTTTTGTCATGGAACAGCCCCCAAGCTCTTTCTTCAACTAAAGCTTTTTTAAGAAAAAAAATTAAAAAGTTTAAAATATTCCATTAGCCTTTTAAAAAGAATTTTCAATTATCCTCATTGCTTAAAAAAAAAAAATGATAGCAGTCAATGCAGCCCCTTATAAAATGTCAAATAGCACAGAAAGATATGTGGGGAAAGTTTCCTGTAATTTTATCTTCTTCTATGCGACTCCACTATTCTCTCAAACTTTAAAAATACTGCAAACTTACATGAAGAGCATAAAAAGAAACTCCAAATCACCAGAGGGCTTGAGGCTTCGAATATGCTCCCTTTGTGCCATGCAGAGCCCAAAATACTTTTCAGTTGATCAAGACATCAAATGCTTTGCCCCAGTAGCCAAACAGTCGGGCTTCTGGGGTTGGGGGGAGGGGGTCACAATTTTTCTCAAGGCTGGTATTCAAATCCAAGATGGAGACCCTAGGCTAAACCACTGTCATTGCCGTCACGGTGGGTGGTGCTGCTAACAGCCCTTCCTCTGAAGGGGTGCCGGGGAAGGGATTTTTGAGTGATAAGGGAGCCCATACTTGGCACGGGACAAACAAGTGATAACAGTGCCTTTGGGTAAAGCGGGTCCTGACGGGCAAAGGAATAACTGAAGGGAGGGAGGGAGGGGACCATGGAAGCTTGGGACGGGTATCAGCCGGTCACAGCCCTCCCGAGGGTTAAAGCCAGGCAGGAAAACTGGAGGGAAGACACTTCCAACGGCAGCCATTGGAGCCCTTCACCTCCCCCACTGCTAAAGACTGGACAGCAGTTGAGATTGGATCCTTCGGGATTATTTAAAGCCGGGCGCACCTCAGGGAGGGATTAAAGCCCCTGCTAAAGTACAGCCCCTTCTTCCTGTGCGTCCAGAGTTGAGGTGTGCTCTGCTCCTGCCAGATGAGCATAGGCCCAGGCAAGCTTTGGAAGGAAGAGATGTTTAGCCCTAAGCCCGAGGGATGAAGAAAAGACTTGGTGAAGAACAGACTCGCACCAAGATGGGGGCAGGGAGCTGTTTCCACTGACTGTTGTAGCCTCGTGGGGCCTACTTAGGCAAGCGGGCTCAGGCGGAGATGCCTTTTAGGGGTTCGGAAGCCGCCGAAGTCTTACTCTACTCAATCACCCATGGCTCTTTTGGGCCGACACCGAGCTGTCATCCCCAATCCTCAAGCCTAACTACAAACTTTTCCCTTCCCTTTATCTGGCCACCACCTTCTTTCCCCCCCCCTCTGCTCCCCTCCCTCCCCCACCCCAAACTCTTAGGAAATCTTTCAGTTTTCTTTTAAGTTTTCCCTGGGCCGCGAGGGGTCTGTTTCAGAGCTAGGTCAGGGCACTTTAACACTCGCAGCGGGGGACAGTGGATAAGACAACAATAGCTGCCTCACTTTACCATTGGAAGTGACCCCCGAATTTGCACTTCTTTCATCTTGGGACCAGAGCCCTGGAGGTGGGCGATTTCCTGGGGAGGCGTGGCTTAAACCACTCCCCCCCACCCCCCCAGCAACCAGTTGGCCGTCCATGCTCAATGGTCCACTACAGATATGAGACTGGTGTGGCCGTGAGAGATGAGCTCAGCAAGGGACGCTCTTCTGGAAGGCCTCTCCCTGTAGGGTGGCTTAACTGACCCAGGCTGGAAGGTGGAGAGAAGAGTGGATGTCCCCAGGGCTGTGGACCACCCTTCGAGGTCAGTAAAATAGCATCGTTTCTCAAAAGTAGAAGGGGTCGGTGCCTCACTCAGCTTGGTGCCCTAGGCACCCAAGGGTTGGCTAAGGGTGCGGTCTCGGGGCCACCGGTGAAGATGCTACGAAGTGTGCGGACAGGGACGCTAGGCATTGTTTTAAGTTCTCCCTACCCCCACACCTCCAGCCCCTTCCCCACCCCCACCGACCAGCCTATCTTCCCCTCCCCACCCGGTATGCAGTGGTATGGCCTCAAGCCCCTCCCCAGACCGCAGGAGCTTCTCAGGTTAGGTGCCTGGCTCCTGGCGCTCCAGGTGGGCCAGCGCTCTGCTCCACCACCCACTGTTTCCTGGCACCCCCCAAGGGTGACCGGTGGCCAGCGTCACTTCCCCTTGTGGCCTGCCCTCACTCTTCTCTCTCTCTCTCTCCAGACACAGGACCTAGTAAAGCAACTGAACTTGCTAGCCCCCGACGCTCTTCGTTGGGTGGCCTCAGGTGCACCCGTTAGTTACCCTTGGTGGTGAGAGTTTTTGTTGGGAAGTGAGCTCTGCTCTGCTCCCCAGGACCCAGAGGAGGGAACCAAGATGGCTGGCAGTCCCTCGATCCTGCAGCCTGGGCAGCCCAGCCGGTGTGCTCTGGTGACTGGAACCAGGCTGGCTGTCCAGGAGTCTGTGTGAGCCACGTGCTTGTGGGTTCCTTAGCTCACAGAGAGGGCAGAGCGAGCTTTGAAACGGACGGGGGTGGGGTGGGGGGGTCTCCGGAGAGCGCTGGCTTCTCCGTTGGGTTCCTATGTGATTCCGGAGTCCTTCCCAGGCGCTAAGATGTTGTTTAGAAACTGATGCCTCGGCTCTACCTACTCCCTTCCCCTCCAACATGAGGCCTGTATCATGGGGGGAGGGGGAGGAGCCTCTTCGGCTTAGTGCTTTTTCGGACCCTTCCCAGGCGCTATGCGAGGTTTCCCGGAGGCCAGTCATAGTCTGGGCTCCATCCTCCAGGGCAGCTGGCAGTAATCACGTTGGCCGTGGGTACGCTTCTGGAAAGGAGCTACTGCCAAAACCGCACCTGAACTCCATCACTTATTATCCACTTAAGGGCTCCCTCCTGCAGCCCTGCCCCTTCCACACTGGCTGGCTATGGGTGGTCCAGCCCTTTTGTATGGCTGAGGGTAGGCTCTCCCTTGAAGCTACTTTTTAGATTTTATTTTAGAAACAAGGCCCTTCCTATGTACAGTAGGCTGGACTTGAACTCAAGAGCCTCAGCAAGCGCTGGGATTGCTTCCCTGGGCCACTACAACCCTGCTCCCAGAAAGCGTTTGAGGGAGCCAGAAGTGGGGTATTCCCTACTTTTCATCTCTTCAGGGGGGAGCCAGGTCTGACTGGGCCGGGGAAAGATGAGATAGGGTAGGCCCCGCAGGGTGGGGAAGGGTAAGGTCTGTGCAGACACAGGAAGTGTGCCGAATCTGGACGCTGTGTTGGACACTACCGGAGGAATTCAGGCAAGTCAGCTTTACTCTCTGTACCTCCGTTTCCTTGTCTACCAAGTGCATCTCAAAAGGCCAAGAAATTCTCTGGATCATTTAAACAAATGCTTTGGAGATGTGTGTGTGTGTTTGTGAGATAGAATTGCAATGGTTAGGAGAGCGCTGGAGTCAGACTGTGAAGGTTTTGCAGCTTTTAATAGCTGTATGTTCTTTCTTAACCCCCGCTGAGCCTTTCCTTCCCCAGGTGTGAGCTAGGAATATTGATGCCTGTGATCCGGGTAGGTGTGATGGACTTGCGGTTTCACGGAGGGAAGGTGAGACCCGCAGAGTAATAAAATTACCTCTGAAAAACCCGGAATCAAATATTCACTCCCACAGAAGCCCACGGGGCCTTGAGCTCACCCAGGGAAACATCTTGCTCCACTTCTGAGCAGGCTCGGGGAGTGGAAGCAGGCAGAGTTACCTGCACCGTTTAAATTGTTCTTTCTGAGACTTTGGTTGAATTGCCTTAAGTTAAATGCGCTTAGTGCGGGAGTCAGTAATGGCAGCTATTTTCCTAATTTTGTTTGCAAAGTATCTCAAAGCCCTCATTTGCATGCACTTAAGAAGTGACGTCATGTAAAAAAGAACAGGAGGAACATTATCCTGTTTCTTGGGATGATTTTTCTGACAGTGAAAAAAACTCTTTGTCTTTAGAACTTGGTTCTGGAAATTAGTTTTTTTTTTTTTTTTTTAAATTGTATGTTTAGTGTTCTTTCTACTAAGGACTGGGATGAAGCTTATCTCTCAAGTCCAAACAAAAATAGATGAAAAGTTTTAATGTTATTATTAGTGTTGTGTGTATGGTATGTATTTGTGGATATGTGTGTTGCAGCACACGCGTGGGAGCTAAAGGACAATTCTCCCACACTGGTGTGGGTTCCAGGGATCAAGTCCAAGTTGCCAGACCTGTGCAGCAAGCACCTTTACCTGCTGAGCCATATCACTAGCCCAGCAATAACCTTTTTCAAACATGTAAAATGCATTAAATATAAGATTCAAAAGCCAATTCCTGTAGAGGTTGGGAGATGGGGGCTTGAGGGCACACTTCTTTAATCCCAGCGTTTAGGAGGCTGAGGTAAGACTACCTCAAATTCAAGGCCAGCTTGGGCTACGTAATGAGACCCTTGTCTCAAAGAACAACAAAAACCTATAATCTGCCCCTCCCCCCAAGAAAAAGAAAAAATCCAAATCTAGATTAAACAACATTGCACAGGTAAAAATTTGGTTAGGGTTATGTCTGATTATTCCTGATAGCTGTCTTTTTTTCCTTTCCTGCTATTTGTTTTGGTTTTTCGAGTCAGGGTTTCTCTGAGGCTTCGGCTGTCCTGGAACTCAACTCTGCAGACCAGGCTGGCCTCCAACTCACAGAGATCCACCTGCCTCTGCCTCGGGAACACTGGGATTAAAGGCGTGCACGCACCACTACCGCCCAGCTGTCTTTTCTTAATTATACACGTTTTAAAGACGTTTAGAGCTTAGAATGTTAACGAAGGGTGAGTCTGATTATCACTGTTGGAAAGGCTCTTTCTTGCCATCAAGTAAATTCTGGCAGTTCTATCAATGTTTTAAAATTCTTTTCTTCTCACCTTTACCCCATCAGAATTCACATTCCGGTGCCTCTCTTTTTAAGCATGCTGTGTGGTGATCATGTATACTCAAACACATTTTTAAAATGGAGCCTAATTAAAGCAAAGTGTTAGGTTCCAAGAATCACATCTGAGTAGCCAAAAAAGAAAATACTCTCCTTTCTAATTTGAAAGCTGTCCACAAAGGGATGCCTCCCCTTGGCGGTTATTAAAGTTAGGGAGCTTGGCCTGTGTTGGATGGGAAGCTGGCTGGCTAGCCCATTCCCTTGTGATACCTTGGACAAATTAGGCTGTAGTCAATTGCCTCAGTTTCTCCACCTGTGAACTGGGGCTGATGAGAGTCCCAAAGTTTTTCTTTCATTCTGAGACAGGGTCTGAAGTATCCCAGACCAACCTCATACCTTGGCCCCTGCTCCTCCTGCCTCAACTTCCCGTGTGCTGGATTTATAGGTGGGTGAATTGCAAACATGCACCACCACAGGCATTTATGTGGTGGTAGAAGTGGACACACCAGCCAAGGTGGCACACACCTTTAATCCCAGCACTGAGGGAGCCAGAGGCAGGCGGATCTCTGTGAGTTGGAGGCCAGCCTGGTCTACAAAGTGAGTCCAGGACAGCCAAGGCTACACAGAGAAACACTGTCTGGGGGAGGGGGAGAAGAAAAGGAAAGAAAGAGAGGAATCTAGGGCTTCTTGCATTTATTTATTTTGTATTTAGTGGGCACATGTGGTGGTCAGACAACAATTCCTAGAGTCTGTCCTCCTCTTCTGCCATGTGGCTCCCGGGAACTGAATGCAGATCCTCAGGCTTGGTGGTGAGAGCCATCTCTTCGTGTGTGTGTGTGTGTGTGTGTGTGTGTGTGTGTGTGTGTGTGTACACGCATGTGTGTGCATGGAGGCTGCCAGGGGTTTTGCTGTCTGTCTGTCCTGCCTTGCTCACTGAACCTGGAGCAAGCCGATTCAGTTAGACTGGCTGGCCAATAAGCCCCAGGCATCTTCCTGACTCTATACAGGTGTGTGCTGCTTGCCCTGGCTTTGAACTTGGATTCTGATGCTCTGAGCCCAGATCTTTGTGGTTTCTGGGCCATAGGTGCACCAACTGAGCTCTTTCCTCATCTCTTTGAACATAAGGTCTCCTGCATGCTAGGCAAGTGCTCTACCACAGATCTGTTTCCTCAGGAGTTCACTGGCATAGTCCTGCTGTCAGGGTTAGAATACAAGCAGTCTCCATTCCAGTCCTCTGAGCCAGACTGCCTTCCTGCTTCCTCTGTGGAAGACCATCTATTACAGACGGCAGTTCTCAGCTGTGTTTGGTTTTGGGATCTCTGCTGGCCTTTTCTGTTTGTTTCTTTTGTTCTTTTCCAGACAGGGTTTCTCTGTGTAGCCCTGGCTGTCCTGGAACTCACTCTGTAGACCAGGCTGGTCTCGAACTCACACTCTGCGTCCCAGGTGCCGGGATCAAAGGTGTGCATCACCATCTCCTAGATCCATTAGCCCCCCCTTTTTTTCTTTTTCTTTCTTTTTATTTATTATTATTATTTTTTAATATTTTGATTTTTCAAGACAGGCTTTCTCTGTGTAGCCTTGGCTGTCCTGGATTCACTTTGTAGACCAGGCTGGCCTGGAACTCAGAGATCCACCTGCCTCTGCCTTCCTGAGTGCTGGGATCACAGGTGTGCATGGCTTTGCCTGGCTTCACTCTAAATGTGAGGAGCTTGAAGACTTTTTGTTTATATGGGTAATATCTCAGTGTATACTCTATTCAAAATTAAAACCAAGAGGCTTAGGATATGGTCTTGTATGTTCGAGGTCCTGGGTTCAAAGCCTAATACTGAAGAAAAAAACAAAACAAAAATGAAATAGTAACAGTCACTGATAAGAAAGGTAACTTCTGAGGCCGTGGACATGGCTTGGTGGTGGCGGGGTTCGCAATGCTGTGGTCAAGGCCCTGTGTTGATCCCTAGCACTAACCTAAAAACAACAACAAAAAAAGCTCATAGTAAAGAGAAAAAGTACGAATCATTTGTATTTTTCTCGGTCCTCCGTGACACCATTTTCCTAGATTCTACTTATTCTTCATAGATTGTTTTATTGGAGGAAAAAAAAATTAGAAAAGTCTGACTTTAATGGTATTGCAGGGGGCTTTGGCTTTCCCACTAGATGTTTTTGCTGCTCTGTCTTAACCGCATGACCGTCTGCCAAAGCTGATAGTGCAGGTTTTCAAACCATGTCTATTCCCAGCTCTCTGTGGAGGCTGAGGCCGGAGAATCAGGAGACCTTATTTAAAGAAAAGTAAGTCAAGAAACTATCCTGAGATTTTTGTGTCTTGCTGTATCCAAGCCAAAGGATGTGTTACCCTTTGCATATTTTACAAAGTGCATGACTTTGTAAGGTCATCCCTCAGTTTTGTGGTAATACAGATTATTTTTTTAATACAACTCTTTAATAGAAATGTTGACAATATGATTATACAGCATGAAATCATTTAGGTAGTGGGAAGTTGTCAAGGTTATGTCAAATGTAGTAGATACACATTTTCAGAAAAAAAAAAATGGAGGCAGTTTCTAACTGGGTCTCAGCCTAGCTGGTTTTAAACTCACTACACAGCCCAGGTTGGCCTTGAACTCCCATCTTCCAAGTGCTGGAATAACAGGTGTGTGCAACCCACACCTGGCTTTGTAATTATCTTTTGAAGAAGAGTCTTGTGTTCCCCTTGCTAGCTCTGAATCCCCAGGCTCTGCCGATTCTACTACCTATTTTCAGGTAAATTCAAACTTAAGTCACAGTAATATAGTTAACTTTTTGGAAGAGATAAGCTCACCTAAATTTTTTTTTTAATTAAGAAAAGTGACTATTTTATGTGTATAAGTGTATGTATATCATATGTATGTCTCCTGTCCAAGGAGGCCAGAGGAGGGTGTTGGATCCCCCGATGCAGGAGTTGGCAGATGCTTGTGTGGTTGCTGGGGACAAAACTCAGGTCCTCTGCAAGAGCAGCAGCGGTTAGCCACTGAGCCGTCTTCAGCTCGTCACCAGATTCGTTTCTGAGAAAATATCTCTCAAATATTCCTGAGTCTATGTAACCCATTTCTGTCTGTGGTAGTTTTGCTGTTTTTGTTTTGTCTTGCTTTTCCATTTTGGTTGTTTTGAGTCTGGTGCCCCTTGGCCCAAGCTGGCCTTGCGCTATCCTGTCTGACCGTGAACTCTGAACTTGACCCTTCTGTCTCAGCCTCACAGAAATGGGATTGCAGGTTTGTGCTGCGTGCCTTCCTGTAATGCCAGTCTTTCTCTAAAAATAGTTTTTCAGCGAGCTCTCTTGAGCAGTTATCCTAGGGCAGGTCCTTTTTCTAAGCCATTCTCCTGTGATCTGTCCTTAAATCTGTAGTGAAATTCTTTTTTTCTTTTTCTTTTCTTGATAGAGGATTTCTCTGTGTAGCCTCGGCCATCCTGGAACTCTCTCTGTAGACCAGGTTGGCCTCTAACTCACAGATACCCACTTGCCTCTGTCTCCCAAGTGCTGGGATTAAAGATGTGTGCCACCCCTGCCCAGGCTGTAAAATTCTTTCTTAATAAACTCCCAACTGTGCTTTAATTTAAAAAAAAAAAATGTAGTTCTTTGGGGCATGGTGCACATTTTTAATCCCAAGCACTGAGAGGCAGAGGCCGACCTGAGTTTGAGGCAAGCCTGGTCTACATAAAAATGTTCCATTCTAAAAGCAGCTGATTCATCACATACCTTTAAACAATAACTGTCCAAAGGAGCCATTCAGCCTGCTTCCAATTCTAGAAACACCTGGGTGTGCTTAAGGACTTCTCAAGGGCATTCTTCAAGGACATGGGGGGGGGGGGGACATGACTTTATAATTAGATGCTGTTGCCTTCATTTCCTGATAGGAAAGATAAGTTCTCACACTGTAGCCCAGGCTGGCTTGGGTTTACTTGTCTGTGCTGGCCTCAACCTCACGGCAGTTATTCTGTCTCAGTCTCCAGAGTGCTGGGGTTATAGGATTATAGGAGTGAACTATTACTCCCCAACATAAAATAACATGGTTTTAGTCCAAAGATAAGAAGGCAAATCATTGCATTACCTTAAGCTATCACGGTGTGTCTAAGTATTATTCTCAAAATAATTTATGAGGGACCTGAGACTATAGTTTGAGAATCATTGTTCTAGATTTTGGCCCATATGTGATCATGTCTTTAGCCACTACAGAGATCATTCTATGCTTATTTATTTGTTTGTTTTTGAGGCAGGGTCTCACTGTGTAGCTCTGGCTGGGCTGGAACTCAGAAAGGCCTGGCTGCCTTTGCCTACCTGGTGAGTTGTGCCACAGGGCACAACTTTGCCCTGTGGAGGTATAGTTTCTGTATCTGCTGTATAATATTTTTGTATTAGATGATTCTGTATGGTAACTGGTGGTCTGTTCTGCCTTACTGTGTCTCAGGGAGTGTTCTAGAGAGAGACACGGAACAAAGATAAGTGTATCTGTTTATTTGTCCATATCTGTATCTTCCTCTACTGTTTTTTTGTTTTGTTTCCAGATAGAATCTGGCTGGGTAGCCTAGGCTGGCTTTGAATTCAGGATCCTCCTGCTTCACCCTCCGAGTACTTGGATTGTGTGAGTGTGTTTTTTTAAGACTTTCACCTTTTAGTTAAGCCCGTAAGGGCTCTCTAAGGTAGACACCATCACTCCCATTACCTCTAGGGTCGTGGTTCTCAACCTTCCCAACATTTTAATGTAGTTCCTCATGCTGTGGTGACCCTCCCTCACCATCAAATTACTTCTGTTGCCACATTATAACGGTAGAGCCAGTAGAGCCGCTAGAGCTTACTCCCCATTATTTTGACCTCTGCCCTCTCTCCTTTGCCCTGTCAGGATGACTTCTCGGGCCCAGCTAGTGCAGCAGGTGCTGCGGGACCTGCAGGAGGCAGTGGAGTCCGAGGGCCTGGAGGGTCTCCTCAGCGCCGCCCTGGAGGCCAAGCAGGTCCTAGCTACCTTCAGCCTCCCGGTCTGCCAGAAGGGTGGTCCTGGGCCCCAGGTGCTGGAGGTGGACTCGGTGGCCCTGAGCCTGTACCCCGAGGATGCCCCTCGGAACATGCTGCCCATGGTGTGCAAGGGCGAGGGCAGCCTGCTGTTCGAAGCAGCCAGCATGCTGTTGTGGGGCCACACCGGCCTCAGCCTGGAGCTGCGGGCCCGCACCGTGGTGGAGATGCTGCTGCACAGGCGCTACTATCTCCAGGGCATGATCGACTCCAAGGTGATGCTGCAGGCCGTGCGCTACTCCCTGTGCTCCGAGGAGTCCCCCGAGATGACCAACCTGTCCTCTGCCACCCTGGAGGCCATCTTCGATGCCGACGTCAAGGCCACGTGCTTCCCTACCAGCTTCTCCAATGTGTGGCACCTGTACGCCCTTGCCTCCATCCTTCAGCGCAACATCTACTCCATCTACCCCATGCGCAACGTCAAGATCCGGCCCTATTTTAACCGGGTCATCAGGCCTCGCCGCTGCACCCACGTGACCCCCATGCTGCACATCATGTGGGCCGGCCAGCCCCTCACTAGCCACCTCTTCCGTCACCAGTATTTTGCCCCCGTGGTTGGCCTGGAGGAGGTGGAGGCTGACGGCGCCGCCAGCCTCGGCCCCGCCCCTCCTGCCCTGCTGCCACCAACCAAAACCCTGGAGCTGCTCAACCGCGAGCCGGGCCTCAGCTACTCCCACCTCTGCGAGCGCTCCAGCATCACCAAGAGCACCTTCTACCGCTGGCGGCGGCAGACCCAGGAGCACCGGCAGAAGGTGGCCACCCGCTTCTCGGCCAAGCACTTTCTGCAGGACAGCTTCCACCGCGGGGGCCTGGTGCCGCTGCAGGAGTTCCTGCAGAGGTTCCCTGACATCTCCCGGTCTACCTACTACGCCTGGAAGCACGAGCTGCTGGGCTCGGGTGCCTGCTCGGCTCCGGTCCCGGGCGCCCCACCCAGGGAGTCACTGGCCATGCCAGAGGTGGAGAGGCCGCCGGGGAAGAGGGATGCCGAGCGCTCCCCACCGCCTGCCGCGGTGCCCAGCCCCACTGTGGTCTCCATGCAGCGCGCCAAGTCGTACCTGGAGCATTGCATCTCCCTGAACAAAGTGGTACCCTATCGCTGCTTCAAATGCAAGTTCCCCGGCATCTCGAGGTCCACCTACTACAACTGGAGGCGGAAGGCCCTCAGGAGGAGCTCCGGTTTCAAGCTCTTCCCAGTCCTTGCCACTGCCGGGTCTCTCCAGCCAACAGAGGTTAAGGAAGAGGCCCTGCTCTCTTTGAAGAGTGAGGTGGGAGAGGAGGGGACAGAGAAAGCGGTAGACCGAGGTCCTCCTACTTCCCAGGGGCCCAAATCCCCCAGGATGCCCTTGTCTCGTTGGCAGAGGCGACTCCGCAGGGCTGCCCGCAAGCAGGTGTTGAGAGGGCACCTGCCCTTCTGTCGCTTCCGCCTCCGCTACCCTAGCCTGTCACCCTCCACTTTCTGGGTGTGGAAAAGCCTTTCCCAGGGATGGCCCAGGATGCGGGGCCCCTCTCTGGGCAAAAGGAGGCAGGAGCCAGAGGAACGGCAGGGTACAGAAGCCGTTGGGAACGTAGCGCCTGCTGTGGTTCCTCCCGCGAAAACACTCCCAGTGGTCGTTTCTCCAGAAGATGGCCGAGGAGGGCCTCCCAGAGAGGAGGTCATTCAACAGGTAGCTGTGGTCCAGGGCCAAGGCCACAGTGGCTCCCTGCCAAGCCAGCCTGTGGCGGTGGCAGCAGGTGGCAGCGACCGGCAGGTGCTGATGATGGACATGCTCACCACCACCAAGTTCAAGGCCCAAGCCAAGCTGTTCCTGCAGAAGCGCTTCCAGTCCAAGACTTTCCCCTCCTACAAGGAGTTCCAGGCTCTCTTCCCCCTCACCGCCCGCTCCACCTACTACATGTGGAAGCGGGCGCTCTATGAAGGCCTCACGCTGGTTGACGGCTGATGGGGAGACGGTACAGAGCAGAGGAAGAAGGGGGGACCTGCGTTGCCTCCTGGCTCCGCCCTTTGCTCTGTCTTAAAGTAATTTCTTGGCTCGGCATGGAGAGGTGGAAAACAACCACCCTGATGAAAGCTACAGGAGTGCCAGTTAATTGTCTCTTTGGTTGTATTTTTGTATTTTTTCTTTCTTCTTTTCTTCTTCTTTTTTTCCCCCCCCTCAAAAAATGTTTTCCAAAGGAACATAGGGATTGAATGGGAGCCAGATGTGTGACTCCTGGCTCGTGTCCTCAGTGGAGAAAGTCTGAACTTCACAGAACAAATTATGGTGTCCTGTAAGCCAGGGAAGGCCCCTGGGCACTGGAGGCCCCAAAGAAGTCCTGCCTCCTCTGCTTGGTGTCTCTGCCAGCATGGCTGGCTGTTGGGGACCTGCCTTTCTGCTGAGCCTTCTCAAATGCTGAGTCACACCTTTAAGCAAGGAGCCACAAGGCAGGTAGGAGACTGAATTTACATTGTCCGACAGGGAAGTTGGAAAACCAAAGAAATAAAATGATGTCTTGTCCCACATAGCCTTTGGCCTCTGGGATTTGTTTGGCTAACATAGGACTGTCTGTTCCGGGGCTCCCTTTCATTTTAAGGGGTTGGGAGTCCATTTCTGTCTTCTGAGAGTGCATGCTTAGGACCAGGGTTTACCTGGAGGGACACTGTCAGGAATTGGACAGGAGTGACAATTGGGACTGGCTGCCCAGGACTCTTCCTCCGCATACTAGGTGTGCTAAGCAGGCTAGGCCAGCTGCAGAGAAGGGCTTTTGTCTATTGAGATGAAGCATCCGTGGAAGAGAGATTCTCTTAGGTCCGTTCCCCATCTTAGTTTCCTGTAGCCGCTGTCATTTTTGTGGTTCGGGGTTCTGCCATTTGCTTATCCCCATGTCCATCTCATCCATAAGTCCTGTGGACCCTGAGGTGCTGGGAGTGGAATCCAGGGCTTTTGCATACTGGATCCACTCCCATTGGATACGGTCTCTAGAGGGATTTTGATGAGATTGGATCCTGTCACTTTCCTGCTTGAGGTGTGTCCGTGGCTTCCTTTTTACTCAAGAGAATTCCTTCAGCAGGGCTGCCCCTGCAGAAGCAGGCGGGTCTCTGTGAGCTGAGCTGCACAGAGAAACCCTGTCTTGAAAAATAAAAACAAGGGGCTGGAGAGATGGCTCAGCGGTTAAGAGGGCTGGCTGTTCTTCCAAGGGTCCTGAGATCAATTCTACCAACCACACGGTGGCTCACAACCATCTATGGTGAGATCTGGTGCCCTCTTCTGTCTGGCGCACAGGTGTACATGCAGGCAGAAAAGTGTGTGCATAATAAATAAATACATACTTAAAAAGAGAAAGAGAAAAAGATCAGGGTTTTGTAAAGTGGGCCCTGCTCACTCTCTCTTCACTGGGCTTGCCCTTGACTGTTGGGTTCTAGTCACACTGGCTGCCTCTGATCCTTTCTGTTCTCGTGGTTCTTGTAATTGCTCCCTTAGTCTAAAATGCTCGTTCTTCCTTCTTCCACTTTGTTTCTTCCTCTACTCATTTCCCCCTCACCCCTTATCCTTTTAAAGTTAATTAATTTTAGGCAGGGTCTCACTGGCTGGCCTGGAGCCCTCTTGTAGACCAGGTTGACCTTGAACTCACAGAGCTCTGCCTGCTTCTGCATCCTGGGTGCTGGATTAAAGTTATGCATCGTCAGGCCTGGCTTCCCCCTTCTGTTTTAGCGTGTGGTCCGTGCTAACCATGGGTCCCAGATCTTCATGCTGCAGAGTGCCGGGATTACAGGTACACACCACCACAGCCAATTGTGATGCTCTCCCCCGGCATTTTACACGGCGGACACCTCTCTGAGTCACTGCTCTGCGTAACCTTTTGGATTCTCTAGTGGGTTCTTACTTCTATTTGTTGCTTTCTTATTGTCCCCTTTAGAATACTGACCTATGAAAAGCTTCTCCCCCCCCCCCTTTCCTTACAGCACTGAATCCCATGGATGATAGAATAATTCTAGGCACTCAGTAGGTGCTAATACTTGTTGAAAAGAGAAAGAATGGAATGGGGCTTTTATCTTTTCTTACTGTTAATCCTGTGAGATCTGGCTTTTGAAACCTAATCGGTGGTCTTAAATATTTCTCATAGGCCCATCCCCACCACCACCATCTTGACAACCACCCTGTGATCTGTTTTGTTTTGTTTTTCACGTCCACTCTGCCTACATGGGATCTACTGCTGTTTCATGAGAAGGTCCAGAATGATCTTACCTGAATCTGATTCACTGTTAGTGTTTTCCCTTTTGCCCTTAGCACAGATTCCTTACTAGCGACTAAGGCCTGCCCAGTCCAGCCCCTACCTAGCACTGAGCTTGTTTCTCACTTTCATGTTGTAGCCGTCACCCAGATTGACCTTTCTTCTGTAGGCTTCCCTCTTTTCCCATAGGGCGAACCCCCAGAGCCTTGCCAAGATAAGGATTTGGTAAAGGAATTGGACCAGGGGATTTTAATCTAACATGCAGTGGCAACCTCTAGCCAGCAGGTGGCAGTCCAGTGCAACAAGACAACTTCCACTGGGCATGCCAGCTGGGTTCCAATTCCTTTCTATTTCGGCCATGAGTAGGCCCAGGGTCCCTCCTGAGAATATGTAATGCAACCCTACATTTTCTTGCTTACATTCAGCACCAGGCTCTCTGAGGCTGGGAGCAGTCCTAGTGGGACCTAAAAACCATTATGGGGTTTTGGATGCAGCTCAGCGGATAAACACTTGGGTTCTTGTGTGTGTGTGTTACTGTGAAACCAAAACACATCTATGTATCACTGCCTGGAGGGTGGGGATGGGGGAAGGCTTGTTAGGAATGTGGATTCCAGCGTCCTGCCCAGATTTACCAATTCCCACCCGAGATGTTCATGTGCCTCTTCCCATTTGAAGGCAGGATCACAGCTGACACTTTTCTCCCCACAGCAAGAGTTAGGTGAGGGGCTGGAGAGATGGCTCAGCGGATAAGAGCACTGTTTGATCCTCCAGAGGTCCTGAGTTCTATTCCCAGCAACCACATGGTGGCTCACAGCCATCTATTCTGGAATCTGACGCCCTCTTCCGATAGAACACTCATACATGTTAGGTGAATGAGTGGTAGGGGGAAGGGGTTACTTGGAGTCTGATTCTGCTTGAGGAGTGGAGAGCGAGCTAGTGCCTGAGGAGATGCTTGCTCAAGGTTACTCTCTGGTGAAAGTACTCCCTGGTCCTGAGAAGGAAAGATAATTTCATCTCAGACCAGTGAGGAACCCTAAACCTGCAGCAGAAATTTTAGCTTCTGTTGGAAACAAACAAATAATGTGACAGTTTTGTTAATGTTCTGAAGAGATGATTTCTGTGTGGCTTTAAGGGAAAGTTTTATTTATTGAGGTTTATCATTTTATGTGTTTGGGTGTTTTGTCTTCATGTGGGTGTCATAGCCCCCTGGACTGTAGTTATAGACAGTTGTGGGCTACCGTGTAGGTGCTGGGAATGGAAGCCCCATCGTTTGTTTGGAAAAACAACTGGTGTTTTTTGGTTTTTCAAGATAGAATTTCTCTGCATAGCTTTTGCTTTCATTCTATTGACCAGGCTGGCCTAGACCTTAGAGGGCTGCCTGCCTCTGCCTTCCAGGTTACGAGATTAAAAGCATGCACCACCACTGTCCAGCTCAGCCACTGCTCTTAACTGTTGAGCCATCTCTCCAGCCACCCAGAGGGAATATTTTAAATACAAAAGTTCCACCCTAGGAGTCTGGGTATGGTGGCGACATACACCTTTAATCCCAGCCCTCTGGAAGCAGAGGCGGGCAGATTGGACTCTGGGGTCAGCCTGTTAAGTGATCTCTGAGTTGCAGGCCAGCCAGAGCTATGCAGTGACACTCTGGAAAAAAATTCACCCTCAGTCCTATGAGATGGCTCGGTAAAGGCCACTTTCAGTAAGGCCTGAGGACATGAGTTTGATCCCAGGCACCCAAATGACCGACTGACTCCCACATGTTGACTTTTACATTTCCCACTAAGAAAATCATTCCATCTTTTTTAATGAAGATTATTTTGGCTACTGTGGCACCTGGTGTGCTGCTCAAACGCTTCTTAAGAAGGAGCTGGGTGTGGTGGCATGTGCCTGTAATCTCATCCATGGGAGGCTGAGGAGGCGGCCAGCCTGGGCTACATAGACAAGGATACCCCACCTTAAAAAAAATAACAAAGGCCAGGCATGGTGGTACATGCCTTTTAATCCCAGCGCTCAGAAGGCAGAGGTAGGCTGATCTCTGTGAGTTTGAGGCCAGCCTGGTCTACAGATTGAGTCCAGGAGAGACATGACTGGATACACGGAGAAACCTTGTCTAGAAAAACAAAACAAAACAAAAAAAATTAAAAAAAAAAAACCTCAAGAATAAAACAAAGACTTTCTAGGAAGTTTAGTATTCCTGTGCCCCTGGGATTAATGGTGGCCTTCAGACCCTGAGTGGCCGGCCACATTACTTCCTGATGTGGTGCTTCTGCCTCATCAGCTGCCATTCTGCGTTCCTTCTCCCACTCTTCTCTGGGTAACCCCCTGTAGCATCCAGCTATGGGTTGAGCTGGCCAGAGGCTGAGTTAACCATTCAGGCGTGTGGGAACATCACGGTCTTGCCAGTTCGTGTGCTGCTGGGCGATCACAGGAGAGAATCGTTCATTTAGTCCGACCCTGCCCTCTCCACTGAGCAAAGCTCTCATACCAGGTCACACCTGTGGTCCCTGGCCAGCCTGCCAAGTTCTGTCATCCGTGGCTGAGGTGCAGGCCCGCAGACAGAACACGTCCTCAGCCACGGACCTCTGATCAGCCATATGCTAGGGAGAGCCGCTTGGCCTCCACCCCTCCGAGGCTTCTGTCGGCGGCCAGGCCGCTGCGGTTGGATGACACGCACAGAGTGGGTGGGTTGGCCAGGAAGGATGTGCCGGCTCCGCACTGCCTCCGGGCTGATCCCCATCCTCTGACCTGTAGTTGCTTAGGGACCAGTGTGGGGTTGGGGGTTCCAGTGATGGTAGAGTGCCTGCCTCGTACATGCAAAACACCAAGCTTGCTTCCCCCTCAAAAGGCCGACTTCAGTTTGCTGGATACTAGGAGGCTGCTAATCCGAGGGGCAGTTCTGCCACAGCAGTCCAGTCGGGATCAGGAAGCGGAGAAGCGAGGCTTAGCGTGTGCAGGGAGAGGGGCCGGCTGCAGCCCTGTGTGCAGTCTGCCCGCTCCTCACAGGAGCCTCCAGCAGCTGACAGCAGGGTTCCCTAAAGCAGGTTCCTAAGCGTTCCTATTGTTTACCTCATGGAAGAGGAGGAGCTGAGCTTTTAGGGAAATGGAGAGCAGCAGAAAGTAGGTTTAACGGTGTTTAAAAGAAAAAAAAAAAAAAAAAAGAAAATTCCGCAGAAGACGACTTTGAAAATAGCATGAAATCCGATTAACTCCCGGCAGTGCCTCCGTGCCGAGCTGAGAGCGCTGGGGGCGCCGAAGGCAGCAAGGAGGAGGCTCAGCAGGAGACGCTCTGTCAGAAAGCAATCGCTTTCTGCCTGGGGGTGACCACTGGGGTGGCCGAGGGTGGAGAGGCCACAAGCTGAGGTCCTCTGGGGTGCATCAACTGGCAGTTCCAGGCACCGGCCCTCGGTATTGGGATAGGGGCTGGGAGGAAGAGAAAGCCAAGCTGCGGGAGGGAGATCCTGGAAAGAAATGACTGACTTCCCCCGAGCCCCCCGTGCCAGCCTGGCTCAGAGCCTCTGCCTTCTGTGGCTTGTGAATGCTGATCATTTCTAGGTTCCCTGATTTTGGCAGAAGTCAGAACTGGGGACAGTGTCCATGGCAGGTGCTGTGGGTTTGCACTGAGCTTCAGAGCTCAGCTCTCTGAAGACCGGAAGGAGGCTGCTGTCTGTGAGATAGTGGACGTGTCCTTCAGTCCATCTATGGTTACTGTCTTAGGGTTTTATTGCTGTGACCAGACACTATGACCATGGCAACTCATTATCATTATTAGTTATTACGTTTTATTCACTCTGTATCCTGGCTGTGGCCCCTCCCAAACTCACCCTGCCTCCCTCATCTCACATATGCCCCTCCCCTAGTCCACTGATGGGGACGTCCTCCTCCCTTTCATCTGACCCTATCCTATCAGGTCTCATCAGGACTGGATGCACTGTCTTCCTCTGTGGCCTGGCAAGACTGCACCACACACACACACACACACACACACACACACACACACACACACATACACACACACACACTGCAGCTCTTATAAAGGAAGACGTTTGATTGGCGCTGGCCTAGAGTCCAGAGGTTTAATCCAGCATTGTCACGGCGGGAAGCATGGCAGCATACAGGCAGACATGGTGCTGTAGAGGCAGCTGAGAGTTCTACATCCTGATCCCCAGGCAGCAGGAAGAGACTGTGAGACAGTGGCCTGGCTTGAGCATCTGAGACCTCAAAACTCCCTGCCCCTTCCCCCCCCTGTGACACACTTTCTCCAACAAAGCCATACCTCCAACTCCTCACCTCCAAATAGGGGTCACGGCACTGGGGTGTAGCTCAGTTGGTGGAGGGCTTGCTCAGCCTCTGCCTCCCGAGTGCTGGGATCAAAGTTGTGCACTACCACTGCTTGGCCTTAACCAGTGAACCATCTTTCTAGTTCCCGAAACAATGTTTTTTTTTTGTAAAAGATTTATTTTTATTCTTATTTATGTGTGTGGGGATGGGGCAGAGAGGCCAGGCATTGGGTCCCCTGGAGCTAGAGTTACAGATCACCCATCTGACGCTGGTGCTGGGAACCAAACTCAGATCCTCTGGAAGAGTGTACTTTTTAGATGCTCACCTGAGAGCCATCTCTCCAGCCCTTCACCTTGTCTTTTGAGTCAGTCTCTCAATGAGCCTGGGGTTCATTGTTTTAGTTAGGCTGGCTGAACAGGGGATCCCCAAGATGTGCTCTGCCTTCATCCTCCCCTCCGGTGACAGATGCACACCTACACACCTGGCTTTTTACATGGGTCCTGGAAATCCAGACTCTGGTCCTATGTTTGCTTGGCAAGCACTCTGCCAACTAAGCCAGTCCCAGCCTGCATGAAGTGTATTTATGCAAAAAAAAAAAAAAAAAAAAAAAATATTGTTATGGGGATGGAGAGAAGAGCATTGACTACTCTTCCAGAGGATCTGGGTTCAATTCCCAGCACCTACATAGCATCTCACACCTGTCTGTAACTCCAAGATCTGACACCCTCACACTGCCATACATGCAGGCTCAGCACCAATGCACATAAAATAAAAACAAATTGTTATTAAAAAAATTTGTTGTTATCCCATTACAGTGAAAACACACGCACACATACGCAGAGGGGAATAATTAAACGGTTATTCAGTGTTCACTGACTAGTCTTTCTGTCTCACTAACTTTTCTCCGTGGGAGCTGTGGTTAGCCCTCTCTGGATGCTGGGAGGAAGGCAGGGACCTTGTCTCCCGCTAGCGCCATTTCCATCTTGAGTTGCCTGAGAGACACTGGACACCTTAAGCTTTGCCTCTCTGAGCTTCCCTAAGGGTGGTGCAGAACAAGTGAGAGACTGCCCTGTACCTCACCTGGAGACAGACAGAATCGCCAGAGGGCTTTCAAACTTGGCTTTGTCCAGGCCAACTGTTCAGCAGTTAAAATCACAGTCTGCATGGTCTCACTGACATGTTCTGCGACGCTTACCTTCTAAATACAGGCTCTGTCCTTCATTCCACCCACTCATTAGACTACAGTGTACTCCTAACTAATTTTCCCCACATACGTACTAGAGTACTAGATGGGTTCTTCTGTCTTCCCTCCCTCCGCCCCTTTTTACCTCCCTCCTTTTTTCTTCCACAAGTAGGCCTTCAATAATCCTGTGTGATATTCCACCTTGAGCTACACACCCAGCCTCCTCCCAATATAGCCCCCTCTAATTAAAATTTTTTTTAATTTCAAGATTTATTTATTTTTTATGTGCAAGAGTGTTTGGCTTGCATGGACAGCTGTGCACCTCATGTGTGCAGTGTTTTCAGAGGCCAGAAGAGAATGTCAGACCCCCTGAAACTGGAGTTACAGGTAGTTGTGGGTCTGTATGTGGGCGCTTGGTTGCTGTACTGGGGTTCTCTCCCAGAGCAACAAGTGTTCTTAACCACTGAGCCATCTCTTCAGCCTCCTGTATAGAATTCTTGCCAGAGATTTATGCTCTCAATTTAGTCCCGAGAAAACACCAGATAAGCTGAGCGTGGTGGCATAAACCTTTAGTCCCAGCACTTGGGAGACAGGGGCCAATCTGGTCTACAAAGTGACAGCAAGGGCTACACAGAAATCTTGAAATATGCCACACACCTATCTTGAAATAACAAACAAACACATCAATGACCAAAAAAAACAAAACAAAAATAAGAAATTAAGAACAAAACAAAAGAAAAAAATTAAGAAACAATTAAAAATTAAAAACAAAGAAATTAAGAAAGAACAGAAAAGAACAAACAGACAAGCTCAAATTGAACTCAAATCAAGTTCATGCGTTGTAACTGACCAGTATTATTCACAAGTGGTCCCAGCACTTGGAAAGCAGAGAGTGTGTGTCTGAGGCCAGTTTGGTCTACCTAGTGAGACTCTGTCTCAAAGACAAAACAAAACGTCAAGGTCATATAAAACAAACTGAGAAACTGTCACAGATTAAAAATGCTAAAGAGAGGCTGGAGAGATGGCTTATCGGTTAAGCGCTGCTCTTCTAGAGGACTCTGGTTCAATTCCTGGCACCCACATGGCAGCTCACAACGGTCTGTAATGCCAGTTCCAGAAGATCTGACACTGCCACATAGACGTACATGCAGGCAAAACATCAATGCACACACATACATACATGCATAAAAGAGACTTGACAGCTTGGTGTGGCCCCTGGATTCAATGCACTCTGGAAAAAAGACTGGGACAAACCTGGTGAAATATGGGAAGGTCCTGTGGTCTAATTAATAGGACCTCGCTGCTATTTTCTGTTATGATCCTTTTTACCACACTTCAGTGAATCTTTAACACAGGCGGAATTACGTAAAGGGCATATGGGAATTCCGTGTACTGTTTTTTATGTTGGTTTTGTAGGCTCAAAAGTACTTAAAAATAAAAAGCTAAAAAGAAAATTTGGGGGATGGAGAGACCATGCCCTCTTGCATGGTCCTCTTGCTGAGGACCTGAGTTTGGTTCCCAGCCCCCATGCAGGACAGATCATGACCACCTGCAACTCCAGTTCCAGGATCTGACTTCCTCTTCTGGTCTCCAAGGGCACCACACACACATCTGGCACACACAGTTGTGAGCGTGCATGCAAGCAAACACTTGTACACATAAAATAAAAATAAGGAAATCCTTTAAAAAGAAAAAGAAACGTTTCAGGGGTGAGGATGTGAATGAGCGCTGCTGTGCCTGACAAGAATGCCAGTGCCTGAGGCACAGAGACCTCAGCTCAAGAGAATAAGAAGTGTGAGATGATGAATCTCTCTAGCCACCCTGGTGGCACATTCCTGCAATCCTAGCACTTGGGAGGTGGGAGCAGGAGGATCAGAAGTTCAAGGCCAGCCTGTGCTAGATAGTGAGTTAGAGAGCCTGGGTTACATGACAGCTTCTCTTAAGATCAAAAAACCAAAACAAAATAAAAGGAACAGATGAAGAATCTGCTTTCCTCTGTAAATGGTTTTGCTCAGGCATTTCATCACAATGGGGAATAAAAACCAAAGGTGACACGAAGATCAATATACCCGTGTAATTGTGTTTTCATATACCAGCAGTGAACAACCCGGAGAGTAAATTTAAAAAGCCAATTCCAGTAACACAACATTCAGAAAACTACCTAGGAGTAAATTTGGGCAGGTAGTTAAGGGTTAACCCACCAAAAACTGCAAAACGATTATGAAGGGACAATCAGCCATATACCCGGAACCCCAACACAAGAAGAGAGATCAGAAGTTATCCTCGGCCACATAGTGAGTGAAAGGTCAGCCTAGGCTAAATAAGACTGTTTCCAAAAACCTAAAGGAAAGCTAGCGAGACGACTCAGTGGTTAAGAGCGCTTGCTGCTATTCCAGAGGCTGGGAACTACGTTCCTAACTGCCTGTGACTCCAGCTCCAGGGACCTGGCACCTTTTGGCCTCTGTTAGTACTTGAATGCTCACACACACACACAGGCACACACAAACTTTCTTTAAAAGTTAAAGAACAAACATATACATCAGAAAACTCATTATTAAGGTAGTACTCCACAGATGTTGAAAAATCCTTATCAAATTCCCCCTCCTCTTTTAGCCAGAGCTGACCAGTTCATGATGGACTGCCAATTGTCCTGAATAACCAAAACATTATCAAAAGAGAAAAGAAATGCTGGAAATTTGGAAGTCTTCAATCTTCTAACTGTCAAGGGGCCTGTGTGTGGTGGTACACACCTGTTATCCTGGCACTTGGAGGCCAGGCAGGACTACAAGTTCCAGGCTAGCTTGGATTCCACAGGGAGACCTTAAATCAATGGGGGGAAAAAAAAGCACACAGACTAGATAAAAACTTAAAAAAAACAATTTACACAAAATTTACAGTCATCAAAATGATGTAAAAGCATACATAGGTCAATGGAAGAGAATCTAGATTCCAAAAATAGGGGCTGGAGAGATGGCTCAGTGGTTAGGAGCACTGACTGCTCTTCCAGAGTCCCTGGGTTCGCTCCCCACCACTCAAACAGGGCTTCACAACCATCTGCAACTCCAGTTTTAGGGATCCAGTGCCTGATTCTGGCCTCCAAGGGCATCAGGTCTGCCTGTGATTCCCCCATACACAAAAATAACAATAAATTCAAATAAAAAGAAATTCCAAAAATAAACCATGGATATCTCTGGCCAGTAGGTTTTGACCTCAGTCCTGAGAGCATTCCAATAGGAATAGTAGAGCTTAGGTTTGTTGTTGTGGTTGTTTTGATAAATGATGCTTTCATACCTGGACAGTTACTTGCAAAAGACTGAGGAGAGACCCCTGCTTATTCTGTATAAAACACTAAGTCAGAATGAATCAATGACCTAACTAAGCTAAGCTTATAAAGCTATGACCATAGATAGGGTCATAGATGATCAGATTTGACACTAAAAATGAGAGCAACAAGAAAAAAAAAAAAAAAAAAAAAAAAAACAACTAGACCCCTCATACAGTATAAAAACTAAAATAAACAATAACCAAAACAAAAGCAGGGGAAATGGCAATGTCTGCCTGTAAGGCTAACACTTGGGGGAAGGGTCTGGAGTCTAAGGTCGGTCTTGGCTTCATAGGAAATGTGGAACCAGTGTGAGGGGCATGAGAGTTTGTGTCTCCTAAACCAAAATCAACACAAAAAAAAACCTAGACACTTTTATGTGACAAATGACATTTAAAAAATGCAGAAGAAACAAAATATAAGAATGAGGTCAAAGATTTTTCAAATTATATATCTGAAAAGAGTTTAATATGTGGAATATGTAATGAATCTGTTAAACTAAAAGAATAGGCAAACAAACAAACAAACAAAAAAAGAATAGGCAAACAAATAAATTATAGTTTGGGGCCTTGAGTAGACAGGCACAGGGAAAGGCTGGGGAAAGGCAGCTCAGTGCACGCTTAGCTTGCATAAGAGCCTTGGTTCAAGCCCAGAGATGGGAGTAGGGGAAGAAAGTGAAGTAATGAGACAGGCGCCAACTTGCTTGGATAAATCTCAAGAACATTATGCTAAGTAACAGAAGCCAGACACAAAAAGGTCACGTATTGTATGTTCGCCTTTGTGTTAAACAAACAGCAGGTAAATACGGACAGACAAAAAGCAGATTTATGGGTGCCAGAGAGAGAAAGAGGGGGAGTCATTTCTTTATGGCTAAGAGCGTCCTTCTGGGATGATGAAAGTTTGGAATAAAAAAAGAAGTATCGGCTGTACAGGATTCTGAGTACAGCCAAGTGTAAACCTCACACTTTTAGGGACTGAAGAAATGCCTCAGTGGTTAAGATCACATAGATGTAATACAGAGGACCCAGCTTCAATTCCCAGCACCCTCGTAACTCTAACTCCAGGGTATCTGGCCTCTGAGGGCCTGGTATATACATATGAACTAACTGTGGGCCTTTAATAAAAGCAGATGTTAGGATTTTGGAACTAAACCTGCTCCTGGGTTGCCTAACAACTCCTGTCGCCCACCAGGTGGCCACACCTTGAAGTCTTGGTTACCTTGCCCCTTAAAGGGACAACCCGACACGTGGTCTCTCTCTTGCTCCTGGCCTCTTCCCTCTCTTGGCTTCTCTTGCCTTTTGTCTCCTCTTGGTCTCTCCTTTCTCTGTCAGGGCGCCCCCTCTCTCTTTCTCCCCATCATGTCCAGCTCTCCCTTCTCTCTCTCTCTCTTCATCTCCATCTAATAAACCTCTTTCATATAACATTTGTTGTGATCATCATTATTTAATTTAATTTAACAGCAGAGGCAGGCAGATCTCTCAGTTCGAGGCCAGCCTGGTCTGCAGAGCAAGTTTGAGGACAACCAGGGCTACACAGGGAAACCCTGTCTCAAAAAAACCAAAACCAACCAAACAAACAAAACAACAGCAAAAACTCACCTAAACACATACACACACACATACAATTAAATACATACACATACACACAATTAAAAATAGCAAAAGTAAGATCTTCAAAGTTTGTCCATTTTTAGAGAGTCAAAATCAACTGTATTTACATCTCAGCTCAATTAATTGGGCTCAACACACACACACACACACACACACGCCACACCAGCAGCAGCTGCTGCACTCCGAGGTTCCAGTCCCATGCTTCATTCTCCCCTGGTCCAAAACCTGACACTCCTATCCTCAAATTAAGCAGTAGGTAATGCTCCTGCTAGATGAGGACATGGTCCAGCACCCAAGAAACTCCACTGTCTTTGTTGTTTCTCTCTTTATACTGTCCGAATCCCTGACAAGAGCCACTCAAGGAAGAAGGGCGTATTCCGGCTCACAGTCGGAAGGTATGGTCCGTCCATCACAGGAAAGACGTCACAGCGGCAGGAGCTTGAGGCTGCTGGTCGCATTGCATCGGCGGTTGATTAGCTAAGAAACGAACTCTGGTGCTCAGCTTTTAACGTTTTTGTTCAGTCTGGGACCTCGGCCCATGGACTGAGGCCACCCATAGTCAGGGTGGCTCTTTCCATCTCAGTTAACCTAATTTGGAAAATTCCTCACA
Source organism: Psammomys obesus (assembly GCF_907164565.1). NCBI lineage: Eukaryota > Metazoa > Chordata > Mammalia > Rodentia > Muridae > Psammomys > Psammomys obesus. Next base: position 25,329,811 of record NW_026596134.1, on the reverse strand, counting down.
GCCAGGCCCAGAGATTTGTCTCCTGGTGTTCTGGATCTTTCAGGTTGACAGTTAATATCAACCCTCACATTCACACCCTAAAGGCTCTGTCTGATTTTGTTTTTTTTTTTTTTTGGAGGGGGGATACGGAGAAACAGAAGCTCCCCAGGCCTCTGCCCTAACCAGCTGCCGCTTGAGTTCCGTTACCAATTAGGATGCAGCTATGGGTCTGCTGGGTCTGGCCCTCAGGCTCTGAAGTGTCTGGGCACAGGCCGAGTGGCTCAGATACACAGACTGTGAGAGCATTTACCTTAGAAGTCTGTGTCAAGTGGAAGGCTTAATTAAAGTGAAATGAAATGAAATGTAATAGAATTAAAGATTCCCAGGAGAGGGAGAAGAGAAAGAATTCCTCAGAGGTAGTGCAGGCATCGTAGGTCCAAAACCACCCAGAGCACAAGGAAGGAGGTATTTGGCTTTTGGAAAACATGGGTGAGGTGGGCAGGGGAATGAGGTCAGGGAAGGTAAGGAATTTAGTCCCTGTTCATGGGCCACGGTAGACTGTGGCTGCAGGTTTCGTAACCTTCGGTGGCTCTCAAGGCTGTGAACCTGACTGGAAGTTGTCTATAAAACCATGAGGACAGAGCTGGGCATAGTGGTATACCTCTGTAATCCCTGGAAAGCAGAGGTGAGCGAATCAAGGGCTCAAGCTTAGCCCCTGGTTGTACAGGGAGTCTGAGGCCAACCTGGCTCAAACGAGACCCTGTTTCAAAAATAAAAATAAAAACCACTAACAAAAATCACCACTTGTTACTTTCTCTCAAACTTCTGGGTTCTGTTCAGTATATTGCCTGCGCTAGCTGTAGTTAGTGTGTGTGTGTGTGTGTGTGTGTGTGTGTGTGTGTGTGTGTGTTTTCTAGCTAGCTATTTCCTGCCTCCATGATCACACCCTGCCCACCCAGAGCCTTTAACCTAGCAGCTCTTCTCCTTGGGCCTCTGTCAGTTGGTGCCTGGAATCAGAATGCTTTCCTGCCTGGCAGTCACACCCACCGCCTACTGCTCCAACAGCTAAGCTCTCCTTCACCCTTTCCCTCTCCTGAAGCAGCTCTCAGATGTCACTGATGAGTGACGAGCAATGTCCCAGGTGCCAAATCTGAACTCACCTCAGGGCACCTCCTCCTCATCTTATGCAAAACTCCCCTACCCCTCAGCCACCCCCACATCTGGGAACTTGGGCTTCACCCCTCTGCTCTGTTGTCTTTCTGAGAGGCAACAATCCCCCTGCCTCAGCCTTCTTGATGTTTTTCAGCTAGACCCTGACTGATGCAGTCACACGTTACTAGTTTTCCTACCTTGACCTTGTACCCTGCAGCTTTACAGAATTCACTTATCAATTCAAACAGCTGTTGGTGTCCTTCTGTTTCTCTGTACGTATAAAATCATGTCATTCTGCAAAGAATGATAGTTTGACTTCTTCCTTTCCGGTCTGGATGCCTGTCAATTTCCAGGAAGTGTTTTGTTTTGTTTTTCTCCTACCTAAGAAAAATGGGAAGCCTTTGAAGGGAAAGCTGGAAAGCTGACCGTATTGTATTTGCCTTAGGAAACTTCATTTGGGGACTGAAGAGATAGCTCAGCAGTTAAGAGCCCTGGCGGCTGCGCTTACAGAAGACCTGGGTTCAATTCCCAGCATCAACATGGCGGCTCACAACTGTGTTCTCACCCAGACATACATGCAGGCTAAACACCAGTGCACAAAAAAAAAAAAAAAAAGTGTGTTTAGGCCAGAAAGAGAAGCAGGGGGCTCTTTTAGAGTTTCCCTTCTCTCTCCACAGGCATAACACACATCTTTAATTCTAGCACTAGGAAGGCAAGGACAGGTGGATCCCTGTCCATGAGTCAGGGTATCCCTATGTTGTTCCTGCCCTGGAACTGCCTATGTAGATTAGGCTGGCCTCAAACTCAACAGAGTTCTCAGAGTCCATATAGGTACTGCTTGCCACCAGCTCCCCAACTGCTAGGATTAAAGTCAGGCACCACCACACCCAGCTACTTTTTATTATTATTTTTAAAATTTTTGAAGACAGGGTTTCTCTATGTAGTCCTGGCTGTTCTGGAACTCTCTCTGTAGACCAGGCTGGCTGAAAACTCACAAAGATCCACCTGCCTCTGCCTCCTTCGTGCTAGGATTAAAGATGTGCACCACCACCACCACTGGCAGGCCACACCCAACTACTACCCACCTTTTTTAGTGTGAAGTTCAGTGATATTAAATATATTCGTGTTGCTACACAACCGAGCTGCGTGACTTTTCATCTTGCAAACTGAGCTGCCCTCATTAAGCTCTTCTTGCAGCCACCTTTTGTCTCTGAGCACTCCTGAAACCCCACAGAAGAAAACATACAGAGTCTGTCCTTCTGGGATGCCCTACTTCCCTAGCACAACGTCTTTGACTTCCATCTGTGTTGCAGCACGTAGGGAGCTTTTGCAGGCGTCTGAGTGGATGGGAAGGAATAGACTCAAGGAGTTTTCAAGTCAGGATGAGTACAGGGAGGTAGGTGTGGGTTGGAGGGAGCACGCTCCTGCTTTTGGCCATGGTTTCAGATGAGAATGTGGACAGGCTGGAGGACTTGGAGAATGGGGCCCAGAATGACCCAGGGGCGGAGCTGCGAGCAGAAGACATCCATCCTTATGTATCCCAGCTCATCCAGGAGACCAAAGAGAAGCAGGCAGCCACTCCAGCTCCTTTGTCTCTGTTTGTGTCCTGCAGGGTGCAGACTTCACAGCTCCAGGGGGTGGTCTTTGTGGCATCCCAGATGAAAGGCAGAAGGCGCTCAGATACAGCAGGCTGGGCATCCCAGGGGTCCAACGTGTTGTCTCTGGTTTCTTCACCTTCCCAGGAACTGCAAAGCCCTCCCTATCTAGAAGTCCTTTCTCCAATTCCGCATAGCTGTGGAAAGAGCCTGACCCTGACGGTTCCCATGGTGAGTGAGAATGTGTCTACTGAAAGCAGGCTGGAGATTGACCCGATGCTGAGCCCAGAGACAAGCCCCCACCTCACCATTGTGACAGAGTGAGCAGGGGTGGTGGTGGCTCGGAAAGGGGACTTGGTGTGGGGAACAGGTGAGCTGTCAGAAAGAGCTGCACCAAAGAGACCTTTTTTTGCACCATACCTGGGAAGAATGGAGGCAGATAAGGGCATTCCAGGCACAGGGAGAGACTGAACAAAGGACAGAAGGTGAAAACCAGGAGGAGGCACTCTTCAGTTTGTGGCCAGAGGGACCTGACCAGGATTCAGCAGGGATCTGGGCAGCTAGAGCTAGAGTTTAGCGTCTCTGGCTATGGAAGGGATGGGATGGGAAAGGCTGGAAGCCATTTAGGGATGGGGGGTGGGGAGGAGTGGCTCTTTGAATTTAATTAATTAACTAATAATTAATTATTTCTGAGATAAAGGTTTCACGTAGTCCAGACTGGCCTCAAACTTGCTAGTTACGTATGTAGCTAAGGATAATCTTGAACTTCAGGTCCTCTTGTCTCAACCATTGAGCGCTGAGACTCTAGGCATGTGTCCCCCTACCCAGTTCATGTGGTCCCTGGAATGGAGCCCATGCCACACAGGCACTCTGACAACCTCACTACATCCCTCATCCCTAAAGAAAAAAAAAGTTGAGAAATTCCATACAGCATTTACTTAACTCCCCCCCCCCCCACACACACACAGCGGACCCCTTTATCTTATTTTGTTTTGAGACAAGGTGTCGGTTTGCAACTCAGATTGTCCTGGAACTCGTGTGTAGACAGCCTGGCCTCCAGCTTGCAGCCTGGCCTCCTCCTGTACTAGCTTCCAGTGTGCTGGGAACACAAGCATGCGTCCCATCCAGCACAGCACTTGGTGCTTCTGCAGGAGCTGTGTGGGCATTCATTCACGACCTGCCACACAGCCGGCCATCCCTGCCGTCGCAAACACCACCGGGACCCCTGTTTTTGCAGATGGGAAAACTCAAGGAACAGCTTGCCCAGAGGGCACTCGACTTGAGCCTGGGGAGTCTCTCTCTAGGAAGCTGTGATCTCTGGCTGCCATTATTCTGTGTCCCTGCCCACGTCTGAAGAGAAGTGTTTAGGGATCTGGCTGTGAGTAGAAGTGGCTGGAAATTGGCTTCAGACAGGATGTGGGCAGTGGCTGACTGCAGTCGTAGGCTCCCAGGGCCTGTGCTTCCTTTTACTATGATATAGCCTTTGCTAACCTCAGTCTTCCTGTCTGTTAGATGGGGACAGGAACAGCCCCCTCTGTGGTAGAGTTTGTTGGAGGGTCCTTTGTGTACTCAGGATGCCCTGTCCATGTACCTGCACCCGCTTTACTGTGGTGCAAACAAGCTCATGGTCCCCTTGTCTCCTTCTGGGGTGCTTCTGAGGAGACCCTGCTTTCTGGGAGTTTCTGCCATTTCCTTGCAGAGGTGGAACCGGCTCTGAAGCCAGCTGAGAGAGAGAGAGAGAGAGAGAGAGAGAGAGAGTTCAAGGGACAGAGCAGAGGCTGGAATGTTGGAAATTCAAATGAGCTGCATGAACGCCTTTTATTTTTGTTCAGAACATCTGAGTCTCCCTGTGGGGACTCCTCTGCCCAGAGTAGTTCCTCCCCCTGTGCAAGAGAAGATGTGAGAACCCCTGGGGGCAGGATGAAGCAAGGTTGTCACCCTCTTACCCACCCTGGGCCTTGCCACCAAAAATAGCAAGGGCTAGGGTATCAGCCCTAGGGAAGGGAGGGCTGAGGAAGCCTTTGAACTGGAGATACCCAGGAACCGGGCTGAGCCTGTAAAAGGGCAGGAAGGTGGCAGCAGGTGGCCCTGGGTTCTCTTTGCCTCCAGGAAGGCTAAAATCACCAGCTCAGATCAGCAGAGCCAGGGCCTGGGAAGTGAGGTCAAAGGTTAGCTCACAACCGCTGTGTAACACTGGGTAACCCATCTTTTCTGGGTTTCTGCTGCTTCTCTCTCGGCCCGATCCGCTGCCCGATCAGATGCTTACAGAATCCTTCCTTCCGAGGCCTTCCTAGATTCGTGCCCTGGAAGACTTGTTTATCGCCTTGCTGCAGCACACTTCTTGGCCACACCGTTGGAGTAGGGTTCAGGACTGTCCAGTCTGTGACAGGAGCTGAGATCTTTAAAGATCAGCAAGCATGCTTGGCATGTGGAGATGGTGGATTTCCTCCAGCTCCCTCCTGGGGTAACTGCCTCAGGGAGGGGAGAGGCTGTGAGCACACAGACAGATGGATGCCTTCATGGCCAGGGACAGGCAACTATTTAACCATCAGGGCAGCTCAGGCATGAGCCTATATATACATTTGGGTAAGGAAGCTAGTGTGCTATTTGCTGACTCTTGTGTTCTAGGGTAAGAGGAGGTCTGTTGTCCTTACTTGGTCAGTCCCTCATCCTCCTGTCCTTCCTGGGGCCATGAGGGAATGTCTTGAATGTCTTGCCAGGGCAAGAGAGTAATGAAAGTGCACTCCCCCCCCCCCATTTCCTCATGGCACCCTTGGCTCTATGGCTTAATTTAAGGCAGGAGCTTGCTTAGCAGCTGCCAATCACAGGCCAGGCGGCCTTAGTCACTGCCTGGGGGGTGTTGGGGGTGGGGAGAGGGCGCCCTCACGGCATCTTTGTGCAGGCTTTCCCCCTCCCCATTAAGCAAAGACTTCTCATCATCCTTGGTAGCCCTCAGAAAACAAACCTTGAGACGGAAGCAGAAGGTTGAAGAAGGGTGGGGTGGGTGCAAAGTAAGTGAGGAGGACCCTGAATTCTTGGTTCGGGGGTGGGGTGGGGCGGGGTGGAGTGGATGAGGCACTGCTCTGCCTGCCCAGTCTTCCCTGTGCAGCAATTTCAGTTTCTATTTTAAACAGTTTGGGTTGGTTGCTTCCCTGCCTTCCTGCTGGGTGTTTATAGTGAGGAAAATAATTGGTAATATTTGCACAGATGTGCTGGCACCGCAGCTCATCACAGGCACCTTTACTCAGGGGACAACCCCAGCCCCAGCCCCCAGTCTCTCTGCCAGCCAGAGGAACCAGCCTGAAGGGGAGGAACCGACAGCCCTGGGCCTTGGGCAGGAGGCACAAGCAGAGGTGGGAAGCGGGAGGGCTAAAGTGCCCCAGGCATGCCAGAGGCAGGCCTCAGCCAGAATGGGGGAGCGTGGTTGCCTGTGTTCCAAGGACTCTAGGACAAGCCCAGGCTCCACGGAGCAGGCACTTCCTAGCAGGGGGAGCAGAAACCCCCCAGAATCCTTATCTTTGGTAGAGCCTGAATTTGTATCTGAGGTTAGGAATGGAAGTGAAAAGGATGTGAGGAGGATGGGGAGGGGGAGGTTGGAGGGACAACCCACAGACTAGGTTTGAAAATAGTAAACCAAACTAGGTAAGATGCTATTTGCCCATATGAGACCGCCTGAGAGACACATGGAGATTACAGGCGGTAGCACACGCCTGTAATCTCAGCACTGGGGGAGGCAGAGGCAGGAGGATCTCTGAGAGTTTGAGGACAGTCTGGTCTACAAAGTGAGTCCAGGACAGCCAAGACTACACAGAGCAACCCTGTCTCAGAAAGAAAGAGAGAAAGAAAGAATGAATGAATGAAAGGAAAAACGGAAGGAAGAGAGCCGAGGACACAGGAAGCCGCTTGTCTCCTTTTCCTTCTTCTCAAGGCCTGGAGCAGCATACTGGAAGACGGAAGGAAGTGGGTGTTGTCTGGGCTGTGAGGTAGCCTGCCCAGTTAGGTAGGAGCGGGCCCTGGAGCCACCAGCCTAGAGAAGGAATGATGCCTCAGGGTGGGCAGAGCTGGGTGAGAGTCTTCACACCTCCTCCTTGTCTGCTGAGCATTCCTGCGCTGCAAACCCTCTGCTTGAGGCATGGCTGGGCCTGGGTGCAGGTTTGTGTATATGCAAATGTGTCAACATGGGATGCATATACCTGCATATGTATATGAATGTGCCTGTTGTGTTCCCTTGAAGCTAACCCTGAGAAACATCCAGTGGGGAGCCATTTCAGGCAGTGCAGTAGAGCGATGGGAAGGAGATGAGGAAAGGCAGCCAGTGAGGGCCATGAACTGCTACAGTGAAAAATGGATAAGGTCCTACTGCGGACCCGTGGGAACTAGGGACAGTATGCCTGGTCTCCCAGCCAGGGGGCACGACATCAAAGCTTCTTACCCACTCATGCCCACCAGGCACTGAGAGAAGGCTGAATGACCTCTCCAGTACTTTCAGTTTGACCTGCCTCTGGCCATGTGTCATCAAATCCCAGTATGCCGAGCGGGGAGAGGGGTCTGGGCAGATGCTAGCACATCTGCTTAGGGTGGTGGATATGGTGATGTGGACCCCAGGGACCTTTAGACAGTTCCCTATGGCTGGCCTCAGCTGAAGAAAGCTGGCTTATTCAAGGTCACACTCCTTTCTGGGGGGCCCACAACCAGTGACTGATAGATGAGATCATAGCAAGGCCTGGCTTGTTGCCCTGTCTTGTGTCAACCCTGAAGAGCATCCTGGTTCTACCCTGGGTGGGTCAGGCTGTCATTCTGGACTACATCGAAGTCTGGCCTTTCCTTATTCCAAGACCTGCCACCTCCCTTCCGAAAACACATCCCGTATGCTAATTTCTCTTCTCAGATCTCTGGCTCATGCAGTACAAGTGGCTGTATACAGAGCTGTGTCTTATATATGGATGTCCATGGGGCGTGGGTTATGTATAACACACCTCCCCAGAGCCTTCTAGAGACAGTGAGTGAGTCTGAGGCCAGGCCAGCTCTTCTGCTAGGGGTCCAGGATAGAGAGGATATTGGGGATTTAGTGCTGAGGCAGGAACCCGAGCACTTCCTCTCCGCACTTCCCAGGAGCAGCTCTGCGAACAGAAGATGTAGGGGAGCCAAAAATGGACAGCAGGGGATCGGGACCATGGGCGTGCCGAGCCCTGTGTCTGGGCAGTTGTGTAGAAGGCAGTCACACTGGTTTTCATCTATTGCTCCCTTCTTAACCTCCAAGGCTTAGAAGAGCTTTTTCTGCAGGCTTGCGCCTTATCTTACCTTGCCTTGCTTAAGTCAAACGCAATCCATCAACCTCCATCCCAGCCACCCCAGGCCGAGCATCCAGGAGCAGCACTGGCCTCTAGCCTCTTTTTCTCGAAGGCCATGTGGAGATCCAGAACAACAGACATGGGATAACGGAGGTCAGCGCTGGAGACACGTGGGAGACAGGCACAGGACCGCACGAGGCCCCAGGGGGCACCAGGTGTTACAGAAAAGTTTATTACCAGGGTAAATAAAGACAGTAAGAGGGCATTAAAACTGCCAGTGCAGGGAGTGGAGGGCGGGTAACCCCTGAAGTGAGGCAGATGAGGAGGTGTGAGAGGCGGATAGTGGTGGAACCATAACCCCATTTGGAACTTGATGGGGTGCGGGAACGGACAGGTTCCCCAAATCGTGCACAATAGTACCGTAGCTTGAGTCCCGGTGGGCCTACCTTCCCACTGTCCTGTGTCCTTTGTCCTTCATGTCTGTGAGACCCTGACATTCCATAGTGCATGGGGATGGAGGGGTTTGAAAGCAGTCCTGAGTGATGGTTATCAGTGAAGGTGCTTGAAGCCATTGCCAACACTACCCCATCATTCAGAGATGGGAATGTATTGTGACATGTGGGAAGGCTTGGCCTTCCTGCGGGAGGGTTTAGAAATGGCTGCAAAATTACTCCCAACTGGATATTCCAGGTGAAATCTCAGCAGCCCGGGCACCTCCATGGGAGGCTCCTGCAAACCCTGTCCACCAGCACGGAGAGTTACAGAGAAGCAAATCCCTTAGACATGTGTCCATGTCCATCCTCGGCCTACACTTCCCAGTCCCCAGCGTCCCTTCTCACCCTTTTCCCATAAGCCTGGATCTAGGACCCCGCACTCACTAGCTGGGGAGTAACAGTACCCATTCTCAAGCTCCTCTGGTAGGGGTGCCATCTCAGGGTCCTTCTAGTGGAGCCCAGAGAGGATGGTGGGATGAAGAACAGGGTCCGAGTTGGCAGGTCATGTGGTCCTGCAGCATTCCAGGCCCCCACCCCATCTGCTTCTGCATCTGCCTTTTGTCTGGTACAGAAAAGCCCCAGCAACCTGCCCTCAGCACAGAGCTCACCAGCCCCATCTCCACCTGGGAGATATGTAGTACCCAGAGTCAGGAAGAACAAGGGATGGCTGGGGTCCATGTATTTCTCTCCTGATTGGAGGGTCTTGAGCATCATGTGGGGGGCAGGTGCTCAAGTTGTACGCAGGTGAGAACCCCCTCGGAGTGGAAGGATTGGCTGGGTCCTTTGTCCCTTGGGCATTCCTTTTCCTTCCTGGAACCTCCTGCTCTTTCTCTGTGGGGAAGATGGCAAATGGAGGTTGAGCTGCCTGTGGGGCAGAGGCCCTGTAGGGAATGGGCAGAGGGGTTGGGCTTGGCCTATTAGTCAACCCTGCTCCTGCTTCCCATCCACGCCTGGCCCGCTCTGAGACTGGGAACAGTGGACAAGAGGACAGGATTGCACTGTGTGAGCTGCAGAATGGAACCCCCCCTCTCCAACAAGCTATGTGACAGATTCTCTTCAGGGACAAGGCTCTCCATAGAGCACACAGTTCCAAGCCTTACACCTTTCTCTGGTAAGCCAGGAGAGGCAGGATGAAGGTCCTCCTACTGACCACTAGCCATGGCCATTCTGGGACATGTAAGCAGCCAGAGCCACCACCACAGCCACATAGAGACCGGCCCCCACAGCGATGGAGAGTGTGGCTAGGAAGAGCGCCCGGCGGGAGGTGGTGCCGGCCAGGCGGAAGTCCCCTTTGGAGATGGCCTTGCTGGTCTAGGGAGACAAAAGGCTGATATAAGGCAACAGCTCCAGTCCACCAGGCCCTTGACCCCATCCTGCAGGTGAGTGTAAAGTCCTCCGGTAGAGAGAGGCATCTCTGGGCCCTCAGGACACTTACCCCCTGGGAGAAGTAGAAGGCAGCAATGCCCAGAGGCCAGAAGCAGCAGAGCATGGAGAAGAGCGTGAGCCCCAAGTGGTCCCTGGGAGGCAGGGTGAGGAAGGTGTCTTCACTCTCACTCTCTGTCGAGGCTGTATCGCTCTGCAAGAGAGTGGAGTTTGGTGGCAAAAACCTAGGGTCTTATAAACCCTGCTAGCCTGACAAGAGTTAAAAACACACAGGTGGGTAAGTAAAGGAGCCGGCCACCAGTCCCTGCACGGTGGAAGGAGATAACTGACTCCTGCAAGCTGTCATCTGACTCCCTCACAGGTGCTGTGACTGTACATACAGTAAACAAACAGAGACATAAACAAACTTGACAAAACAAAAACCAAACTTAAGAAAACAGGTAACACCCTACGGGAAGGTACAGAGCAAACCTTCCCTGCTGTTGACAGGGGAGGCTGGCTTTGTCACTCTATGCCACTCTACCAAAAAGCCTTTTCAGTGACCTTTTAGTGCTACTTTTAGGAACCTCTCACCATGGAAGAAGACAAGTCTCTGAGTGCAGAGATGTTTATCACAGCAGACAGACTGGAAGATGAGAGGCTTCCTCAGTGCCCGAAGACCGGGAGATCAAGTTAACAAATGATGGAAGGGCTCACAATGAAAGACCCTGTCACTTTACAAATCACCTTATAGAAGATATTAAATTACACAGAGCAATATCCTGGAAAATCAGGTTAGAAAGCCCCGTACTTTGTGGGAGAGAGGCAGAGAAGAAGCATGATCAGCTACCAACACAATCACATTATTTTCAAGTGATTAATAGTTGCTACTTACAATGGTTTATCACTTGAGTTGATAAATAGTTAACCCAAGCTAGTGCTTTTCCTCCTCTCTTCCCCCTCTTCCTCTCCTCCTCCTTCAATAGGATATCATGCTAGCCTTTAACTTACCAGATAGCCAAGGCTGACCTTGAGCTCCTGATCTGTATCCAGCTCCCAAGTGCTGTGAATACAAGTGTGCTTTCTTTTTTGAGAAGTCTTACTATGCAGTGCAGGCTATAGACCAAGCTGACATCAAATCTTCCATCTTCCTGCTTCTGCCTCCTGAGTGCTGGGATTATAGGCATGCTCCATCAAGCCCAGCTTAGAACCTACATTTTTTTTTAAAAAAAGCTACTTACCTCCTCCTCCTGGCTGTCCTCCTGGCCCTGCAGCTCTTCTTGAACCCCATAGGACACAGTGTGGATGGTGACATCCTCCTCAGCTTGACCAGGCTCTGAGCCCTGCTCCGAGGGCCCGGCTGAGGGTTCCCTGGCTTCTGTGAAGCTGGTCTCGCAGCTGCCTGCTTTGGGTTCCTTCACCTTGTCCCTCCCCAGGAGACAGCTGGGCCGATACCAAGCCTCTACGGCCAGCTGCAGGGACCCCGGGTCTAGGAGCTGGTGAGCCTGGGCAGGAGCGGCACCTCCAAGGAGGTAGGAATAAAGCTTCTCCTGGCAGGACCAGCTGGACGGGGCCTCCGAGTAGGCATAGGGACTGTGGAGGTGGGCGGGGCTCCTTGGCAGCAACGGGTTCTGTAGTTCACTGAGGCTCTCCATGGTTCTGCCAGCAGTTGCAAGGGAGAGGAGTCTTGGCCCGCCACGCAGTCCTCACGGAGCCTGCTGGGAGAGCAAGACAGGTAGTCACAGAGGCCGGGCCACTGGACGTGACCTGGAATGTTTGAGCATGTGAATTCCGTACTCCAACATGGCCCTAAGCCCTGATTTGCTGTTTGTCACCTGTGGGACCGTGAGCAAGCTATTTCTCAGAGCCTCAGCTTCTTTGTGAAGTGGGGAAGGTAGCGGTACTCCCTTCAGAAGGCTGGTTCCATCATTACTTGACTTGGCCCATGTTATCTAGCTATCTGCCAGGCACAGTACCCGGTGCTGAAAATACAGCAGTGGAAGAGGCAGCATTCAGGGGGAAGAGAGGTGTGCCTGCTTGTCTTCAGGACAAGCCACCCAAAGGCCTGTGTGTTGAAGGCTTAGTCCATGGTGTGTGGAAAGATTGTGGAAACCTTTGGGAGGTGGAGCCTAGCAGAGGTGTTAGGTCATGGGGTGTGGCCCTGAAGGGGATTTGCTGGGAGGCTGTCTTTCCTGCCCACTCTGGGGTTTTGTTTGTTTTTTTAACTTTCTGACTCCAGTAAGGGGTAATGGGTAAACTTCTGTTTATTATGCTCAATTATAAACCGGGTGGTGGCGGCACTCAGAACTCGGAAAGCTGTGAGTTCGAGGCTAGTCTGGCCTACAGAATGAGTTCCAGAGCAGCAAAGGCTACACAGAGAAACCCTGTTTTTGAAAAACAAACAAACAAACAAAAAGGAGGTGGGGGAGACACACACAACAGCTCCCTCCACTATAATCTCCGTGCAATCCTGGCTGCCTCACCAAAGGCACAAAGCGACAGGGCCTATAGATCTTAGGCGGAAACCTCTGAAACAGTCAAAACAAGCCTTTATTCTTCTTAAATCGATTAAGCATTTCTGTCCCAGCCCCAGAAAGCTTATTTCACGCAGAGAGAGGAGCGCCTGCGAAGGTCCTGTGGCTGGACGAAGGGTGGCAGGGAGGAGAGTCTGGGAGAGGGCTGATGTCGCTCAAGGTGCAGGAGGAGGATGGAGGGCCAAATGTGGCCCTGCTGAGGTCCACGGGGCTGCAGACACAGCAGAAACGAAGGGCGGGATTTGGCTCCTGAAGTGTTCTCTATGCTGAGCGCACTGGGCGAGAGTCTAGTCCAACTGTGAAAGCATTAAGGTGCTTTTTTCATATTAAAAATTAAAGATTTATTTATTTATTTGTTTTTTTTCGAGACAAGGTTTCTCTGGGTAGCCCTGGCTGTCCTGGAATTGGCTTGGTAGAACAGGCTGGCCTCGAACTCAGATATCCACCTGTCTCTGCTTCCCAAGCACTGGGACTCAAGGCGTGAGTCACGACACCCAGCTATAAATACTTATTTTTTAAGATTATTATTTATTGTTTTTTTATTTATGTGTATGTATAGGTGTGCTCAAACATGTAAGCCCTTTAGGAGGCTGTAGTTACGGATGGCCATGAACATCTGGAAACTGAACCCTGGTCCTCTGTAAGAGTAGCAAGCCATCTATTCAGCCCCCGTCCATTTATTTATTTAGAGAGTGTTTCTCTGTGTAGCCCTGGTTATCCTAGAACTTGCTCTGTAGACCAGGCTGGCCTCACACTCACAGAAATCACCCTGCCTCTGCCTCCCTGAGTGCTGAGATTAAAAGTGTGTCATCCACCTCCACCCGGCTCCATTTATTTATTTTGAGACTGGAGGTTGAGGCAAAAGGCCCACAGGGTTCAAGGTTGGCCTGGACTACAGAGATACTGGGAACCTAATGGTGGTGCTGGAGAAAAGAGAACAGGTGATGTTACAGGTCTTGGTGGTGGATGGGTCTGGAGGGTGAAGGAGGGTTTATTCTCAAGCCAGGCAGGAATGTGCTTAGCTTGGCACAAGGGCTACTTTTATGGCTACAGCTTTTGCCAGGGGAGGAAAGTTTTTGCTTTCCCTACCTACCCTCCACCAAAATGAAGTTTTAAGAAGTGTACTTTAGGCTAATCTGTCCTCTGAGGTAAACTGAGCTTGGGACGTTCCTGCAGGACCTAAGTCTTCCTGGGTGCTGAGGCCTGCATCAGTGGACATGAGCACAGGGTTCACGGGTTGGGAGTCAGGGACACTGGGAGCCATTCCTGGAAGTACACACACCTTCCCGGATGAACTGGAGGGCTGCTTCCCTCCAACTGTCTGTCTATCTGGAAGGTTGGCTGAAGGGAGGAGAAAAGCCATGGATCTGTTGTCTCCAACACATCCACACACTCCAGCAGGGAGGAATAGATATGAAGAGGGTGTTCAAGCAGCTGTAGGGACTTCCATAGTTTCGGGATGGTTCAGGAGTAACTTGCCGTGGATTTTGGTCTGCAGATTTGGATTCTTCCTTGGCTTTGAAGTGCCCGAGTTTCATCACCTAGATGATACTGGGTGGTGGTGGCGGCGGCGGCGGCGGCGGCGGCGGCGGCGGCGGCGGCGGCGGCGGCGGCGGCGGCGGGCGCACACCTTTAATCCCAACACTCGGGAGGCAGAGGCAGGTGGATCTCTTGAGCATGAGGCCAGCCTGGTCTACAGAGTGAGTTCTAGGACAGCCAAGGCTACACAGGGAAACCCTGTCTTGACAAACAAACAAACAAACAAACAGAGCAGATAGATGATAATCCTTGCCTGTCCCATGAGGCTACCTTGAGGATCCGAAGAAATGGCTGAGGTATGTATGATACATATATGCATGTAAAGTCCAACACACATGCTTGCTGCCCACAGAGATCAAAAGAGCATGTCAGAACCCCTGGAACCGGAGTTATGGATAACTGTATGCCACCATGTGGATGCTGGGAACTAACTCGGGTCCTCTGGAAGAGCAACGAATGCTCTTAACCACTGCGCCATCTCTTCAGCCCAAGAGGCCGCAATCCTTATTTCTGGGCTTCAGAACTCCTCTTTGCCCACTGGGGCCATTTCTGACCTCCCAGCTGCCATCCCCCTAATGACAGAAGGGAAAGCGTAGGGAGAGATTTCTGTTCCCAGGGCTGAGTTTATCTGATCCTTATCCCTGTTTCCAGCCCCTAGCAAGTCTTCACAGTCAACGCCTGGGAAGGAGTCATTTCTGCTCCTGCCCCCGAAGGACACAGATGGATTTCTAGAAAGACGGTTCTGGAGTAAAATGAAGACAGAATGGCCCCAGGGAGAATACCTGGGTGGTGGATAGAGGATGGGGGCATCAAGATGGGAGCAAGGCACACGTGGGCATGTCCAAAAGGTGTTGGGCTCCCCTAGATGACTCACCATTGGGGAGGGCATGGGTTGATACCCACATGAGGGCAGAGGAATGAGGAGAGGCTGCCGTGGTGCTGAGTCCCTGAGGGTTCTGCGCTGGACCTGGAGCTAGAGAAACGTCTAGTAGAGAATCATAAAGAGCAACTGTGGCCCAACAGTCCGACTCCCAAGGCGGAGAGGGCACAGGTGGTGCTGGGGTGCACGGCTGCCGTGTGTCTGGGGGCCCTGCTTAGTCATCACCCTGCTGTGGGTTCCATGTGGCTGTCACCGAAGCTTCCCAGTGCAGTGATGGGGCCTACGGCGTGGGCTGAGATACAGGTCAGGTTGCCACTGCAGCCTCTCACCTTTCGTCCCCGAGAGTCTAAAAAGCCCGTGGGACTGCTATGATGGGAGTGGTGCTCCTTCCTGGCTGGAGTGCCTAAATTACACTTGGGCAGCTCTGGGCAGATTCCTAGCAGGCCCACTCTCTCTGACCCCCCAAGAAAAGCCTCTGAACCCCATGGTATCCTCCTGTCTCCAAGCAGATATGATCCACCAGTGTGGAGTTGAAGACCACATGAGCCCAGGGCTCATGGGTTGGGTGTCAGGTACATTGGGTGCCCGTTCCTGGCCCGTCAGCCTTTTCTGGCCTTTCAGTGTCCCTGAGTGACTTTAGCCCTGCTTCCCAGTTCCACCATGTCACATCAGTCCCTGCCTCATCCCTACCTATTTCTCTGGGAACCTGGGCCATAGCTCCCAGAGGACCCCCAGTCTCTCCTCTAGACGGTCTCAATGTCTAGCTCTTGGGACCAGGGCCTCACAGCTGCAGCAGCGCTCTGTCACTCTCTTAGTGGCTGAGGTGTGCAGGAGCCTTGAGGAGGAGTGGGCAGCCCCGGGGCATTTAGAGCAGCTACACACATCAAACTCACTCCTGCCCTAACCTCTAGAGGCCTTGGCAAGTCTCTGTCCTTTCCTTTCATGCCCTCTCCTCCCCACCCCCAAAAGGATAGAGAGATGCCTGGAAACCAGAGGGGGATTCTCAAGCCTAAAGCAGGCAGAGGCAAGTGATCCCAGCTCACTCCCGCTTCCTGTCATGTCGGGACCCAACTGAGTTCCTACCCACCCCAGCTCCCCCTCACAGTCCAGGGTATTCAGCCTTTTCTGGATCCCCTTCCTCCTTGTGCTCTGAGGGTTTCCCCCAGCCCTCCAAGTAAGGCTAGCAACCCTTCGTGCACAAAGCTGTGTTTGTTTTTTTTTTTTTTTTTTTTTTTTTTTTTTTTCCACAGTGGAAAAAACAAGAAGTCACTTGAGTGTCCAAGAACTGGAAACAAGTTCAGTAAATGCTGGGTGTGCAATCCAGTGGAAAAGGCCTTTGAACAGGTTCACAAAGAATAATGACTTGAGAAAATGCTCATTGCCATTCCAATGAGAAGGAAGAAAAGCAATCGGCGCGTGCAGCGTCTGTACTCCGCCAAAATGTCAACAGTGATTAGCTCCTGAGGTGGTAGCACAGGTGCTTTTCATTTTCCTCTTCATTCCCTTTTTTCTCCTGTTTCCCATGCTTATCTATCTATCTATCTATCTATCTATCTATCTATCTATCTATCTATCTATTCTTTACAATGAGCATGTACTACTTTTAAATCAGAAAAAAAAAAAAAATTAAGGGATTAGATTTCTTCCAAGCCAGCTTATCTAAAATCCGATGAAGGCTAAGAGCCCCTTCTGGGTTTGGTGGCTGAGCGCAATTTTAAAGCCTTTCCCTGCCCACACTCCTACCGATGCTTCTACTTTCGAAAAGTCACTGGTGGGTGGTGGCAGCCAAGAGTCATGAATCTCTGTACACCTCACGTCTGTCCCCCACCTCACCCCAGCCCAACAGAGTTCATGGCCTCGTCTCAGGGACTCAACCCTGAGTCCTCAGTGGCAGAAAAGATAGTGGGTCACCAAGTCTTCAGTGCCGGTGGCCTGGCTGGACCTTTGGGTCTGATCCTTTGCTCTGCCTCCCCGTGCTCTTGTTCCCCAGGGTAGGAGACCAAGGCAGGGCAGTTCTCACAGCTGTCTCAGCTACCTGGTCTTCCACGGGCTGTGCGTGCTTTCCAGATGCTGGTGTGCTTGCTGGTACACCTGCAAGTGTGTGTGTGTGTGTGTGTGTGTGTGTACACGTGTACTGTGCTCCAGAGGACAGGCATGAGAACATCTGGATTCTGAAGTTCCTGTAACTTACACAGGTGGACTTGTGGGTCTGGGTCCTGCAAGAGGAGAGTTGGGGGGAAGGTGCCTCTGAGAAGGCCAAGCCCCTGGGTTGTCTCCTGAACCTAGAGCCAGCTGAGCCCTGAGGTTGAGGCTTTGCACGCACAGACCAAAGACAGGAAACCATCCCCGGGATCCCCCAGGGTCCAATTACAGCCTCCTGTGATGGTACAGAGCAAGAGTAGAGACCTCCTTACCCGGAGAATGTATGGGAGAGTTAGGAGGAGCTGACTGTGAAAACTCGGCTCAGTCGCTCCCTGGAATTCTATTGGGAGAAGAACAATAACTCACACTTATTGGGGCTTTTCACCACGTGCCAGGAACCAAACTGTTCTGAGTGCTCATTTGACTCTATAATTCTGACAGAGCATAACAATAGGGGGTGGCAGCAGCAGCGGCGGCTTTCTCTTCCAGCTGTGACAGACTGTGAGTGTCACATTAAACTGCCAACAGAAGCTGGGAGAGCTGGGATGGGGGGTGGGTGGGGATGACAAGAGGGCCCCGAAGAATCACAGAATTCAAGGGATTGCAATACCAAGCAAGGTCCCAGAGGAAAGGGAGATCCAGGGAGGTGAGCCTGAGCTTCTCTGTGGGGCCGGTGTCTCCTGAGGGGCCGGTTCATTGCCGGCTGCTTACCGGCTGCTTACGGCAGCCTCAGGGAATGACAAGGGAGGGGGCATCGGTTGACACCTCGATAGGACCAGAAGTTGACACCTCCAGAAGTAGGAGCAGACCAGAAGTGGATCAGCCCTCACGAGAACTGAGGCCAAGCTTGAAATTAGCCACCACAAAGTAGACGTTGGCAACCCGCACGAGGTGTTGCTGTCCACCTGAGCGACAGTGGTCCCTGGGCAGGGGTTCCACCCCCGTAACTTATGAGTCTAGGAGAGGGCATGGTCAGTGCACGTGGTGCTGAGAATCAAACTTAGGAGGTCGTGCATGCTAGGCAAATACTCTGCCTTAACTTTCTCTCTCTCTTTTATGTATCTGGGGCTTGAACCTTAACCATATTAGGCAAGTGCTCTACCACTGAGCTACATTCCCAGCTCTGCTTTTTATTTTTGTTTGTTTGTTTGTTTGTTTGTTTGTTTTGAAAGTGGGTTGTCCAGGCTACTCTTGAACAACTTTCAATCCTTCTGAACTTAGTCATCTGGGCGTGATGGCACGCACCTGTAGTACTAGCAATTGGGAGCTGGAGACCGGAAAATCAGAAGTTCAAGGTCATCCTTGGCTATATAGAGTCTGAAGCAGCCTGGGTTAGAGACCTTGTCTTAAAAAACAAAAAAAAAAAAAAAAAAAAAAAAAAAAAAACCTAGACATCTACCCAACTATGTTCTAGATCACTGAGTACGTTGATTGCACTCAAACTAAGGCAGTCGCATGTTTTAGTCCACGTAGATGAAGGTCTAGCTGGATGCGTTGGGAGATGCCTATGATTCCCAGCAACTGGGAGATGGAAGTGGGAGGATCAGGAGTTCAAGGGCACCCTCAGCTACAAATTGAGCTCAAGGCCAGCCTGGGCTACATGAGACCTTGCCCCTCTCTCCTCCCTCCTGAAAAATACACAAAATTAGGAAAGGCTAATCCTGTAGAAAGCAGACCAATGGTTGCTAAGGGCAGGGTGATATGGGGGAGACACCCAGAAGGGGCCCAGGGACTCTGGAGTGACAGGACTGTTTCCTATCCTGGACTTTGGAGTGGTTATAGAAATGAAGGTAAGTACATAAAATTTATATCAAATATAATACATTTTCAGGTTAGAAAGGTGGTACATGCTTGGTGTCAGCCTGAGTGCTAAGCCCCCACCAAATGCTTCAGATGTGGTAACTCATTTAACTATCTTCACGCCTGGCAGAGCTGGGGCCCAGAGGGGCTGATAGCGTTTCTAAGATCCCACATCTGGTGAGTGGCAGAGCCTGCTAAGTCAGTCTGGCCAGAGTACATGCACTTAATCGCTAAGCAGAGATAACCTCTTCAACCAGGAGGCGTGCGTGCGTGCGTGCGTGCGTGCGTGCGTTCCTTCATTCATAAAAGCGTCCATACATGTGTTGGTCTCTCTCTGTGTGTGTACATGTATGTGAGGACTTGGTGAGCCTGGGTACCAGTCCAAGATTTCCGCCCTGTGTGCAACGGAGTCACCTTGTTGTTTGCCTCTGTGCCTTTTTGTACGTGTCCCCCCCCCCCCCCAGCTGATCCTGGAGCTTACTGGGACTGTTCTGTGTCTGCCTCTGTGTCCCTGTAGGAATACTGGGGTTACAGATGTGCACCATAACATCCAGCTGCACAGAACAGTTCAGGGGATTTGAGCTCAGGTCCTCTCTTGTGTAGCAGGAGGTCTACCCACTGGCCCACCTTCTAGCCCCCTGTCTGTTCTTGAGACAGGTAGGTCTGGGTATGGTGCCAAGGCTGATATGGAACTTTTTGGTCCTCCTGCCTTTACCTCCCAAGCTCCACCAGGGCCAGCTCTGTGAACATTATCTTAAAACCTTACATCAGAGCCAGATGTGGTGGCAGGAGATTCTTGAGTTCAAGACCAACCTGGGCTACGCTGAAAGACCCTACAAACTAATAAAACAAAAACAAAGCTGATTATTATTGCTTCCTATTATTTGTTTGTTTGTTTTTCGAGACAGGGTTTCTCTGTGTAGCTCTGGGTGTCCTGGACTCCTTTGTAGACCAGACTGGCCTCAAACTCACAGTGATCCACCTGCCTCTGCCTCCCTGAGTGCTGGGATTACAGGCGTGAGCCACGTCAGATCTCTGAGTTCAAGGCCAGCCTGATCTACACAGTGAGTTCCAGAACGCCAGGTGCTCAGGATGGGAAATCTTTGGAGGCCTGGATTTCAATAAATACAGAGTTACTGTGAGGGTCCTGAACTATCAGCCACCGTCTCTCAGGGCAATAGGAAAGGCACTTTTAAACCAGGATGGAAAAGCTAGGACTTTCCACGAGGCAGAAGATTAAACAGAAGTGATTACAATCCTGGGAAACGGTACAGTCTTTAAGGACAGGCACCAGCTGCACCACCTTCTAGTCAATAACACATAAACTGTTTGGCCGGCTGTAAAGTGCTGTGACTATGGTAGCTGTTGGTAGAGGTTTATGCTGGATTGATGACCTTCGGCCCATAAGCAAGAAAGCCACGAAGTGAGTTTGGCGTCCTTAGCTGCAGCTCACTAAATCAGCCAGAAAAGAGAGAACGCCAGGCGTGGGCGTAACAGGCAAGGTGGTTTGAGCCAAACAAAGTGGAGAACATGGTTTTCTGTTTGTTTCAGCTCAGCAAACTTAACACAATTGATCACCTCCATCACAATTGTCTTCATAGCTCCTCATGCTTCCTAACTGCTTTTTGTCAGTTGTTTGTTTCTTACGTCTCTCTCTCTCTCTCTCTCTCTCTCTCTCTCTCTCTCAAGGGTCTCTCACACAGACCTTAAACTCACCATGTAGCTGAAGCTGGCCTTGAACTCCTAGCCCTGGGCCTCTACCTCCTAAGTACTAAGGATGTACCATCATGCCTGCTTCTAACAGTTCTTAACCATACCGTAGTCTCCTTCACTTGAAAATGAAAATTGTGGGATGGCAAGACGGCTCAGTGGGTAAAAGGCCACATCTGATAAAGTCACTTCAATCCCTGGCATCCACATGGCAGAAGGAGGAAAACAACTCCAGAAAGTTGTCCTCTGACACACAAGCGAAGACATGGGCCTCCCTGTCTCCCACCCCAGATAAAATTGATATCATAAAAATTTAAGGATCAATCATATCAAGGGGCCGGGGATGTGCTTTAGTTCATAGAGTGTTTACCTAGTATGCACGAAGCTCTGGGCTTGACTTCAGAACTGCATGAACCAGGTGGAGACCCAGAGGATCAGAAGCTCCAGTCTTGGATACACTACAAGAGACTCGGGAGCTCGGTGACAGGGTGCTCGTCTAGGGGGCACAAGGACCCGTGTTCAGACCCCAGTATCATGAAAAGAGAAGGGAACAGCAGGAGAAACTCGTTGCCAAACTTAGCAGCGAGTCCTCAGGCATCCTGCCACAGGAGTTTCCATCCCTGCCCCTCCTCTCTGCTCTGAGACGAGCGTAGAACACAGCAACCGTGGAGGGTGCCTTTCAAGGCTAGGCTACAGAAGGCTGTGCGTCTTTCATCTTCACTTCGCTAACGTGTGTGCCCTCTTGGAACCTCGAGCTGTCCTCTAGTGGTTGGACTGTTTGTGGCCACCGTGTGGTGTGAGCAGGGGTTCTGGTAGGTAGACCCCACGGCCATCCCTTCGGTCATCAGCAAGACGCCAGACATGTGCGCTAAGCCATCTTGGGCCCTCTTGAGTGTGCCCCTCTGTCACCAGGTGAGCTCTGTTGGCACCACATGGAGTTGATGAGCACACAGCTACTTCTGCCTGAGTGTCTGACCCAACAAAGTCAAGAGCATGATGAAGCATCTGTTGTTTGAGCCACTGTGTTTTGGGGGTGGTTGAGGCAGCAACAGACACGAAGGACATCGTCCTTGGTGCCCTTAGGACTGTCAGCTTCTCTTCCTCCGCTTCACAGCCGTGTTTCTGGGAAGCTCCCCTCACATGCACTGGCTCACAGCTTAAAGGCCACTTCCTCGGGAAGGCTCTCCCGCATCCTCAGTTTAGATTTTGGTTCCCTGGTTATCTGCGCTCCAGTGTTCTGCGTTCTTCCTCTCAAAATGCTTATCACAGTCTCTATTTATATATGTGTGATTCCTTGATTAGTGTCTTTCTCCCTCACCAGATTGTGAGCTCCAGAGGGGTGGGATGTGAGTGTCTTGCTCATCCGTATATCCCCTTGCTTGGTGTATAGTAGTATATCCCCTTGCTTAGTGTATAGATAACCTCATGAATGAAAGACAGAATTCAAGAGCAAGGGAGCTAGATGTGCTGTACTAGACTGAGGCTCCTTGGAAGGAAAAGACTTTCTAGGGATGTAGAAAGGGCTCAGTGATTAAAAGAACCAGGTGCAGCTAGGCACCATAGCCCATGCCTTTAATCCCAGACTTGGGAGGCAGAGACAGGCAGGTCTCTGAGGCCAGCCTGCTCTACAAAGCTAGTTCCAGAACTCCCAGGGCTACACAGAGAAACCCTGTCTGGGGAAAAACAAACAAACAGAGAGACAGAGAGACAGAGGAAGAGGAGGCTCTTCTGGAAGGCCCAGGTTCAGTTCCTAACACCCACACGGCGGCACACAACAGCCTGTAATTGCAGGTTCAGGAGATCTGGTGTCCTCTTCTGTCCTCCATGGGCACCAGGTACACAAACGTGGTGCACAGACACACACTCAGGCAAAACTTAAACTTAAAAGAAAACATTTTCTAGGACTCGGGATGAAGGGCATCACCGTCTGGAGACGTACTCATCTCTGCACAGTAAACATGTCGTGGGCAGTTACTTCAGGACGTTTCTCGGGATCCAAAAATAGACAGGAAGTGGCGCCTGCTATGAGGAGGGGTATACAGTCCGGACTAGTAAATACAAGGCTTATGTAGAATGGAGGAAGCTGTGCAGCTGTGCACTGAAGGCAAGGGGCCTCCATCCTGAGATGGTGGGAATTAGGAGAGGCTCTCATAGCAGGCAACGTGGGCAATGGGTCTTGAAGGTTAAATGGGAATCACTTAGGTGAGAGAGTAAGAGCAGGATATTTCTCACAGAGGAGACAGAGGAAGACATGGATGGTGGTAGGCAGGGTTGATGGAAGGAGGCAGGTGAGGTGAGAAGGCATCCTACACCTATAGGGGGCAGTAGTGAGAAAAAAAAAACGGGTACCACAAGGTTTAGCGTGGCCTTGCCTGTGTTTTAGCGCTCTCTGCTCTCTGAACGGCAACAGTGAGTAGAAGGGATGGGGGTGAGAGCTGAGTCAGAGGGGAGGCTAGAGGCCTTGTTGAGAGGCCATTGCTGAGGGCCGGAGTGAAGGCTCAGTGGCCAAGAGCACTGGATGCTCTTCCAGAGGGCTGAAGTTTGGTTTCTAGTATCTACAACTGACAGCTTGCAACAGCCACACAGCTCACTATGACTCCAGCCTCGGGGGAACTGACCCCCTCTTCAGGCTACAACAGGCATCTGCACATACAGACACATAAAACTATGTCCTAGAGGGGACGAGACTGAAGCTATGGGGCTAGTTGTAATGCATACCTTTAAGTCCAGCAGTGGAGAGGTGGAGGCAGGAGGCTCCCTGTGAGTTCAAGGACAGCCCCATCTACATAGCAAGTTCCAGGCCACCCAGAGCTACATAGTGGGACCTTGTCTAGAGAGCGCGGAGGGTCTGATTGTTGTAGCTTTGGTTTTAGTCAAAAGTAAATAAGATACGGAATCGACCAGCAATGAATGCATAAAGAGAATATGGTATATATCTGGGTATGGTGGCTCACACCTGTAATTGGGTTAAATAAAAAAAGCCAAACCAGAAAGAATGGAAAACCAAACACCGAGTGTTCTACCTCATATATGGAAGCTTTAACGTGGTTGATCTGTAAGTAGAATAGTTTGGTTATTAGAAGCTGGGAAGGTTGGAGAGGGGTGAGTTGCATACGTACCAAACATAACCAAGTAAGAGGGAATAATTTCCCATGCCCCACAACAGAGTGAGGTGACTAGGTCATAATAACGCATCATGCATTATTTTATAAAGACCTAGAAGAGGGTGTCTCCAAAGCTCCAGACATGAAATGATA
Organism: Psammomys obesus; assembly: GCF_907164565.1. NCBI lineage: Eukaryota > Metazoa > Chordata > Mammalia > Rodentia > Muridae > Psammomys > Psammomys obesus. Next base: position 25,306,076 of record NW_026596134.1, on the reverse strand, counting down.
AGGAAATATATGTCATGGACCCCACAACATGTTAATGAGAAGAGAGGGAGAGGGCAAGGTGAGGATGTGATATGGCAGAACGGATGGAGAGGAAGTCCTGTCTGAAGAGGGAATAGTCGGGAGGCTACCTAGGCAGGAGTTTGTGGTTAACTAGAGAGAGAGAGAGGAAGGAGTCCAGAATAACTTCAGGTTGCTGGTCAGGCGAAGAGTGATGTGAGCAACTGAGGCAGAAAAGCAATAGGAACCCTCCTGGTTCAAAAGGGCAGCCGGGGCATAAAGACTACTTCTGAAGCTGGGTGTGGTGGCATCCTGGGAGACAGAGGCAGGTGGCTCTCTGTGAGTTCGAGGCCAGCCTGGTCTACAAAGTGAGTCTAAGACAGCCAGGGCGCTATAGAGAAACCCTGTTTCAAAACAAAACAAACAGATAAAAAACTCCAAAAACCAACCAACCAACAACAACACTAAAACCAAACCACTTCTATTTCTTCTTCAGCTTTAGGGCCTGGAGAGATGGCTCAGTAAAGTACTTGCTGTACTTTTATAAGGGCCTGAGTTCACATCCTTAGTACTTACATTAAGAACAGGGCCTAGTGGTGTGTCTGTAGCCTTAGTGCTAAGGGGTAGACAGACAGGCTGAGGAAGGTGCTCGAGGTCAACTTGTCAACTTCTGACCCTCTGGCCTCCACAGGCTTCTGTGCATGCCCTAACACACTTGCATGCACAAACACACACACACACACACACACACACACACACACACACACACACAGGCTTATTTGAATAGCAAGCGGTGTAATTTTGGGGCTGGAGAGATGGGTCAGCAGTTAAGAATGCTCTCTGTTCTTCCAGAGGTCTGAGTTCAATCCCCAGCAACCACATGGTGGCTCACAACCATCCATAATGAGATCTGATGCCCTCTGCTGGTGTGCAGGTGTACATGCAGATAGAGCACTCATACATAAAATAAATAAATCCTAAAAAAAAAAAAGATGTGATTTTAAAATAATAAAATAACCAGGTGCAGTGAGACATACCTCTAATCCCAATAATCAGGAAGCAGAATGAAATGGATCACATGGTCTCAAGACCAGTCAGGGCCACAAAGTGACACTCTATCTCAAAAACAAAGAATAAAGTAATAACAAAACTAAAAACCAAAGCAGACTGACATCTCTGGGCCAAAACGCTCGCTCGTTCCCAAGAGATAAAGAGCAGATTATCCTTGGTGAAGAAACCCTGGGAACCTCTAGCCCCGACACGAGAGGTTAGGGCAGCTCCCACTCACCACAGCTGCCTGCGGAGAAAACAAACTGTGCTGCAGGGGGACTCCAAGTCAGTGCCCCTTCCGGTCAACGCCTCCCTACATTCATAAATAAAAATGGACAAAAAAAAAAAAAGAGTAGAGAAAATCAATTACGGCAAACTGAAACAGGATGATACCGTGAGCAGAGAATGATCAAAGAAGATTCCAGAATCATTCGAATTACATACAGAAAGGGTCCTTAAAAAAATTCATATCCTCAGGCAAATGCGAGCTTGCCATGGGGACCCCCATGTAGGGTGCCAACTGAACATTTGAGGGAGGACAAAGACGAGGAAAATGCAAGCTTTATGAATTAAGATGTTACTGCTTCCCTGATCGAAGCCTGCTCCTTCTGTATCTCTCTTACCTCTCTAGGACCCATAGAGTGTGCGCATGTCTGCAGACATTCTTTGACTGGGCCATTTTCTGAATGTCATAAGAGACTTAGATGTAGGTCACTGTCTCAGTTTCTCTCTTTACACACACACATACATGCAGACATGCGCGCACACACACTTTCTTTTCCTCCTTCCCCCCTTGTTATGTAGCCCAGACTGGCCTGGAATTCATTGTGTGACCCAGCTTGGCCTCAAATTTCTGATCCTTCTGCCTTAGTCTTCAAAGTGCTAGGATTATAGGTGTGTGCCACCTTGCTTGAGTCTGTATACCCTATTTCTTTTATTTAGAATTTAATGTTTGTTTGTTTGTTTTTTAACTTTATGTGTGTATGTGTGTGTGTGTGTGTGTGTGTGTGTGTGTGTGTGTGTGTGTGTTTTGCCTACATGAATGTGTGTGCCTCGGGCCTCCTGGAACTGGAATTAGAGATGGTTGTGATTTGTCATGTGGATTTTGGGAATTGAGCCCAGGTCCTCAGGAAGTGCTTTCACCACTGAACCATCTCTCCAGCCTTGTATACCCTATTAACAACCACTTTTAATTTATTCTTCCTCCTCCTCCGCTCTCCTCACCCCTACCCTACATAACTAAGGCCACACACACAGAAAAAGTAGCCTTGCTGACTCTTGTCTTCCCTCTGAGGGAGAAGGGAAGTGGCAGGGAGGGGGCAGAAGGGGAGCGCAGGAATTAGCTGATGGATAGCTGGAAAAGGAACAAGATGTTATCTGCCTGGTGACCAGAGGAACCCTGAACTGAGGGCTCTGGGGTGTGCATGGATACCCACAGGCCTGCAGGTGGAGGGAAACTGTATATTCCTTTGCCTAGTAGCAGTCTGGTGTTCCCCCCCCCCCGCCCAGGACAAACCTGGAGAAAATAAAAGCTCTTTCCTAGCTCGCTGTTGTTTCTGCCACTGTCACTTTGGTTATGGGGGTTAGTGACTGTCCATTAACTCCAGAGAGCTGACTCTTGCCAGTGCCGCACCAACAGCTGGGAGCCAGAAAGCGCTGACGTGGGGAAGGGGGGGCTGGTCCCCCACCCTTGCTGAGCACTCAGGGGATGTCAGAGGGGTCAGTGGCATGGCTTACTCAGCTCTACCAGAGTGCCAATTAGTGAAGGTTTGTTTTTTTGTTTGTTTTTTTTTTTTTTTTTGTTTTTTTTTTACCCAAGCATTGGCTGTGCCTGCCACAGTTGAGGGAAAATGATTGTAAGAGGAGCTTATTTATTTATTTATTAAAAATAAAACAGAATCCTGTCCACATGGATGGGTCTTTCCCTACTGTCTCTTCTTCTAGTCTTTCTAGGAAGGAGATCCTAGCCAACCAGGGTCTCTGGGAAGAGCGGCTCAAGTCCCTGGCTTCTCCTCCAAGTCCTCCTTGGTGGGTAGTTTCTGGTCTCTTGGCTTGGAGGCTAAGGTCCTCTGTATACACTGTAGCTTCCCTTGAGAAATAAGGAAAACAGAGATACTAAATGTACAAGTGGCCTCTTCTGCTTCTTCTAGCTTCCTTCCACTCCATTCGGAAAACCCACTTCATCACGGAAAGGCCATTAACATACCCGCCACACCGGGTTAATGAAAGTGGTACCCTGTATCCAAGAAGAACTGAGAGGTTTGCTGTTTGGGACAGCCTCAGAGAGCTCCATAGAACAGCAGGCCCTGGGAATCTCAAATCTCATCGGATTCCAGTCTCTCCTGCTATGGAGGAGAAAACTGAAGGGAAGACACCTGCCTGAGACAGTCAGAGGCAGATCTGGAACCAAACTCGGGGGTGGGGTGGGGGGCTGATTTCCAGTCAAACTGACTCTGATACATTTTCACAGTTCATCCCTGTGTTTTGCACCCAATTACTGAGTCCTTACTATCTTCCAGGTGCTGTGGGGGGAGGGGCGTGGAGGGAAGCAAAGAGATGAAAACAACACAATCCTCGCCTTCAAGGAGCTATTTTCCCTGGATCTGCGACTCTTGGGGAAATATAAAAACAAAAACTATGAGTCAGGCTCTCGCCCTATATTATCTTCCATAGGTGTTGATGGAGAAAGGGTGCAGGAAATCCTTTTATTTCCTGAAGATTTATGAGTTGGACTCCATTGTTTCTGGGACTCCTTAGAGAATGCAGGCAGAAGGAGCCATGGCTGGCCTGCAGAAGAGAGGGTGAAGATGACAATGAACACATCACGGTTAGCAGGCCTGTCTAGGGGGTGCGAACAGTGAGAGTCACTGTGGGGGATGCGCCTCCAATTAATTATGTTGCTTCATGGAATCTCAAGACAGTTTCCCGAGGTGGGCAGATACCCAGAGTTCTTAGCATCGCCTTAGGAATGAGGAAACTGAGGTTTAGAAGCTTGGGCAACTTGATGCCAGTAATTGGAAGCTGCCTGCCAACCAGGCTTCCTATCTTCCGAGGGGAGAAAATTAAGCTAGGTGGGAGGGGGGTAAATGAACCAGTACAAAACCAGTGGTCAGCCACAGCAGTGAGCTAGAATTCCTTTTGTGCAGTTTTATTTTCACTGGTCCATTCTGCCACTCACAGAACTCTGCACTGAAGAACTGGAAGCAGTTTGCAGGCCCAAATGAGCTCATTCAACACACTCTTGCCAGAGAGAGAGAGAGAGAGAGAGAGAGAGAGAGAGAGAAAACTCCAAATGGAGGCTCTGTCCAGGGTCATCAGCATTCAGGCATATAACAGAAAACCAGACCCAGGTCCCTTACTCTGTTCTCTCAAGCCAAGCAGTGTGATGCAAAACCGGCCCCTTTTTACGGAGAAAGAGCGGCACAGGATAAAGCTGAGTTACCTCCTGGCATTTTTTTTTTTCCTTTTCCTCAGAGAAATGTGTTAATCACTATTGAGGAGATAGACACCCCCCACTTTCTTTGTCCCAAGGGCTATTCCAGGTCACAGAATTCTAAGAGCAAAAAGATCACGGCCTCTCCAGTCACCCTGGTGACCAGGTTTGGATAGGAGAGAGATGCTGAGTGAAACCCACTCGGGTTTTTACCAATGTCACGGAATTTTGGTGGAGGCTCGTGTGCCAGGGAGTCTGGGAGACTTGACTCTGTTCCTGCAACCAGTAAGCAAGGCGTCTCAGAGCTGTTTCGGGTCAGGGTCAAGGCCTGGAGTGCATAAGGGTCAAGCTGCTCGGGTGACTATCATAGTCTGGGTTCCTCCTAATGTCACCCAACAAGGAGGTGAGGAGTGGGGTTGGACCTGGCCACAGCTCTGAAGGAGCGCAAGGACCTGTAGGGGCTTCATTGCTGGGAGGGTCCCCCAGCTCTCCCCAGCTCCTTCGGTGCCTAGCTCCGCGCTCCCGCTGCGCCCCAGGAGGGCATCTTACCTGTCCCGCTGCGGACCGTCCCGCCTCCTCGCGGGGCTCGGGGACCGGGCATGGGCCGGCGAGCGACGGTGTCTCCGCCTCGCGGCCGCGGTGGAGCTTCCGGGAGAGCTCCCTGCTCCCGGCCCGAGTCCCAGTCGCTGTCGCCCGCCGCCGCTTCAGCACCGCGGACAGCTCCCGCGCGCCCGCCACCGCCCCGCGCGCCGAGCACGGTCCCGGGAGCCCCGCATCCCGGCCCCGCCGCTGCTCAGCGCTCAGCCTGGCTCGAGGCGGCTCCGCCAGACTTGGGGGAGCGGCGAGGAGGGTCCCCGCCTCCCGCCGCCACCGCCTGCCTCTCGCCTCCGTGCTCCCTTCCACGCTCCAGAATCAGCCCACCAGGCACTCCGGACCCAGCTCCCGGGAGGGGCGGGGCGGGGCGGGGCGGGAAGTCGGGGAGCCCGGAGGAGGCGACGGCGGCGCGAGGGGCGCGCAGCTGGAACCGGCTCTTCTGCTTCCTGGAGCCAACCCCTCTTCTCCAGCCCCTCTCCCCTGCCTCCTCCCGCACACCCCAGAAGCGTTGCCTACAGCTCTTGGGCTTCTTAGGGCGTTTTGGAGCTCCGAGGCTCCCAAGCTCTGAGTTCTAATTATCGATCAGCCCTAAAAGGAAAAACAAACAAAAAGCATTTATTGAATGCCTCCTAAATGCCAGACATCAAGCGGGCTATTTGTTATTTATTTAGCCAAAGTGATCTCATTTAATTGTCTTAATAACTTACTAGGCACCCTCTCCCAAATATGGATGAGGATGCTGAGCTGAACACAGCTAAAAATCTCGGGATTTGGGGATACCAGTTCTGTGTTGGGAAGCACATAGATTTCATAGCTCACGCATCCAAGTTTTGGTGATGGCTTGTTCCACCACTGTGACCTGGATGAAGTTACCAAACCCGTCAAATCCTCCAGACAGAATCCGCCTATGGGAGGTCATGTAAGGACATAAGTGACACATTGGCATCCAATAGACCCAGGGGTGAGCCTTCTCTGCCGTTCTCCCAGGGGGAGGCCTGAGATCTCACCACAGGGTTCTGCCGCTACGTGTTCCCCACAGGGCTCTTCTTCTGTGCCCCCATTTCCTTTGCTTTCTTTCTTTTTTTATGTTTTATTTATTTATTTAGCAAGGGGATAGCCCCTCCGTGAGTGTTGTCAATGGATAAAGGTTTTTTTTTTTTTTTCGTGTCCTTCCCTCTACCCATGACAACCTCTTGAGATTCATCATGATCCCCAGAGGTCGGGGGGGGGGGGGGGGAGTATAATCTCCTCAAAGGAAAATAAACAGGGGTGGGCAAAGGCATCTCCAGAGCAGGCTGAGGCCGGGGCTGCTGAAGGACCCTGGGAATGAAACTGGGCAGTGGTCCCTCCCTTCTGCCATCCGGGGAAGCCACAGCACACGGAACACTGAGCTCCTGTTGGTGTGTAACACCTAAAGCAGTCCCCTTCAGCTCCCAGCATGCGAACAAAGGGCTGAGATCTGGCCCTCATCTTATCGTTAATGAGGGGGTTGTGTCTCTTTCCCTTCAAACTGGCAGAGGGCTCCCTAGGCCCGGGGTCTGTGTCAGGTCTGGCATTAGCGGCTAGCCTGCTTGTCCTGACTCTGCCCACTAGAGTTACACTACGGAGGCCCTTGGGCCATTGGTACGCATGTGCCCCTCCCTATGGCACTTTGTTTACTTGTAGCCTCCCTGTCATGGGAGTACAGGGTCCCTACTTGGCTTTGGCTCCTCTCCTTGTCCCCTCCCCAGCCTGGCTTTTCTCCATGCCTGGGCTGCTTACTGAATCACTAATTAAAGCATGATGATGATGATGATGATGATGATGATGATGATGATGATAGCCAGTGAAGCAAAAGCTGCATATAAATCCAAATACTAACGTTGATAATTACGTGCTGCTGTCTGGAGGGAAGGCTCCAAGAGCGTGTCAAGGGTCATGGCTTCGGCTCCCAGAAACCTCAGGTGCTGGCCTTGTTTTGACACTGACTGTGCAACTTCTGGCAGTTGCCTAATCTTCCTGGGCCTTTGCTCCTTTAGAATTCTAAACCTTTCTGTAGCTTTGAAGCAACTGTAAGGAGAATCAACACTGTGTGAAATTTGTAATGGGGAACAGTTGGCTAATGCAGCAATAAGCACTTCTAGGGAAATTACCTTCTACTGCCTATAAGGAATAGGTGGAGCTGGGTCTACAATCCTGTAGACGTCCATTGGAGGTTTTTCCTATTTGCTCTCTCTCTTCTTTCTTTCTCTGTCCATCTTGTGATGAAGTTCCGCAGCTGAGAATATAAAGTATAAGCTCACATCCAGGTCTTTGAAGGGGCTACACTGATGGGTTCTAGAGAGATAGGCACGTTGGCCAGTAATTCGACTCACGGTGACAAATGCTATCATGAAGTGTTTAAAAAGTGCCCTCTGGCTTGGGACATTCTAGAAGGCTTCCTGGCGGCAGTGGCATTTGAACTGAGTTTTGTTAAAGAGTAAGACATTCTCACAGCAGGATGGGAGGGAAGGAGGCGAGAAAGGGAAGCAGGAGTCAGCCAGGAAAAGATAGTCCACCAAACAGATGATGAGAAGTTGGACAGGGTTAAGTCAGAGGGATGAGGAGCGAGAAATGGGATTAACACATTAAGAGAGGTTGGTAGGTGGAGCATGCTTGTAATCCCAGAACTCAGGGAGGCAGAGGAAGGCAGTGGCTACATAGAGAAATCCTGTCTCAAAAAAACAAACAAACAACAACAACAAAACAGAGAGAGAGAGAGGAGAGAATGACTGCATGGAAGAGTGGAAGAGCACAGGAGTCAGGAAGTAACATTAGAGCTGGGTGATGTTGGCACATGTCTTTAATCCCGGCACTCAAGAGGCAGAAGCAGGCAGATCTCTGAGTTTGAGGCCAGCCTAGTCTACAAAGTGAGTTCCAGGACAGCCAGGGCTACACAGAGAAACCCTGTCTCAAAAAACAAAAACAAAACAAAAAAGTTGTGGTCTCTTTGGATATACATTCCTTCTCTCTCTCTCTCTCTCTCTCTCTCTCTCTCACACACACACACACACACACACACACAAACATGCCACTACCACCACTACCGCCTGTTTTCCCATCTTTCTTGTCTTTATGGAAAGGTAAATATCCTAGTGTAAGCCAGGAGAGGTGAGTGAGGCAGAAGAGTTCTAGAAGTCCAAGGGAGGAGAGAGCAGATGTCTCCCTGGGATGGGAACAAGTTCCACCGGAAGAGACAGAGCGAACATCTGGGAGGAGATGCCCCTGAGTCCTGTTCTCCACCCAGCCCCCTGACAGTCCCCAGGAGAAATTCCACACTGTCGAGTTCTGATTTTGTTGGAGTCAGCTAATCCCTTTCCACCTGGGGACTTCCTTTCATAAGCGTTTTCATGCATAAAAACTCTAAGTTCTCTTTACAAGGGCTTGATTTCTCCTCACCGGTTCCCTGGGGAATGTAAATCAGCACCAAATGTGAGGGGACCTGCTTCCTTGCTCTCCAATAAACCACACATACAAGGAGAGGCCCCCATAAGGAGAAAGACAAGGCCTACCACTGCCCAGTGAGCCTAGCTTCTAGACAAGTTCACAGTCAAGGCTATGTGTGTCCTACAGGCCCTGGGAGATGAGAAGGACAGACTGGAAGAGGACAGGAACAAGGAGCCTTTGGGCTGTCCACTGGCCAAGCCCTGCACCCATGGCACGACTCCAGCAGGACAGATCTCCCAGGTGGCACATTTGCAGGAGCAAGCAAGTAGTTGGAACCAATTCTTGACTCTGGACCTAACAGAGAAACCTGGCAGGCCTCACTGTGTCTGAGTCATGTCCTGTGGTTAGAAGCAGACACCCCGGCAATTGTGTCTGAAGCTTGTCTCTTTAAACCTCTCATTTGGGGGCTTTGGAAGTACGATACCAGCTGCTCACTTCCTCTCTCCATGGGAGATCACAAAGATGAGGCCATTTCTTTAGAAACACACTGCTTCATTACAGGGAAAGGAGATGAGGGAGGTTCTCAGCCCCAGTTCTGCCCAGCCACCGTCCAGCTAAGCAGTGCTCACTCCAGCCTGGGAAAAAGAGTGCATGCATGAGGTGGTGCGATCTGCAAGGCAGAAGAGAAACGGTGACATGCAGAAACAGCCTGCACAGCTCAGACCTCCAGCGCTCTCTGCCATCCACAGGCTGCCTTGGGCTATGGAAGCATTTGTTCATCGGCAGAGAAGCTGCACTGTTGGCATTGTCTCACTTTGTTTTCCAGGGCAGAGATGAGTGAGTACGCCTGTGCGAGGGCTTGGGGTGCTTGCTGGGTGAAATGAGCAGCTACCAGCTGACCAAAAGAAGCCCCAGCAGAGGAACCGGTAAGGAAGAACACTTCCCGCCTGCCTCACACTCTTGCAGTTTGAGATGCGTCTGCTCAGCCACTATCTCACTTAATTCCCATCGACATACATCACTGACAATGTATAGATATGGCCAACAAGTTCCAGAAGTTACTCCCAACTTGAAAAAAAACCAAAATAGTCACCATCAATACCGAGCTAAAGGAGAAGAAAGGAGACGGATGGGTGACCCCGCCCTTCATCCTTGAAGCCAGAGCCTGACTGCAGAAGGGAGCCCTCTTTACCTTGACCTTGGGCAATGCTGAGTAGGCCCCAGACTCCTCTCCTAAAAGACTCTAACTGAAACCCTCCGAAGGGCTGACAGTCAGAAGAGCCGGGTTGCTTCTGTGTGTACATTTGCATGTACATGCATATGTATGCCTGTGTGTGTATGTGGGGTGTGTTTGTGTGAGTGTGAAAGCCTTTAACTGCCCCTGACTCCTAATTACTCAGATCACAGGTATGTGACATCAAGCCTGGCTTAGGCAGTTTTTAGACAAGGCTCACAAACTTTAGGCCAAGATGCCAGCACCACGCATTCAGTGAAGGGCAGGCACAGTTTGGAACCAGCCACTGTTGGATTTCTTTCCCCATCCCTTCCCCCATAATCCTTCTCATCCTCATCATTGTTTGAAGGACCTGGACATTTAATGATGGAGCAGGAGGAGAGACAAGAGGAAATAGCTTTGCAGTGTAGAAGGGGCCTCAGGCCACATAGCCTGGTAAGTAGGATGGCTCAGGATCCATATTTTCTACAGGGTCAGGAGCCTATACTGGTTGGGTCAAAGGCTGGGCATTTCTCCCCCTCACCCCCACCTTGGTCTTTGGTTTTCAAGACAGGATTTCTCTGTGTAGCCCTGGCTGTCCTGGAACTCTGTAGACCAGGTTGGCCTCGAATTCACAGAGATCTGCCTGCCTCCGCCTCTCAAGTGCTTGGATTAAAGGTGTGCACCACCACTGTCCGGCTCTTTTTCTTAAGATGAGGTCTTACTATGTGGCCTGGACTAGCCTTGCGTCAAATTTGTGATCCTCCTGCCTTAGCCTCTGAGAGCTAAGTGTGCCACCATGTTCCAGTAAGGCTGAGGATGTGTATGTGTGTGTGTCCAGTAAGGCTGAGGATGTGTATGTGTGTGTGTCCAGTAAGGCTGAGGATGTGTATGTGTGTGTGTCCAGTAAGGCTGAGGATGTGTTTGTACACATGTGTGTAAAAATATGTGTGAATGTGTGTATGCTGAGTGTGTGTGTGTTAGCACATGTATATATGAATGTGGCACACATATGCACGTTCATGTTCACATGGGAGCAGCCAGAGACCAACCTATAATCCCAGCACTTGGGAGGCGGAGGCAGGCGGCTCTCTGAGTTTGAAGCCAACCTGGTCTACAGAATGAGTTCCAGGACAGCCAGGGCTACACAGGGAAACCCTGTCTGGAGGAAGGGGGGAGAAACCAGTGACAGACAGACAACAAACAAACAAAAACCCTAAACCGAAACAACAACAAAACAAAACAAAACCCCAAGCACCCCCACCCCTCCTCACCTATTAACAACAACAACAACAACAACGCCTCCATACTCAGTAACAGTAAGTCTCCACCTTACTCTCCAAGAGTGAAAGGATGAGGCCGGGAGGAGTCGTGGGAATCCACCTCAGGGCATACTAACACATAGGGAGAGACTGACATGTACAGGCACTTCTCTGACTGCTCTAGATGGACTGTCTTATGGAGTTCTAAGCACCCCTCGAGGAGGACCCTCTCATTGTCCCTTTGTGCAGATGTGAGGTAAGAGACATCACTTCTCCAAGGCTGTATGACGTCTGAAGGCGGAGTCCACATTCCAGCTTGGGCAGCCAGGCTCTGCGGCCTCAGTCTTCCACTCTACTACGGATGGCTATTGGCTGTGTGTGGTGGCACACGCGTTTAGTCCCAGCCCTCAGGGGATGGAGGCAGGAGGATCTCTGTGAGTTCGAGGCCAGCCTGGTCTCCACAGTGAGTTCCAGGACGGCCTGTGGTTTTGTAGAGAGACCCTGCCTCAAACCCACCCCCTCAAAAAACAAACACACAAACAAACAAAACCAAAAACAAAACTGTCAAGTATTAATTCTTGTCACAGAAAATTTGGAACACACGTGAATGTCCAACAAGCAGGGGTATGGGTTTACATAGCTGGTTTGTTGCAGTTGCCACTAATGTTCTGAGGTAACATCTCACGATGTAGCCCAGGCTGTCCTCAAACTCGAAACCCTCCCGCTTTTTACTTTTCTGAGCACTGGGATCACAGATGTGTGCAACCCCACTCAGCCATAAATGTAAAAAGAAATTTTTTTTTGAGACAAGGTCTTACTGTGTAACCTGAGCTGACCTGGGACTCACAACCATGTTCCCACTGCAGTCCGAGAGCTGAGATCACAGGCATAAGCCGCATACCCTCTCTAAGTGACATTTTACAAATCGACGATGCCAGAGCTGGGTGTGCTGGGCATACTTGCAATCCCACAACTCAAGAGGATAAGGCAGGGTGCTATCCCAAGAAACAGAGGGTGGGGAGACAGAAAGACAGAGAGATGCAGAGAGAAACACGCAGGGAGAATGTACAGCAACATGAAGAGATTGCTCATGAGGGTGCTGAAACAGTTTACCAAATTGCACTTATACTGTAGCTGTAAGTATGCAAATAAACCTAGAAAAGAAAAAAAAAATAACATGGAGGAGTGAAAACAAAAATCTCATTAAGGCTTGTCTCTTGATGGAGGCATCTACAGTTCGTCTACAGGAATCAGAGATTCCTCCTGATCCCCCTTTTGCATTTTCTCCATTCTCCGCAATATGCCTGCGCTACTTTAAAATTATCTTAAAGCTGACATGAAAATAAATATCCACGGAGTAGAGGGTGGCTACAGTAGGTACTCTTGAAGGACTCGTCTCTTGTCTCTTCTCTCAATATCTTCACCCTCAGCAGGAACAGCGACAGGGCTGGGAGATGACCTCCACCCCTGGCCTGCCTCAGTGGGAGAATTACATTAATGAGGTCATATTTCTAAAAGATAATGCTCTCCTTACAGCCCTAGTGATCCTCACTGGAAGGAGATACTGAAGGCAGAAAAGCAAGCAGTGGGGAGGGAGAAGAGAGTGGGAAACATAATGGCAGGGAAGGAGGAGGCAGATGAGCTGGTGGGGAGGACAGGAAACCGAGCTGGAGCCTCCAGAAGGGTCAGGGAGCTGGCAGAACAGAAAGTGAGGGAGTGAGGAGGCAAGATGAGGAGAGGGGGAGGGAAGGAGAGAAACAGGGAGGTGGGAGAGAGGAAGAGAGAGGAAGGGGGAGAGGGAGAGAGGGAGAGGGAGGGAGAGAAAGATTATAGCAAATTGGTAAGAGGTTTAATTATTTTCACATGCCAAGGTTCATGTTAAGCTGCAGTACATTGCCCCAATATTACAGAAACCGGTTTCCCCCCCTGCAGTTAAATGCTTCCATTTAGGGGAAGTCTTTCCCAGGACTGGCAACTCCAGTCTCTTTCCCAGCAGCCTGTCCTCACCCCCAGTCCTCACTGTTCCAGCCAAGGACCTTTCTGGACCACAGCCACTGCAGTTTGCCAGGGACAACTAGACCCGTGCTCACCGCAGTTCCTCCAGCCCATCCTGGGAGCTTCGGTACCGACAGACGTGAGTCAGGATGTAAACACTGCTAGTGAGGCCCAGCTGTCCCAGATCACAGTGCACAAAGGATGCTTAAAGCTACCAGCTTTGAAACAAACAAACATACAAACAAAAACAGTGAAAAGGTGTCATGGAATAATGTGAGACCTTCAAGGGTCATTTTTTTACTTTTTATCTTTATTTATTTATTTTTTATAATTTATTTCAATCTTATTTTATGTGCATCAGTGTAAAGGTGTCAGATCCCTTGTAATCTGTGCTAAAGACAGTTGTGAGCTGCCATGTGGGTGCTGGGAATTGAACCCGGCTCCTCTGGAAGAGCAGATAGTGCTCTTAACCACTGAGCCATCTCTCCAGCCCCAAGGGGTCATTTTTTAAATCAGCTGTAAAGTGAAAAGTGAGGGTCAGAGACAAGAGACTGGGCTGTGGCCAATAGTCAGTTGGTAAGCACACCAGCCTTAGGAGTTCATACTGGGTTCTCTAGAATGGTCCCTCAAGAGTATTGTTCTGTGTCTTCAAGGGGCCTATGTGATGATGACACTTCTGCTTTTATCCTGTGTGCGCACGGAGGCCAGTAACTCAGGAACAAGCTCTACTTTTGAAATTAAAATACTTGTTTCTCATTAGTTGTGGTTGTATGATGTATTCGTGTGTGCACACACCGCCTTGACATTGACTGTGTAGCCACGTGTGCAGCAGTCAGAGGACAACTTCTTCCAGTTTCGAGTTCTGGGGGACTGAACTCAGGCCATTGGGCTTTGATGCCAAGGGCCTGCACCCGCTGAGTCATCTCTCTGGCCCTCTACTTTCAGGCTGCAAAGCAACACATCACCCAAGCATCACTGGGCAGATCACGGCTGGTTCTGGGGCTCCAGAACAAGAGCTTCTCTTGCTCAGCCACATATCTTGTGGAAAATTCCAGCCACGGGAACACAGGAGCAATTTCAATGCCTGCCTCTTTTTCTGGAACGTCCAGGCCAAGAGTCCTTGGGGCAACACAGCAAATATTTGAGGCATACATTCAGAGCTAGTGTGTCCAGGTTCCCGTTCGCATGTGCTGCTTTTGACCACAAACTCATCTACACTGCTTCCATTCCAATGGGTAAGGCCCTCAGCTTGTTTTCCTGGATCGTCACGGACTGGGCACACAGGAGACAGGGTAGGAGACACAAGTCAGGGCCCTGGTCATCAGAGAATGGAGTCTCTTAGCTGTGGGACAAAGCACAGTGCAGACACATGGGAAGTAATGGGAATTCTGGGTCTCCTCACAGCATTTTTCCTTTGGATGGTCAATCCTCTCTCCCTGCAACCTCCTGCTCCAGCCATGTGCCTGTCCTGAAAGCTTAGCTCAGGGCTTCTCCCTCAGCCTGGATTGGCTGCCATTTGCCATCCTGTAGGCCTTATTTCCATACCACAGTGCTCAGTGCACAGTACTGTTACATCTGACTTCTCTGTCACTTGCCTGGGCATCTTGTGGTAGGACTGGGCTATATCCTCTGTGCCTTACTGATGTCTGATGTAAGTAGATACGTCATAGATGGTGCTGAGTAAGAAAAAGCATATATTATGCTTCTACCGCCTAAAATACATAAGCTCTGAGCCATCTCATAGCATTTGCTCATTTATTTATTTTAGACAGGATCTCATGTATCCCCGGTTACCTTAAAACCAGGTGTGGTGGTGGATGTCTTTAATCCCAGCCCTTGGGAGGCAGAGCCAGGTAGGTCTCTGTGGGTTCAAGGAAAGCCTAGTTTACATAGCAAATATAAATCTAAAATATATTATATAAATATAAATATAGAGAGACCTGGTCTCAACACACACACACACACACACACACACACTTTCTCCAGGCTGTTCTAGAACTTAATAAATAGCCAAAGATGACCTTGAACTTCTAATTTTCCTGCCTCTACCTTTTGAGTGCTAAAATTGTAGGCATATTCCACCATACCTGGTTTATGCTCTGCTGGGGAATTGAACTCAGGGCCTCATGCATGCTAGGCAAGAAGTGTTCTACCAACTGAACTACATTCCAGCTCAGGTACCAGGACCTCTCACTTGTCATTTGAGGAATATATTTTGGTGTCAAAAGGAGTAATCTCTTTTGTTCCTTATTTTATTTTACCCCTTCCCCTGAAGGCTCGGTCTCATTAAGGGCAAGCATGACTTCACTCAGCAGGAGTGCCTTGCTGTGTCTCTAGTTCGCCCTCCAGGACCCACTCATGGCTTCCAGCATGCCTGTTGTTAAGGTGACTAGAGCAAACTGGAGTTCGGTGGGAATGTCCTGAACACTCATAACATATCTTAGCCGTTTACCTGGTTGCTGGGCAGGTGAGGCCGGGAAAATTTAGTGGCTAGGCAACATATAACACCCCGGGAAAGGAAATTAGCTGGGAGTATTTGCAGATTAAAGTGGCAAGGAAACTTGATGGAAACAAACATTGGAAGTACCTGCCAGGCTTTTAATAATGTCAAAGGAGAAGAGTCTGGAACCAGCTGGTGGGAAAAGATAAGGAACACATTTTATTTCCTCTACTCAGACCACACCAACTGTCCTCCCGCCCCCACCCTAAAGCTTGTGTTTTACTATTAGAAAACAATCAGTTGCACTTCCCAGGCAAGGTTCCTTGTGTAAGCAACTCCATAGGTAGGAAAAAGCATCCAGTCCTTTAGCAAATGCCTTTGGCAGCTTCCCAGGAGTTGTGTTGCTGTCCGAGGTGCTGATGTCCTGATAGGTCCCCAAGGCCTCTTGGAGTCTTAGGCTCATCTGTGCCCACACAGGACACGGTGACAAATGATAGAAAAAAAAAAACCCTATCTGGGGGCAAGAGAAGCCCAAAATCCTCCGGACACACAGGCCTCCAGTCCTGTAACTGAAACCCCCAAGGCAGGACACATTACAGGATTTTTTTTTTTTTTTCAAATTTTAACAAAGTGTTATGGTAGAGTGTGTAAAATCCTCAGTTGGGTCTGGGGAAGTACCACAGCATCAAGCAGGTCAATATTTCTCCAGGAAAATGTATGAGCAGCCTCCACGGTGTAATCAATAAATATGTTAACTGTCCTTACTGTTGGTTAGGTCAAGGTCTTCCTCCAAGTCAGCTCACCTCAGACTTGGGGCGGGGGGAATGATCTATTTGGATCTCTCTCTCCTCCCCCCTCCCTCCCTGACCATGCTAATACTAAACCCAAGGCTTCAAGTACAGTAATCAGGCACACGCCACCACTGAGGTACACCCCAAACTCTGGATTTCAGACTTCTTTTTAAGAGTCTACCAGGTCCACAGCAGTGCTAACCTTAAGTTGGGTCAAGCTGACCTGTGAAAATTTCCATAGCTGATCAAACTTTCTGAGTTTGTATGAAGCAAAATAAACCCTTCTGTAAAAGCAAAAAACATGTTTGCTTGTTGTCTGTTTTTTGAGACGAGGGGTTCGGGCCGGGCTGGCCTCAGATTCTCTATGTAGTTAGGGACGACATTGATCACATGATGCCGAGCTCCTGATCCTCCACAGTCCTGGGATAAAAGCCAGAGCTTTGTGCATGCTAGGAAAGCACCCCGACTCCAAATAACAACTTTCTATTTTCCCGGGAACTTGCTCTGTAGACCAGGCTGGCCTGGAACTCACAGAGATCCACCTGCTTCTGCCTCCCCGGCGTTGAGATTAAATTCATGCACCACCACTGCCCAGCCCAAACAACAACTTTCTAGGCTTGTAAACACACTAGCTAGGAGCGGGAGGCAGAGGGTGGGTGAGATGAAGGAAACTAAATAGCAAAAGCAGCTTGGACCATCTATTCTTCAAGCTTCCCCACCCCCAACACACACACTCCAAGAGCCGCAGCTACAAACAGTAGCTGGAGATCCTGCAAGCTTCGTGAGAGGTCCACAGATGGAAAAAGAAAAGGCCATTAATCCTTTCTCCTAGTGACAAGCATAACAGCCCGTTGTCTCTGGGCACGCTCACCTCTCTCATCACACAGGCGTGAGCTGGACCTACCGTGATGGGGAAAGCATGTTTTCTTCTGACGGCACAAAGTCACACTGGCTGCACAGCACCTGCCAAGCTCTGTAGGAAGTGATGACCTGAATGACCTTCCCTTAGACGGTGTCAGCCCAGGTCATATCCGAGGAGACTGAGGAGAAGAGAGGGTGAAAGAAGCTGGTTAGTGGTGGAATCGGGGAACGGAACCCTGATTACATCACCAGTGACGTAGAACTTCACCATTTCCTCGCACTGTCTTCGTCAGCACAGGCACGGGGCAGTGAGTTGAATACGGATGGGGCACCGGATCGAAACTTAATCTAAGACAGTCAATTTTGTCTGCAGTGGCTCTTGAATTAACCACACCATAAAATACACATTATATGTACATTAAATAGACATTATAAAACATATGATATACGTTTGCGGAATGTTTTCAAACTTTAACAAACTCAGGCTCAGCTAGATCTGGTAGTAGGGTATCTGTCATCAGCCCATCAACACTTGATGGGGCTGGCGAGGTAGCTCACTTGGTAGAGTGCTCACCTAGCATGTACAAGGTCCCAGGTTCGGGCCCCAGCCCTGCAGAGGCTGACAATGGTGGCACATACTTGTAGTTCTAGCCCCGCAGGGGTGGAGGCAGGCGGGTCAGAGCGGGTAAGTATGCCCAGGAGGAAGCAGTGGAGTCGGAGCCCTGCAGGTGTAGTGGCTTACTCCCAGGCAGACAGAGCTCTGTGAGTTCAAGGCCAGCCTGGTCTACAGAGTCAGCCAGGACAGATGGGGCTACGCAGAGAAACCTTGTCTCAACAAAACAAAAATCAAACAAAACAAAGACAAGCTCATGCTATATAACCAGAATGTCTCGACCAAGAAACAAAATAAAACAAGGAAGTATAAAGAAGCCAAGCTAAATGAACAGGAAGTGCAAGAGAGCTGTGGTGGAAAGGAAGGCAATGGGCAGGTGAGAAGGAGACAAGTTTGGGGAGGGGAGAAGCAGCATCCAGACCATAGTTAGTTTTTACCTAAAACCACTAGGAAACACAAAGGTTTAGTACGTAGAGTCTGGGGTGGTCAGATTCGCCCTCAGAAGATCTCTAACTATGGGGGACATAGTTAAGTGAGTTTAGGCACATCAGTTAGGAGGTCGCTACTATAGCCAAGATGAAGTAAGGCAGCTGCCTAGGATGCAGCAGGAATAGAGGGAGTTAGAAAGGGGGCAGCTTAAAAAGCTATTTAGGAAAGAAAGGGGATAGGAGTTCGTAGGAGGTTTGATAGGGCAGAGTAGGGGATAGTGAAGAGAGGAAGAATGTCAGATAGGCCCAGGCTTCTGGGTTTGTCGGCAGCTGTGAGGTAGAGGCCAGCACGTCCCAGTGATGCCCGCAGCAGCCTGAGTTCTTTCTTGAAATTCTTTGGTTTGGTTTGGTTTTTCAAGACAGGTTTCTTTGTTCAGCCTTGGCTGTCCTGGAACTAGCTCTGTAGACCAGGCTGGCCTCCAACTCAGAGATCCACCTGCTTCTGCCTCCCAAACACAGGTAACAAAGGTGTGCAATACCACATCCTGGCTAAAGCAAGGATTTCTTGATTTCATTACAGGAAAAAAAAAAAATCAGGATGAGTTAGTGTGAAGAAGATTTGGAGTTTGTTTCTTTCCAGAGCTGAGGACCGAACCTAGGGCCTTGTGTTTGCTAGGCAAGCACTCTACACTGAGCTAAATGCCTCATTTAGCTCCCAGGTTTGGAGTTTGTTAAGAAAAGGCTTGGGGGTTAGAAAGATGGTTCAGCAGTTAACGGCCCTGGCTGCTCTTCCAGAGATACGGGTTTGGTTTTCAGCACCCACATGGCAGCTCATGACCAGCTGTAACTCCAGTTGCAGGGGTCTGACACCCTCTTCTGGCCTCTGTGGGCACCAGGCGTGCGTGTGATTGCTATACGGACAGGCACACAGGCAAAACGCTCAAGATGTATATAAAATAATAATTAAAAAAAAAACATTTGGGTTGGGGAAGATGGTTCAGCAGGTAAATCCCTTGCAAGCGTGAGGACCGGAGCTAGCATCCCGAGAACCCACGTAAAGGCTGAATGAACATGGCAGCCCCCTCCCCTGGAACCCTCATGTAGGAGTTGCAGACAGAGAATTTCTGGAGCAAGCTGGCCAGCCAGACTAGCTAAAATGGAGTGGGTTCAGCTGAGAGATCCTGTGTCAGTACAAAAGCTGGAGCAGGATCGAGGAAGACACTGGCAGCCAGCATGAGCTTCCAGAAAGCGTCACTGCGTGTGTTTTAGCCGTGGCCATTTATACGATTTTGGTGGCTTCTGAAGCTAAATGCAGACGGTTGCTAAGGAAATGTTCTTCCTTGTTGGTAAATGTGATAACAGGGTGGTTCCTCAGGTGCTGCAAACATTACAGCCTGATGAGCTCCATACCGATCACTGAGGTGGCACCAGGGGATTAGGCTTGTCTTTTACTGTAAATAGTTTAAGGTCCTCCCTATGAAGTTCCTAGAGAATTGCAGGTTTGTAGCTGGCAAAAAAAAAAAGAAAGAAAGGCCACCCTCGGTCATCCACGCTTAGGCCTTCAGTATGGTTCATTGCTACTTTAATAGACTTCTCTATTAAAGGAATATGGTCTCGACGTGGGCAAACATTGCAGCAAGGTTTGTTTACTGTACTGGAATGTTTCACTCGTAGCTGGTGAGAGATTCTAACCAAACCCAAGGTGAAGGACTTTTCTTTCTCGGGCTCCCTTAATTCTCCTTGTCTTTCTATCCTGCCTCAGCTTGGGCAGTTGAGGGTCAGATGGTTTTGCCATCTGTGAGAAGGACCCCAAGAAGAGCAGCAGGTATGGGGGTGCCTTTAAGCTGCCCAAGTTGACTGTATAATGGGCAGCTGGGCATGTGGGGCTAACATAGAAATACAAACTTGGGGGAAATTAGCAGAGACAGGAATCAAAATGCACGTATGAATGCACATTCTGGGAGTAGGCATAGTTAGAGAGGCAAGGACCCAGCTTCCGGGACCCCGGCACGTAACTAGTTGGGTGAAAAGACTGAAAAGGAAGTGGAGGCAAAATCAAGCCAAATATCAGACTGTGGGTAGAGAAGTGAAGGGGAGAGAGGTTCATGAAGGAGGGAGTGTTCAGGTGTAGAAATAGGTCAGGTCAAGAAGGAAAAAAAAAAAAAAAAAAAAAAAAAAAAAGGACCAGGGGCTGAGAGAGGGCTCAGAGGTTAAAGGCACTTATTGATCTTGTGGATGATCTGAGTTCAGTCATTGGGGTTCCCTGCTCTCATTTGTACACACACACACACACACACACACACACGACAAAAAGGTGCATGCACATTGCATCTCGCACTGGTGAAACCACTCCTGACCCTAGGAAGCCTGTGTCTGCCGGGGCAGAGCTTTTCCGCAGCTCTGCTGGGACGGGGAGGCAAGGACGGGGCAGTCGGCAGAGAGTGCGGCCTGCTGCAGATGAGCTGGTGTAGACAGAGAACGCTGAGGATGGGAGGGAGAGTAGCTCAGCGGCAGGGTGCCCCGGGTTTGATCTCCAGCACGGCAAAACAAACAAACAAACAAACAAACAAACAAGAAAATGCTTAGGACAACAGGTTCCCTAGGATAAACCCAGAAAGGGGGAGCGAGAGGACAGAGTAGGAGCTTCACCTGCTTCTGGCCTCAGGTGGTCCCAGGGTGGCCTGAGGGGAGTCAGGAACTGTGGAGGAGTGAAGAACAGAGAGGAGGGACCCGGGCTGAACCCCCAGAGCTAGGGTCAAGGGAAGCATTCTGTGCCTTCCGTCACTGGCACCCCTCGAGGCCAGGAGCACTGTGAGCCCTTCTAAGGCGAACTGAACAGCAAAGTGGTATTTGTCAAGACAGAGTTTATAAGTTCAAATTTTATACTATTTATGATAAAAATGGTTAAGTGGGGAAAGTGAGGCTGTACTGATGTGGCAAGCATAAAAGTTCCATTGTTTTGTTTTGTTGTTTTGTTTTGGGGCAGGGTTTCTCTCTGTAGCCCTGGAACTTGGTAGGCCAGGCTGGCCTCAAACTTAGAGATCCTGCTTGCTTCCGCCTTTCTAGTGCTGGGATCAAAGGTGTGCGTCACCACTGCCTGCCTATTCTTTTTTTTAGTAGTGTGTCTGGAAGCCAGAGGGCAGCCTGTGGGAACTGGCTCTCTTCTTACACTGCATGAGTTCTGAGGACTGAACTCAGGCTTGGCGGCTGGCACCTTGACGCCCTGGCCATCTAGCCAGCCCAGTATTCTTTTTTTTTTTTTTTAATTTAATGTGAAAGGAACTGGAGGCTCGGAGGGGTTCGGTAGATCTCTATTTTTGGAAACACGAACGCCTAGTGTGAGAGTTGACAGATCGAAAGTGGTGTCACTTGTGTCAAATCCGAGCAAACAAAAAGAAACACGGCCTGGAGGTTAGGAGGGGAGGCCACGTGTGCCTGAGCCTGAGAATGATTATAAAGACTCTCTGAAGGGCTCACGCCCGTAGCAGGAACTTTCCTCAAGGACTTTCCAAATTGCAGCTCGCTGTGTGAGTCATGAGCATGGCTATCCGGATGCAGGAGAACGCGTGCCTGACACACTGTCTTCACTAATGAACTGATGTCAACTCCTGAGACAAGACCTTGTGACTAATTTTCTCTCTGTTGCTAAGGTCCTCTCTTTTGCTTCTATTAGCTTTTCTTTCCTTTCTTTCTTTTTTAACCTGGGGATCAAATCACGGGCCCCATGTGTGTGCTCGGCACGTGTTCCGTCACTGAGTGGCCGAGTCTTCTTTTGTGAAAAATCTCTCTGTGTCACGGAGGTTGGCACTAAGGCACATAGTAACCCTTCGAGACATTTCCGTTGAAAAAGCTGGGTCAGGGATGGTGGTGTGGCCCTGTGATCCCAGCGTTTGGGAGGCCGAAGAGGGTTGCTATATGGGGTTCAAGTCCAGCCTGTGCCACATGGTGAGTCTGAGGTCATCCTGTCTCAAACACTCAAGGAAGGAAGAAAGGAAAGAAGGAAGGAAGGGACAGAGAAGGAGGAAGGGATAAAGGGAGTGGGGGAGGAAGGAAGGACTCAGTTAATGCAAAAGGAGTTAAGAAAACCAAAAGAGACAAAAGATGGGGCAGGGGCTGGAGAGGTGGCCCAGTGGTTAGGAGTACATACTGCTTTTGCAAAAGACCAGAGTTTGATTCCCAGCACCCACCTCAGCAGCTCGCAATTGCTGGTAATTGGGTTCGAAGCTCTAAGGACATCCAGTGCCCCTGGCCTCATTGGGCACCGCACTCAAGTACATAAACCGCACAACTCTTCTATTTTTATTTTTTAAAGATTTACTTATTTATATGAATGCACTGTCTGCATATACATCAGAAAGTTAGTAGAGGGCATCAGACCCCAATACAGACGGTTGTGAACCACCACGTAGTTGCTGGGAATTGAACTCAGGACCGTTGGAAGAGCAGATAGTGTTCTTAACCACTGAGCCATCTCTCTGGCTTCTTCTTCTTCTTTTTTTTTTTGAGACAGGGTTTCTCCGTGTAACCCTGGTTGTCCTGGAGCTCGCTCTTACACCAGGGTGGTCTCAAACTCAGAGAGATCTGCCCGCCTCTGCTACCCAAGTACTGGGCTTAAAGGTGTGCGCCACCACTGCCCCAGTTTACATAGTTTTAAAAAAATCTTAAAAGATACATAGAAAGTGCAAGGCACAAGGCAGAAGTGATTCCATATATTATTGATTGCAGTTATATTAAATATAACTGGATTGGGTGCTACACTGGAAGGTTTTCAAATTACGTTAAAAAAACATAAGAGCCAGGGCTGGGAATACAGTTCAGTTGGTGGGGTGCATGCCTGAAGCTCCAGGGTTGTCTAATCCACGTATCGTGCTGCGTGCCTGCAATCCTAGCACCTTAGGAAGGTTCAGCCTTATCCCCAGACCAGAGAATAGGGGCCAGAGACTCCACTTTAAAAAAAAAAAAAAGTTTAATTAAACAATCAGCTGAAAATTACTAACTTCGTAATAGCATGACCTCAGAGAGGGAGAGAATAACAATTAAAAGATTAAAAAGGAAAGCCCACAAAAGTACCCTGTTATAGTGGGACATTTGAACACTTCTTTCTTTCTTTTTAAAGATTTATTTATTCATTATTTATACAGCATTCTGCCTACATATGTGCCTGCGCACCATTAGAGGGCACCAGATCTCTATAGGGCACTATAGATGGTCATGAGCCACCATGTTGTTGCTGGGAATTAAACTCAGGACCTTTGAAGGAACAACCAGTTTCTTAACCCCTGAGCCACCTCTCCAGCCCCAAATACTTCTTTCAATGACTGATAGATTAGGTGAAAAAAAAAAAAAAAAGTGGGAATTCATGGGAGAGTTGGGACACAAGTAACAAGTGTGGTCTAAAATTAGAAAGAACACCTGGGGCTGGAGAGATGGCTCAACCGTTGAAAGCACTGTCTGTTCTTCCAGAGGACCCGAGTTCAATTGCCAGCAACCACACGGCAGCTCACAACTGTCTGTAACTCCAGTTCCAGAGGATCTACCACCCTCACACAGACACGCAGGCAGAATACCAATGCAAGAAAGAAAGAAAGAAAGAAAGAAAAAGACATTTCACCCCAAATCTGTGTCAAGTATTATAAACTTGACACGGTCTAGAGCCACCTGGGAAGCTCAGCTGAAGAGCTGCCTCTATCAAGCTGGCCTGTGGGCATATCTGTGGGGCATTGTCTTGGTTAATAATTGACGTGGTAGTGCTCAGCCCAGTCCGGCCCCCTGGAGAGATGGTTCAGCAGTTAGGAGCACTTGATGCTCTTGTGGAGAGCCTGGGTCAGTTCCCAGCACACAGCCACCCGTAACTCCAGCTCCGGGGGATCTGACACCCTCCTCTTCTTCTTTTTTAGTTATTTTTATTTAATGGGCATTGGTGTTTGCTTGATGTGTTGCTGTGTGAGAGAGTTGGAACTGGAGTTCTATTTGGTTGTGAGCTGCCACGTGGGTGCTGGAAATTGAACTCCGGTCCTCTGGAAGAGCAGCCAGTATTCTTGACCACTGGGCCATCCCTCCAGCCCCCTGACCAGTCTTCTGACCTCTGCAGGCACCAGGCACGAGTGTAATGCACGTTAGAAATTCTAACTAAAAAAAAATGCTAAGATGATCATTTAAACCTTACCATTTCAACAATCATATCAAAGATAAATATTCTAAACATCTCCAAGTAAAGACACAGATTATCAGATCAGATTTGTAATAAAACACAATCCAAGACCCAACTATATACTGTTGACAAGAAATATACTCTAAGCTGGACCAGGTGACACAGGCCTGACACAGGAATCTGAGGCAGGAGGATTACTGTCTAATGTCTTATCTACATAGCGAGCTCCAGGTCAGCCGAGGCTATGTAGTGAGACCCTGTCTCTAAGAGGAGGAGAAGGAGAACTCGAGGGACTCTTTCTGGATAAGCACCCCAGCACCAGTGAGAGCACAGGAGAGACGTCACGGGTGGGCCGAAGCCAGGACAGCTCCTGCAGGGCCTCCGTTTCAGGTCCAGTCTGAGTGAGATTGGTTGTTAAGGGCAACGGTCTGTTGTTCCCGCTGTTTCTCCAGGTCATTCTGTTCCAGGTGGTAAGGGAAGTCATGCTTAGAAGTGAGCGGTGCAGGCAGTGCTTGAGGTAAATTACTAAATAAACCAACAAGCGGTGTCTAATAACTGATCTTTCTACCTTATTCTACTTTAAGAGGAGGAGGAAGAGGAAGAGGAGGGAAAAGAAGTAAAAAAGAAAAGGAAGAGGAGGAGGAGGAGGAGGAGGAGGAGGAAAAAGAAGTTCTTGTTGTTGTTACCATCCAGCATGAGCAATTTAGTGTTTCAATACAAAAAGTAAGAAGAGTGTCGAGATGTGTCTTAAAGTACTTGCTTGGTATATACGAAATTCTAGGTGCAATCCCCAATCCCGCAAGAAAAGAAAGGACGGACAAGAAAAGGGACATAGAATATAAAGGTGCATGCAGGGTAAAATTAAAGGATGAGCACTGGAGAGGCAGGGGCAAGAGGACCATCAGTTCGAGGGTAGCCTGGGCAACAGAGCAAGTTCAAGACCAGCCTCTCATACACAGGGGGACCCTGTTTCAGCCTCATAGCACAGGCCTGTAATCTCAGGCAGAACTGCATCCTCCTGTGCCAACCTCTGGGTAGCTGGGATTGCAGGCCCATTACCAGGCCCAGTTAGAAAGAATATACACATAAAAAAAATTCAATCCTAGAGCTGCGTGTGGGGGCCCTCTTTGTCTTTTCTGCCTGGATTCATGGACGGTTCCTATTGCCCGCCCTGATGGACTATGAGCCAAGGCAACCCGTCTGTCCTTACATGGCTTTTTGTCAGATATTTGATCCAGACGACAAAGAGGGGAATGCCAATTCAAAGTTGACTTTTTCCTGTTTCCCATTTTGTTCGGCCCAGGACCCCAGATCACATTCAGGGAGGCTCTTCCCTTCCCAGTTAAGCGTCTCTGGAAAAACTCTCACAGACATACCCAAAGCTGCAGCTCATCAATGCCCTATGGTTTCTTAATCTAATCAGGTTGACAAAGCTAGTCATCCCAACTGGGGAAACTGAGACAGGAGGATTAAAGACTGGAAGCCGACCTGGGCTGTTTAGGGAGACTCCTTCTCAAAAGAAGCAAATGAGCCAACGAACAAAAATGAATGAATTGAACCGGGTCGTGGTGGCACCAGCCTTTAATCCCAGCACTCTGGAGGCAGAGGCAGGTGGATGTCTGTGAGTTTGAGGCCGGCCTGGTCTACAGAGTGAGTTCCAAGACAGCCAGGGCTGCAAAAGGAAACCTGGTCTTGGAAAAACAAACAACAAATAATAAAAACAAAAAAAATGATTTAATGAGATTTGAAATGCACACGCTGTCTAAGATGTAGTCAAAGAACGGTTGGGTTGGGTTTGAACTTATACCTTGTAACTAATAGAAAATTACTTTAAAATGGGGACCACAAGGGTCTGGAGAGGTAAAACTATGTGCTGCTCTCGAAGCCGGCCAAGTTTCCACTCACGTAACTCCAGCTCCAAGGGGACACATCGCCCTCTTCTGGCCGCTGGGGGTACTGCATGCAAGTGGTGCACATACATGCGCGCAAAACCCATAAAAATAAAAATTAAGAAATAAAAGCCCCCAAACATAAAAATATAAAGGAAGGCTGACTGGAAATCTTTTAACAACCGAGCTCACAGAGGTTGACCATGACTGGGAGTAGCTGGGACTTCACAGAGTGCCGGAACATAGAGTGGCACACTTACTCTTCAAAGTTGCCTGGCTAGGGGCGCAGCTCAGGAGGGGTGCTCTCCCGGCATGCGCGGAACATAGCGGTGCACACGTGCAATCCCAGCACTCGGGAGGCAGTTCAGGGTTACCCTCCTGTACACAAGAAGCTCAAGGCCAGGCAGGGCTACCTGAGGCTCTGTCTAAAAAAACAAACCAACAAAAACAAACCCCAGGAAGTTCGCCTTTTCTTTCTTCTTTTATTTTTATTATTTTTAAAAATTATTTTCTTATTATCATTTTTTAGACAAGGACTCACTACGTAGCCCTGGACGTACTGGAACTCACTCTGTGGACCAGACTGGCCTCAGACTCACAGAGATCCGCCTGCTTCTGCCTCTCATCTGCTGGGATTAAAGGTTTGAATCACCACGCTCAGCTAAAGGGACTATTTCATTTTCTTTATTTCCTTTTTACTTATTTGTTTTTGTTTTTCAAGACAGGATTTCTCTTCAAGACAGGATAGCCTTGGCTGTCCTGGACTCACTTTGTAGACTAGGCTGGCCTCGAGCTCACAGAGATCTGCCTGCTTCTGCTTCCCCAAGCGCTAGGACTAAAGGCATGTGCCACTAAGTGCCTGCCTAAGTGACTATTTCTTAAAAGTTAATTACATACCTGTCAAATAGTCTTTTCTTCCACTTTTAGAAATTTGCTTAGAAGAGAGAGAAAGAAACAGAGAGGACTAAAATCCCGTAGAAGTCAATGCCAAGATTAGCTTTAAACTAGAAACACCTATAAACCAGTGAAGAGAGGAGCAAGTCATCGTTCAGGTGCAGAAGGAACCACTCACTAACAATGAAGTGGAATGACGTATTAGTGGATTAAAAACTTCCTGAGTGGAAGAGATAGATACTCCCCCCAAAAAAGTATGCACACCATTATGTCATTTACACAAAACTCTAGAAAATGCAGGCTCATCTATAGAGACAGAAAGCATCCAGGCAGAGCTTGGCATACGAGAGAAACAAGAAGGGGACATGACAAAGGAACATGAGGCCATTTTGGGAGCGACAGGCACGTCCATGACAATGCTGGTTCATGAGAGACTTGTACCAAGTCACTCAGTTTAAGTACATGAAATGTATGGGGTGGCAGCTGTACCAAAATAAAGTTGTTTAAAAAAAAAAAGTTAGGGGCAGCGGGTGACGTGCGTCCTAATGCATAAGGGTGGGGCTGACGTGTGTGCTCATGCATAAGGGGGAGGACTATTTTATTTTTTAAGATTTATTTATTTATTATGTATACAGTGTTCTGCCTGCATGTACACCTGCATGCCAGAAGAGGGCACCAGATCTCATTATAGATGGTTGTGAGCCACCATGAGGTTGCTGGGAATTGAACTCAGGACCTCTGGAAGAGCAGCCAGTGCTCTTAAGCTCTGAGCCATCTCTCCAGCCCCAGACTGGGGCTTGGATGCCCTGAAATCCATGTGAAACCTGGGTGGGCCTGGTAGCCCACCTGTAACCTCAGCTCGAGGGGCGTGCACACAGGGAACCCCCAGAGCAAGCTGGCTAGGCCAGACTAGACGAATCTGAGAGCTCTGGGTTCCGTTAAAGGCCCCACTTTACAGAGTGATGGAGGGACACGCCCAAAGCACGTCCATGAGCCCACACACATGCAAGCACACATGTGCTTACGTGACACACATGCTCTGCAAAGAAGAGGAAACGTCGAAAGAACAGCTGAATAAAAACACAAAGACACAGAGAAAAGCTGCAGAAGTCGATGAAGCAAGCTGAGGAGGCTGTCCAAGGTCACGGAGTCGTCGACCAGCAGAGCTGGCCCGCACCCCAATCTGTCTGACTCCCACACCTGTGTTCCCTTCTTAAAGTGAAGCGCCACCATAATTTTCCCAGTTCTCAGCTTGAGGTGCTTTGTCCTCTCAAGTACGACCTGCTATTGTTTATTGTTGCTGTTGCTGTTGTTTTGTTTTGCTTTATTTTTTTTGACATAAGTTCTTGCTATGTATCATTGACCAGACAGGCAACGCTTTCCTATCTCAGCCTCCTGCGTGCTGGAATGACAGGTGTGAGCTATGAAGACTGCCTTTCATGCTTAATTTTATATTCCAGTTTGGCCACATTACATTCTCATTCCTTCACTGGGGTTTGAGTGTGAATCTGTTGTTGTTATTCTGGTTTTTCAAGACAGAGTTTTTTGTGTAGCCCTGTCTGTTGTGCTCTGTAGACCAGGCTGGTCTCGAACTCATATAGATCTGACTGTCTCTGCCCCAGGAGTGCTGGGCTTAAAGACATGCAACGCCACCGCCCAGGCTGGGTGAAGCTATTTTAAAGAAGAGATTAACATCCATATTCCCTTGACTTTAAGTAAGAGAGACTGACCTTGGCAGTATTGGTGGGTTTCATCCAGCAAGCTGGAAAATCTCCGAGAAACAAATTCTGCCTCAAGACTGTAAAGGCAGGATCCCAGCCCTCGGGGAGGCAGAGGCGGTCAGATCTACTCACTCTGTAAGTCAGATCACTCTGTGAGTTAGAGGCCAGCCTGGTCTACAGAGTGAGGCCAGGATGGCCAGGGCTACACAGAGAAACCCTGTCTCAAAGAACTAAAAAGGAAAGACTGTAAACCCAGGGTCCTGTCTGTGGGATCCCAGCCTGCTGGCTGTCCTACAGGCTGCCGGCTCTGACAGCTGTGGGAGCCAACTCCTCGGAACCAATCTCTTAACACGTTTGTATTTCATGGCTCTGCCCTTCTGTCAAACCCTTATTGGCAGACCTACGCATCGCCCATTTTCCCCCATTCTTTTTAAGGCCGGGTAAGAAGGGGTGTGGCTCAGTGATGGAGTATGTGAGCCATTCTCCCTCCGGCCCGCGGCTGATGGGGCCCTCTATGGACCTGTTCTTTCTGAAAAATGTTATGTCAGCAGGTCTTCTTTACCAGGGCCTCATGCACAGCTCCTGGGAAGAACATTTCCTGCTGGGCTCTGTGTCAAACAAGGAGGGGGCAGCCTCCCCACAATCCAGGCGATGGTCCCTTCTTTCCTCTCTGCACTCTGAGAAAGTCCCCTGACAGCAGACCGAAGCAACAACCCTGGGGACAGAGCCTTGCTCGGTGACAGTTTCCTCATGTTTCGGGATATCCTATGGAGGTCCGCCTCGTGCCTTGAAGGTAGTTGAGAAGGAAAGAAAAAGATGGGGTGGAGAAAAGCCCCTCATACTGTGCCTATCCTGTGCCAGGACAAGAGACTCTCTTCTGGAAGATGATTTGAGATGATGACCAAACTCCATATGGAAATTACTACCCCCACCGCCCGCCATGCAGATGACAGTGAGACAAACAAGGTTCAATCACTTGCTGAAGGTTCCACAACCCAGGAATGGGGAACACCGGACTCCAATTCCAGTGTTCTTCACAGGAGTATGACACTCACACCATCTCATCCAGCTCAGGCTGGCCTTGAACTCACTATGTAGCCAAAGATGACCTTGAACCCCCAATCTCCCACCTCCACAGTCCAAGTTCTGGGATCACTGAGCAGCACATACCCAGTACGACTTTTCTTAAAAATCCGTATCTCCAGGCAGTTATATATCTCCCCCTGAATCTTATAAATAAGGAGAGCCACTGGAGCTTAGAGGTGAGGGGTCATGTGGCTCATTTCCTGCCAGGCAGGAGCTGGAACCTACAATCCTGCAGCCTGGCACGCTGTTAGCTCCTGGCGTATCAGTCATGGCTGGCCGAGAGTAACGGGCCGCTGTGGGTCTGGGCAACAGTATTCCGGGAAGCACGGTGGAGCCCCTCCTTGGAGGCCCTCAGTCTGTGCCACAAGGCCAGACTGAAGGAGGGAGGCCAGCCCAGACCATTCACCGTGAAGCTGCTCTGCTCGCAGCGGTTCCCAGTTTTGAGACCGGCCCTGAGAGAGATGCTATCAGGAGGCGTGTTTAATGGGTTTGGAAATTGCCTAATTTTGTCGCAACTGTCTGACGTCGTCCGGTGAATGTTAAGCATCTAAGGCTCGAGTGGGCTAGTGAGTAGGTCCAGAATACCCAGGGCCCTTCAGAGAGACATGACATCAGGAGGGCAGGGCATGGTGCCAAAGAGACTCCAGGTGATTTCAGTCAAGCAGGTCAGCGCCCTGCCCTGTTCTTCAAAGGGCCATCCTTGCCTTTCCACCTGCTTCCTTTAGCTCCCATCCTGCCTTAACGACGTGGGGCCCCTCTACCGACTCCGGCCCACAGGCCTTCCTCCAGCTCTCGGCTGAGGTCCCTGTGCCAGCATCCCATGATACGGGTCGGTAAACCACCACCAACCTGCCCTGAGAAGTGACTGAGGCTCCGAGCATGCGTGAACCCCCGGGAGCTGCTCTCCCACCCTCCCTGGGCCGCCTGTGAGCTTTCTCCATTCCCCAAACCGCCTTTCCTCCTCCAGAGACACCCGCCATCCATCAGCTCTCTGCCTCACTGCTCGCATTCCCTTTCCCCGGCGGTCTTTGGTTTGGTTGTTTATTTTCTCCCTGCTTCCTGCTCACTTTCTCCACTCTGCTCCCAGACTCGGGTTGTCCCGGGTTGTTTACCAGGGCTGTCCTGCAGGAGACAGGAAAGATCCCCCAAACAGAATGCCGCCCCCATCCCCAGCCGCTGTACCTTCGCCAGGCACAAAAAACCATTCTCTCTTAAGATTTCCCATCGTGGAGGCCACAGCTGAGGTCATTTCAGGGTTCAAGGTGCTGTAATTGATTCTGTGGGAACCTTGAAAAGGCTCATTAACCTCTCTGTGCCACACTTTTCTGGTGCAGGAAACGGAGCTGGGGGAGACGGAGGGAGGAAGGACCAGCCATCATTTACTGAGGACAGACAGGCTGGATGTCAGGGTTCTTGTCTAGCGTTTTCAAATACAAGTCCATTTAAGCAAGCTAACATGCTTTGTGCTAGGCAGATGCTAGCTGTACAGACAAGCCCAGACAGGTACGACTTCGTCTCCTTGGTTCTCTTCTGCGCTCAGAAATTAATGAAATGGGCCCTTTTGAACTGTTTTGTCAACAAAAAAAAAATTCCCACGTGTATTTTTGTTTGCTCTTTGAGACAGGGCCGTGATGTGGAGCTCCAGCTGGCCTAGCACCGTCCATCCATCCTCCTGCCTCAGCTTCCCAAGTGCAGAGACTTTTTTAAATTTATATTTTATACTTTATTTTATTTTTAAAGATTTTATTTTATTTTAGCTTGTGTGTACACATGCATGGCTGTGTGCACCCACCAGAGGAGGGCATCAGATCGCCTTGAAGGTGAAGTTACGGGTGGGTTTCATCCAGCTGATACACTGCTGGGAACCAAACTCAAGCCCTCCACAAGAGCAGAGAAGTAAGCATCGTCACCGCTGAGCCGTCTCCAGCCCACCCGGCTGCTCTGTTGTCGGGGAAAGGATTCCAGTACGGAACTCAGGTTAGCCTTGAACTTGTTATGTGGCCCACCCTGACCTCAAAATCACAATCTTCCTGTCTGTGCCTCCAGTGCTAGGATTACTGGCATCACCCACCAAGCCCGACTTCACCTCTCTGATCTGCACTCGGTTTTCTAGGAAGCAAGCAGGCTGTGGGGAGCGCCGCCTCCTTCTCCCAGCCTCTTCAGCCTTCTGCCACGGACTGGACAGTGTGCCTGCCCGGCTGCAGGTCAGCAGGGCGTGGGCAGTGTGTGTGATTGCCTTTGGATGTTCAGGGTGTGGTCAGGGTCTTGAGGATGGAATGGGATGCCGGTGGAGAAGTTCCCTGCAGCCTCATTCAGGGCGGTTCTGAGTACCCAGGACTGTGGAGTCAGCAATCCTTCAGAGAGAAGAGGGCGGAGTGGGGACAGCTCTCGGGCCCACTGCGCTCAGAAAGCAGCCAAGCCAAAAACACGCTGTGTGAGCCAGGTGTGGCGGTGCGAGCCTGCGATCCCGGTACTGGGGAAGAAGATTGTTCCTATGTCACCACACGCTGCGCTTCTAAACGTGAGGCTCTGAACCAAAGGGTCTCACAAGAACAGGCTCATTACTGCCCACTCACCTCGGATCAAATAAGTTGCCTGCCACGCCATATTTCATAATTGAGGGCACAGTGCCACACTGCAGTCCGGGAGTCTGAGAGTGAGCTGCTCCAGCCCCTCCCTCCCGGGAGTAACGGTTCAGGCTTCAGGGAAACACCCAAACAAAGTGAAAACAAGCTGGCAGGGCAGGTTCTTTTAGTAAAAAAAAAAAAAAAAGAAAAGAAAAAAAGGGTGTGTGTGTGTGCCATGACCCAAATTTCGAGCACCCCTGGGCAGCAAGTCCGCTTGGTTTTTTATTCTAAAGCAGGTGGGGACCGTGTCTCTCATTGGCTGGAACGTTATCCTACAATCTGATGCTATTGGCTAGTTTGTAACGGGCATGATTAAGGCAGTGAAGGACAGGAAGAAGAGGTCAGCCGCTGTGGGCCACCAGGCTCCAGGGAACGCAGCAGTACTTTCCGTGAACAAACATTAATTAATGCCTGCTGTGGAGGATGAAAAGTTTTGCATCGAAGTTTTACAAGGTGGGGCATCTCTACGGAACATCGTTCCTTGGCTGTCCAGCTACCTTTAGAAAGGGAAAGCTCATTACGAAGGGACACACTTACAATCACAGCTCCTGGGAGGCCGAGGCAGGAGGATGGCAGAAAGTTCAAAGACCGCCTGGGCTCTGTCGTGAGTTTCAGGGTGTCCTGGATTACAGAGTGAGACGGTGTCTCAAAACAAAACAAACCTGAATAACGCAAATAAGAAGTGGAGAGACCCTAAGAGGAAGGAAGGCTGAGGTGGTGAGTTAGATGGGGAAATTGGCAACTGAGACTTAGCCTCGGCTAGAGAAGCTGCGGGTTCTCTGATTATACATTTCAAGTCTAAGGAAACCTCTGGTTCAGAAGACTATAACCAAAAGCCTGACTCCACCAAAGACCAAGGGTTAAATGTAGTAACGGCAGATTCAGGTTGGAGAGAGAAGCATTAAGTGCCAGGAATCAGCTACAGCAGCATGACCTCTGATCAGCAGATTTTAAAAGTAGCCTAGGTTTTTGCACCTATAAGGGGATTCCTGGGTAACCCATGATGCTTTAGTGCAGACCGAAGGTTGAGCTGGGCTCAGAACCTCTCCTCCTGTACACATCCAGCAGCCTACTTTGACTCTGGCACCCCTTGGCGTGTGTTCCTACGGTGTGGCAATCTGGCTACTGCCCCCTGATTGCACCAGACCCGAAAGAAACCAGAGGTAGGGTGATGTTAGGAGAGGGGCAGGGAAGGGCGCAGGTGGGCATCGAAAAGAGGCAGAATTGGGAAGAGTAACTTTGGTGAAGGATGGGTTGCTGTACTCTCTCCTTCAGGAAGTCCCCTCTGGTACCCCAGGCTTGCCTTCGGCTCCCCTCTGTGTTTCCATGACACCCCAAGCTATCTTATTGCCCGAATTGAGTTCAAGATGATCTAAGGGTTTTCCATCTGTCTTCAGTGTGAGCCCGCTGATGGCAGGAAATGTTTTTACTGCACATCTTTAGTCTTGGCTACTATGCAGGAGGCTGAGGCAGAGGGATTGCTTGAATGGTGGAGTTTGAAGTCAGCCTGTACAACTCTCCTCTCCCCTCCCCTCCATTCTTCTCCCCTTCTTTCTCCTCCTCATCCCCTCTTTCTTGCCCTCCCTTCCCCTTCTGTCCTCCTCTCTGCCCCTCCTCCCATGAGTGAGTGTGTAACTGTGCTGGGGATTGAACCCCAGTCATTCTGCCATGGAGTTACACCCCTAGCCCTTGTTTTTCTGGGACACTTACATCTTACTATGTGGCCCCAGCTGCCCCGAAATTTGGCTAATCCTCCTGCCTCTGCTTCCTGAGTGCTGATCTTACTGGGTACACTCCACCATACCCAGCTGAAAGCCCATCTCTCAAAACACAATGGAACCAAGGTCTGCTAATAGCCATCTGTGGGCCCTGGCACATGGTGTGTATCTCAGGAAGTGCTGCAAAACAGGTGTTTATCAACTTACCCAGGGGGGAAAATGCACTGCTATGGGAGACTTTGGGCTTAAACCATCCCCACAAAGGAACTTCAGAATAGCCTAGCAAAGCCTGGGCTTTTTGGAACCACTTTTCAACAAGACAATTGGAGCCATGACCCAAGGAACCTCAGCCTGGCTCTCCTCAGCCATGGCTTAGCAGTGTGATTTGCATCGCCATGCCTCAGTTTCCCCATCTACCCAATGGGGGCAATGACCCTACAGATGTACAGGGTTGTCTTGAAAAGTCAGTTGAGCTCTGTTTTCACAGGCGGTGAAAACATCTTGAGAAAGGTCTCTAAGACTTATACAGAGGTAAGACGTTATTAATAGCCTCATTATTATTCTTACCCAGAATGCCCAGGGAAAAAGCAGCATGTGGCAGCCCCAGCCCCCGCACCCCACCCTTCCATACTATTTCTGTACCTGGAAAGCAGGTTCTTGGAGTGTTCTTCCATGTTGTGCCTGTGGTGGGGGAAGAGGATGAATTCTGGGTAGATGGGCCTTCTCTGGCCCTCCAGCTTGCTGCTCCTTTGGGGTGCTCACCAAACCCTTTGACTAGAAAGTGTGTCTGGCAGGAGACTTCAGCCATCTGCAAGGTTGTGGGTGGCATCCTGTCAAGGTACAGAGGTGACCACGCCTCAGGAAGGCCTGGGTAAGTCTCTGTTACTGAGGTAAACCCGGGGCAACCTGAACCCATCTCTCTTGAAACCTCTGACGTACCTTCTTTAAATCCATTGGGTTTAGATTTCAGTCAGACCCCGGTATACAAGGAAGCTGCTTTTCGGTCTTCTGCATTTCTGAAGAAAGGTGAGACGCTCAGGGAAGCTCATCTCCCTCCTCCCACTCCTCTAAAACTCTGCAGCTTCATCATCACCAGAAGTCCCTCACACTTGGAGATGGGGAGCCATATCCACAAGAGTGAATGTACCTCATTTTTCTTCTCTCTCACACCACTGTTGCCATTAAACTGCAATGTTGGTCTCAGCTGGCCCATCCTAGGAGCAGCAAAAGGAAGCAGGAAGCCTAGAGATGGGAGAGGAATCCAGATTGGTAAGGTCTGATGGTGACCCCACGATGGCTCAAGGGCTACAGGCAACATCCAGGTTCCATGTCAGCCAGTAGAGACGTTCCCTGCCCCCTCTGCCCCAGGTCTGAGTAGTTCAGGCTCCCAGCAGAGGGCCTGATTGCTCCAGCTCTGGGCCTCACCTTCCAGCCCTCCCTCACCCTTAAGGGAGCCTGTGAACATTGGCCTAAGGGCATGCCAAAGCTGAAGATGCGGGCTTTTCATTGTCTGTGGGAATAACCAAAGCCTCGGGTCAGAGAAACTGTGGGGACAGACAAAGCCAGGAGAAAAATCTCTGAGGCCCAGGGAAGACTAGAATGTGGAATGAGGTGTCCTACTGAGGTACTACCAGCCCCGCCCAGGTCTCTACGCCCAGGAGGAAAAGCAAAGCAGCAGCTGCTGTTGCCTGTCTCCTGAGAACAGCCCATTATAGAGAAACATAGTGGCGGCTTGGAGGAGGTCTTCTGATTCCCCAGCCCCAAGATCTGCCAGTTTGGCTCAGCTCCCCATCCCCACATGGCCAGACAGGTCTGCTGCTGCTGACTCAAAATGCTGCCCTCAATTCTATCTTTAGCTCCGGCTGCTGGGAGCCTGAGTGACAGGGTTTGTGCTGGGGTGGGAAACTCTTTCAGTTCCCAGGTTTGTTGAGAAGGTAGTTCTGCCTGCAAGGATCAAGGCCTCTGTAATATTCATCACCACGTCTGTGGTCCATTACAGTGGCAGGTCCAGAGCTCCGTGGACGCTAGCTGAGTGAGCGGACGCAACCGTGCGTGGATGGAGTAGAAGGCCTGAGGAATGGAGGAAGGCAAAGCCAGCCAGTCCATAGACCAAGATATGAACCCTGAAGGAGCACTGCGTGATCTTGGGCCTGTCTTAGCCTCAGTTTTTTCGTTTGCAAAAAGGGGACCAATGAAGCATCTCTCCATCTACCCCCACAGACTGATTAATGCCTTCATCCCCATATCCTCACACATCACCCCCACAAACAGGCAGCGCTGCTGGGTTTGAAGCAAAAGAAGGAAAGTATCGATCTTGTAGGGATCCCCTGCCTCTTCCTTCATTGCTGAGCTGTTATCAACTCTGGGTCTTTTTCACTTAATTTAATTATTTTTGAGACAGAATCTCTAGCCCACACTATTTTTAAATTTACTGCCTAGCTATCACTGGCCTTGAACTTAACGATGATCTTCAGCCTCAACCACTACACCCGACTCCAATCCAATGTGAAACTTCTCACAGAGAATGCCACTAGACAAGGGTCCTTCGGACTTCTACTAGACTAAACATCTGTAAATGATTCCTCATTATCCGTGGAAACGTTTAAGTCACGAGGCTCTCCCTGCTGGCAGCTGCAGAATCACTGTATGTTTTAACGGGGACAGAAGTGGCAGAGATCCTTGGATTATCTCCTTCTCTTCTCCCAGAAGTCTCCTCCGAGGAGAGAGAATTCTAGCTAGAAGAACGGTTCTAATTAGCAGCTTTGGGCATAGAGGCACATTAGAGTCATGGCTTTCAGAGGGATGGAGTCAGGTCCTCTGACAAGGGCCGAGCAGCCCAGGTTGGCCTCTGTCCCCACTTGCTTATCTTAGTCAGAAGCCAAGGACTTGGGGGTTAGAAGGGAGGCCCTGTGATTGAGAACACTTACTGATCTTGCAGAGGATCTGAATTTGGTTCCCGGGCACCTGGCACCTGCGTTGGGTGGCCTGAAACCTCCTGGAACTCCGGCTGCAGGGTCCCCCTGGCACTCTCTCATGGATTCTACAGGGCACCTGCACACACGATGGCACATTACCCCAGCCCTCCGTATACACATAACTAAAAATAAAATATCGGCCGAATGACAAAAAGAACCCAGGACCTTTCCAGCCCTGGGACAGCTCAGTCCATAAAGCTGTCACCCTCTGTTCTCTAGGGGAATGCAGTCCCCGAAGTGTATTCAGACCAGGCAGATTGAATTGCCTCTCACAGCAGGTGTCGGTAATAGCCTTCAACCGCCTTCACCAGAACTGATATGAAAAATCCTTTCTCTGAACAATAGAACACAGCAAGCCCCATCCAGCCAATTGCTTTTTTCCAATAAGAGAACATCTCCCAAGGAGGGATGAGAAAGGGCTGAGGGGATTTCACTGGCAGGCAGAGGGAAGGGAGACACACTGGGACAGACTATGGCTGAGGATCCATCCCTCTCCTGCCAACCCTGAGGTCCTCCGCAGGGCACAGCAAAGCCTTTGTCTGAGGCCCCAAGCGGGGACCTAATGGCCTCCCCTGCTGGGAAGCTGTATGCTCCTGTAGCGGGTGCCCAGTGAACAAGGTCACTGCCCAGTCAGTAAGGCTGTGTAAGGAAACCTGGCCCACCGAACCTCTCTTCCTCCCCCATGCCAGCCTGGGAGCTTGGACCACTGGTCCACTCTGTGCCTCCATTTCCTTTCTCATTTCTCCCTGCTCACTCGTTAGGGTGTTTCGATCAGGATGGCGGCAGACGTGAAGGAATTTCTTTTCTTTTTCCTTTTTTTTAAATGTAACTATATTGGCCTAATGGTTTGCTTCCCTTTTTCGAATATAAGGTATTTAATTGTTTGCTTACTGAGTCAGGGTCTCATGGAGCGCAGGCTCACCTGGAACTCAATAGATAGCTGAAGGTAACCCTGATGGATCCTCTTGCCTCTACCTCTCAAGCGCCGGGGTTATAGATACACGCCACTACAGTTGGCTCTTATTCATTCATTCATTCATTCATTCATTCATTCATTCATTCATTTACTTATGATGCAGGATTTTATGGAGCCCAAACTGGCTTTGAACTCCTGATCTTCTTGCCTCCCAAGTGCTGGGGTTATAGGCATATGCTACTGTAAGACCTGGGGTCTCACAGCTCAGGAGTTCAAGATCGCGCCCTTTCCAGAAACTCTCACAGACCACGAAACTCATTGCAAAAGCAAGAGGTTTAATTTAACCATTGCGCAATGGGGCCACCCCTGCCGGTCAGCAAAGAGTGGCACCAGGAGACAAAGACCTTAGGTTTTTAAAAGAAAAATTGTGGGAAATTTAAAGTTGCAGTCTTGGCAACTTAGGATTGGATGAGAAAGCTATAAAGTAAGATAATTGGTTAGTCTTAGGTGCTCAAGCTTGGCCAGTCCTGCCAAGTGTGGATGCAGCTGCAATTGAAGGTGGGGGTGGTTAGCTCATCCTTGAAGATTAGGGCTGCGGGCTCTTGGCTGGAGGTCAAAAGCTATTCAGAAGAAGTCTGGGTTCGTTGCTAAGAAACACTATCTCAAAGACAAGGGTCTGGACTTCTTTTTGCTGAGGGAAGGTCATTGCTTGCTTGCTTTTTTTTTCTATCTGTCCTCACAGATAGGGTCACATTCCTCCGTTCTCTGGAAAGGTACTAAGAGGCTTTGGCTTAACCTGGACCTAAAACTCAAAACTATAGGCTTTAGAAGACATACAGGTTACAAAGTTAGTCTAACCCTTTCACTACCACATCGGTATTTCTTTCATTTTTTTTCTTTTTTTTCTGAAACAGGGTTTCTCTGTGTAGCCCTGGCTGTCCTGGAACTCGCTCTGTAGACCAGGCTGACCTTGAACTTAGAGAGCCTCCTGTCTCTGCTTCCCCAGTGCTGGGACTAAAGATGTGTTCCACCACTGCCCGGCTATGATATTGTATTTTTCAAACACTGAAACACCTTCCTGAGATGGGAGTGTTGATTCACACCTGTAAATCCCTGCACCAGGGGTCTCTAGCAGGAGGATCAGGAGTTCCAGGATAGCCTGGGCTACATAGCAAGGTCCTGTCACAACACAAAATAACTCCACGGGAATTATTCAGTGGGCAGGGAGCTCTAGTTGGCAGGCAGCCTTCTGCTGCTTCTAGGCTCTTCTTGCTCCTGCTTTTATAAACTTTGCCCGGTAAGGCCCAGGCCACGCCCCTCCTTTTCCTTTGGTCTCTTCTGTTTCCTCCTGGGGAGCACAAGGGTGCCGTCATCCTCCTTTTCTGTTTTTGCAGCCTATGCTTTGTCTGCTGCTGGGCTCCCGTGAGGTGGCCAGTTCCTGTTTGGGCCCTGTGCCCCAGCCCAGTCTACAGGCTGTCTGGGATTATTACCCACTACGTGGAAACTATGTGTGATCAGGGGCACATCCCACATCACGCCCTGCCGACTCTTTGAGGACTCCGCCTCCGCTCGCTCTGCTTCAAGAACGGGCCCCCTCCGTAGACGGCAGCTTTCAGCTTCCTCCTGTCTGCAAACCATCGCCAGGCCCGGCACCTGCGGTGCCCTCCCTTCCTCTCTGCTAAATCAAGCTAGAAACGCCCTTTGAACAATGTGTTAACCATCTCCCCTCCCCCGGGAAACCTTCCCCAAATAACCTGTCAGCAGTTTTCCCCCTTCACTCCCAACACCTTGCAGACTATAACAGGATGGGGCTCTCTGTTGCTCACGCCTGTGCGAGTTATATGCCTGCGGTTCTAAGTAATAACAATAATGACAACAACATTTGGTGTGTGTGTCTGTGTGCGTGCCACAGAGCACATACGGGGGTCTGAGGCCAATTTGTGGGAGTTCGTTCTCTCGCTCCACCATGTACACCTCGGGTCATCAGATATGGCAGCGAGTGCCTTTACCTGCAGAGCCGCCATCCTGCCAGCCTGTCCCTGGCGGTTCGGTACTCTAAAGGTCATCCCTTCCGGAGGGGGCCATGACGCTGGTTCCCAATAGTGAGTCTGAGCAGCTGGCAGCCTTACTGTTAGGCAGATGACGGAGTCAGGATTGGAATACAGGAAGAAGTGGGGACAGTGTCAGGTGTGGAGGCTGCTGCGACCTTAGGCAGGGTGACTGCTTGGAGACTTGCCATGGACTCTAAAGAACTCATCACTCACAAAACAGGGGTTGTGGATGGCCTACAGACATGGTCACTGTCATCCACAGGGGAGTTTGGCACGGCTCTCTGCCCTGCCGAGGGACGAGGCTGGGCTATTCAGCTGTTCATATTCTGTTCAGCAGATAATCCTGGACTGTTTTGTAGTTTTACATTCAGAGCGGCCATGCTCAATGCACATTTGCTGCTCAGTCTGGCCATTAGGCTTGGAGTAACCTTTAGGTGCCTCCTGGCCCAGCAATTTCTTTGTTTGTTACTGTTCTGGGTTGGAAAAAAAATGAAAATCCCTCCCTGCCAGCAACTAATTTACCAAAATAAACAAGATTTCTGCTTTTTCATGACAAAGACTGCTCCTGAATGCCAACTTAGGGCTGCCAGACTGTGGTTTCGAGTGGGTCCACCCAGAGGACTTACAGCTGGCAGGTGATGATTGACTGCCGAGCGATGAAGGAAAACACGGTCAAGACAAGGTAGAACAAAGTGTCTCCCGGGCGTTCCTGGACTTCTCTGCCAACAAGTCCTCACTCCCTTGGCTTGATGCTCTCCTTTTATTCATCGCAAGCAACTCTTGGTTTCCCTCTGTCCTATTTGGTTTATTTACAGCCTTCTCCTGAAGTAGTGCGGTCTGGCTCTGCTTCCAGACTCTGCCGATGCCCAGTGGCGTGTCTGTGATTTCTTGGTTTTGCTTATTTCTTATTACTTTTAATTGATTATTTGTTTAATGTGTATGGGTGTTTGGCT
The DNA here is from genome assembly GCF_907164565.1 of Psammomys obesus. Taxonomy (NCBI): domain Eukaryota; kingdom Metazoa; phylum Chordata; class Mammalia; order Rodentia; family Muridae; genus Psammomys; species Psammomys obesus. The sequence continues at coordinate 25,265,013 of NW_026596134.1, read as the reverse complement.
GAGTGCGTGTCTGTGTGCTATGCGTGGGCGTATGCATCACGAGTGCTGAGATTACAGGCGTGAACCACCATAGATGGTAACAAAATTTGGACTGGAGTATTGCCTGCCTCCCTGTGTCCCTCCCTCCATCTTTCCCTCCCTTATTTTCCTCTTTTTTTTTTTAACCTTTTTTTTTTTTAGGAATTATTTTATGTGCATGCGTATTTTGCCTATATGCCTCTATGCAACACATGAGAATCTGGTGCCTGTGGAGGCCAGAAGAGGGCATCAGATCCACTGGAGCTAGTTATAGAGGGTTGTGAGCTAACGGGTGGATGCTGGGAACCAAGCCCAGGCCCTCTTCGAGAGCAGCAAGCACTCTGAAGCGTCGAGTCATTGTTACAGCCTACCTTTTTTTTTATGAGTGTATTTACCTATTTTTAATGTATTTTTGAATTTTTGAGATTATAATATAATTAGATCATATCTCTCAGTCCCCTCTTCCCTCCAAACCCTTCCATATACTCCTCCTTGCTCTCTTTCAAATTCATGGTGTTGTTTGTTTGTTTAATGCATACCTGTATGTTCCTAAGTATAGCTTGTTCAGTCTGTATAATGTGACATGTGTGTGTTTCAGGACTGACTATTTGGGATTGAATAACCAGTTGGTGCGCCTTTCTCTGGGGAAGACTATTTCTCTCATTCTCTGCATTCCTTAGTTGCTGTCCTTGTGGGCTTTCCCCCATCATCCATTTTCACACGCTTCTTGGTATCATCCTTGTTCAGCTCACATTCTGGTGTCACTGTGGTGAGACTTTTACTCTGACATCACCAGGAGACACAATCTCACAGCAGACTCCCTGATCTCCTGGCTCTTACAATTTTTCCGTCTCCTCCTCCGCCATGTTCCCTGAGCCCTATGTGCAGGAGTGTGTTTGGTAGACGTAGCCATGGTACGTAGGGCTTCACGCTCTATGTGTTGATGGCTTGTGGTTTTCTATAGTGGCCTCCATTTGTGGCAAAGAGAAGCTGCTGACTACATTTATAGTTCCAGAGGGCAAACCCATGACTACCTTGGCAGAGGCCATGGCAGCAGGCTGGAACCAGGTGCTGGAACAGTGGCTGAGAGCTTATATTTGATTCACAAATAGACGGCAAAGAGCCCTTTTTGTTGTTGTTGTTAAAATAAGATTTCTTTTTATTTATCTATATGTTTATGCATTTGTGTGACTTTATGCCAAGTGTGTGTGTGGTGTGTGTGGGTGCCTGAGGAGAGCAGAACAGAGTGTTGGATTCCCTGGAGCCAGAGTTACAGGCAGTGGTGTGGGCCTGATGTAGGCGCTGGACACAGATCTCAGGCCCTCCACGAGTGGCAAGCGATCTCAGCTGCTGAGCCATCTCTCCAGCCTTTTTGTTTTTTGAGACCGAGTCTCATGCAGCCCAGGCTAGTCCCAAACTTGCTGTGTAGCCAGGGATGCCTTTAAACTCCTGACCCTCCTGATTTTATCACCCAGGTACTGGCATCACAGGCATATCCCACCACACCGAGACCTTTCTTTTTAATTTAATTAATTTGCCTATTGGCATTTCGAAGTCTTTTTGCCATCCAGGATTCTTGGCCTGCTACGTTTTGCATATGGATCTTGGTCTTTCCCCTAAGAGCTGTTTCTCGGGTGATTGACTGGAGGCCACAAGCTAGAAATGGCTTCTACATTGAAGGTTCACTCTCCTTCCCAAGACCCTGACCATGACAGTGCATTGACCAGGCATGGTTGTGGATCTTCCCTGCAGGAGTGCTGAATGTTGGCAAGGCTGTGCCCAGGAAGACAGCACACCGAGAGGAGGGCTTGAGAGCCCCAAGTGACAGCAGCGGGGGACCCTGAGAAACAATGTTGGGGGAGTTAAGAGAACACTGTCTCCTTCCTCCCAGCCCCAGCAGGGAACCAGGCTCTGTGACCACACTCCCACTCTCCAGGAGTCTCCTTAGACTTAGATCCGTCATTGGCTAGTGGACACCCCCCCCCCCTCGCCTCAAACACCTCTTCTAACCCCCTTCTTTCTCGCTCCCGCTGGGCTATCTCTCACAGGATTTTATCTTCAGGCATTTTATCTACTTAGATCCCAGGGATTCCCTGGCCCAGGCAGAGGGCCAGCATTGTGCATGGTTTTAAGATGCCTAGTGTTAAAACAGACAAGAATTTGAGCTTCAAGGGGCTCACGGTTGCTCCTGGGGTCAGGGAAAACAAAGATAACACTGGCAATGTGAAGAGAATAATTTCCTTATAGACAGCTCAGGAAATTTCATTCTCTTTATTCTGCTTTCTTCTCACCCTTGTTGCTCCTACGTCTCCCCCCCCCCCCCCCTCTGATTTGTCCTGGAATAGTTTGGACACAGCGGCTCACGGTGCCTCTTTATCTGGATCATTCCCAGAGAGACAAAGAAGTGGCCTTGAGTGTCTCTGGAGTGTCTAGGCGAAGAGAGGAATCCAGATGAGATCTAATTAACAGTTTGCAGACTAGACTAACTGTGCTGTTTGCTGGGGGGGGGGGGAACTCCTGTTGAGAGCGCACAGCCACCATGCACACCAGGCACCGTGCTGGGTTTTAGGGGATGAGTAGGGAGAGGCACAAAATGAACACGGACAGCTTTGCCCCTTTCCTATGTGTTTCTGGCATTACTTGCTCTCCAAAGCTTCAGGCTGTACGGAGTCCTCAGTAAAATAGTAATTTGAGGTGCTGGTATAAATAAGGTGAAAGGTGAAGACTTCCCAAGAGCAGGGATTGCAGGCATGACCCTCTTATCTGAGTTTTGATCACCCTAAGAAGTTTACGTTCTATTCTATAGAACTATAGGTTTTAATACAAATGAGCCTCCGTCCCCTTCTCTAACTTCCCTGCTCCTCAAAGTTCAAATTTAACACTGAAGCAGCAGGAAAGTGGGTTCATTCTATCTCTCTTTCCACTTTTTTTTTAAAGATGTATTTATTTATTATGTATACAGTGTTCTGTCTGCATGTACACCTGCACATCAGAAGAGGGCGCCAGATATCGTCATAGATGGTTGTGAGCCACTGTGTGGTTTTTGTGCTGGGAATTGAACTCAGGACCTCTGGAAGGACAGCCAGTGCTCTTAACCTCTGAGCCATCTCTCCAGCCCTCTACCTGGTCTTCTTGACACATTAATTTACACCCAAGGGACACATGTGTCCCAAGCATGAGAGTTATACCTACCGCCTGTTTATCGCGTCTTAACCCAGAGATGGGTGAGATGGCAGAGGTCCGCCTTATCCCCACTCCTCAGGCACCCGCTAGCCTTGACCTTGCTCAGAAGTTCCACCTTTTCCTGCCAGGACCTCCATCCTCTCAAAGCCCTCTCGCTCTGGTCCGGGAATCTCTCCCTCAACTTACCTTGTTTCTGTGCCTTCTTTAGACAAGGCTCCCTGTTTGGCTCTGGCCCTTATTTTTGTGTTTGGTGCTGTTCTGAGGTTGGAGGACACATAGCCCAAGGCAACCAGTGGTAGAACGAGAAGGCATTGATTATTTCACCCCACTTCTGGGTGTGCGTGTGATGCATGTGTGTGGCCTGTGCGTGTCCGCATCTGTGTGTGTGTGAGCGTGTGTGAACAGATGTAGATGCCAGTTTTCCCCTCATTTCTAAGGTTCTTACCTCATTTCTAAGGTTCTTATCAGATCCCTTAGAAATCCTGCTCCCTAAACTGTGCTAGACACCGGGTGCAATGTGACGTCCAAACAGAAGTGCTTTCCCAAGCATAGTGCTGTGTGCATTTTCCTGTAGTTGGGAAGCAGAAGCAAGAGGCTCAGGAGTTCCAGGCCATCTTCAGCTACACAGTAAGTCTGAGGCTAGCTTGGGCTACGGGAGACTGTGTCTCAAACACATGCACATATATAAAACCAACAAACAAGCCAGGTGTGAGGTGGTACATGGCTTTAATCTCAACGCTCAGGGAGGCAGAGGCAGGGGGATCTCTGAGTTTGAGGCCAGCCTGGTCTATAGAGTAATTTCCAGGACAGCCAGAGCTATACAGAGAAGCCCTGTCTTGGGGAAAAAAAAAAAAAAAAAACCCCAAAACTAAACAAACAAACAAACAAACACAAACCCAAAACAACAACAATAAAAACCCCAAAGGAAACGAAACCAAACCAACAGCAACAACAAACAAGCAGGCAGCAGTGTGGTGCACAAGCTTTCATCCCAGCACTGGGGAGGCAGAGGCCAGCCTGGTCTACAGAGCTAGTTTCAGGACAGTCAGAGCTACACAGAGAAACCCTGTCTCAAACAAGCGAAACAACAGGAGAGAGAGAGAAAGAGGAAAAAAAAAAAGCGCCTTTTGTATCCCAGGGATGTTTGTCAGTTGCTGGGGAAGATATAGCACTATGCAGCTCTGAATTGTGTCACGAAGCAAAGAGAGTACAGCGTTCTGAGAATTACAGCCAATGCTTAGCCTGCTCAGGGAGAAGTGGTCAGGAAGGACTTCCCTGAGGAAGAGACGTTTCAGCAAAAACACGGCTGGAGTTAGCAAGAAGGAAAGGCGCAGGGGTGAGGGCGAGGGTCCCCTGGCACGGCAAACAGAAGAAGAAGAAGAGCCGACATGAAAGGGAACCAACCTGGCTGCAGCACAGGCAGATAAAGGAGAAGTGCTGTAAGACTGGACAGAGGGTGGGGACCCGGATTCTAGAATTCAAACAGATGATCACAACTGTGTATGTACTGAGTTGCCAAGCCAAGAGAGAACCAAATACACTGATTTTTTTTTTTCTAGAGCAAATTAAGAAGGAAGGACTTTAAGTACAATTAAATCAGCCAAGATTAGGAGCTCAGTAGGAGGTAAACCCACTGTTATAAATATTCTAGCCAGGAGTTGTTAGACATGCCAGCATATGCCATAATACTCAAGGGGCTGAGGCAGGAGGATGGCCAAGAGTTTGAGACTAGACTGGTCGACCTAGTAAGATCAAGTCTCAACAAACAAAACCAGACTGGGGCTGGGGAGATGGCTGCCATGCAAGCCTGAGGGCCTGAGTTTGGAACTAGCGCTTACATAAAAAAGTATTTGTGCCAGGCCATGGTGGGGCACGCCTTTAACCCCAGCACTCAGGAGGCAGAGGCAAGAGGATCTCTGTGAGTTCAAGGCTAGCCTGGTCTACAGAGGAAGCTCTAAAACAGCCAGGGCTACACAGAAAAACCCTGTTTCAACAAACAAACAAACAAACGTATCTGTAACCCCAGCGTGGGGGAGCAGGAAGACAGGTACCCCTGGAGCTCATTGGGAGCCTTCCTAGATCTAAGTGCAATGAGAGACCTTGTTGCAAAATAATAATGATGGTGATGATGATGATGGTGATGATGATGATGGTGATGATGGTGGTGATGATGATGATGATGGTGATGATGATGGTGATGATGATGGTAATGATGACGTGGAGAGTGATAGAGGAAGACATCAGATGTTAGCTCCTGACTCCCCCACGTATGCATACACATGCATTCCTATCCATACATGTGGCTCATGGGAAAAAAAAAATCTTAGTGAAGAAGAGGCAGGAACAGGTTTGTTGAATGGAAGCCTTCGAAGGCGATGGATGGATAAAGAGTAAGTTCAGTATTACATGCCCCAGCCATGCTCCGAGCAGGAACGTGGCCTAGCTCCTTCTCTCCCAGAGCAAATCACCCACGGTGCTCCTCCTTCTTGATGACAGGACATCCTGCACACGTGACTGCCGTGACAGCATCCCTCTGTAGCAGCGATGGCTTGCTGCTGACCTTTTTTTCCTGGGCCCTGGTCTCCCTGAAGGCAGAAACCATGCCTTGATTTAAAAAAAAAAAAAAATCTCTACTACCTAACACAGTTCATGGTACATCAAAGGTGCCCGGTAAGCATTGGCTTGAAAACCTCACACTGCCCTGTCCATACAAACTCAACTAGACTGCACAGCCATCAAGATGGCTGAAGGATACAATTGCCTATAGCTTCTGTATCCTCACAGGTCTGTTTTTACAACAAAGTATCTAGCCAGGCTTGATACTGGTGGCCCAAGCTTTTAACTCGGCACTGGGGAGGCTGGGGTGGAAACCTGGCTACACGGCAGGTTCTAGGGCAGCCTGGGCCACTTAGCAGGATCCTGACTCTGACTAAAAGAGCATGTAACTCCTGGTGAAATACTTAACTTGCCCAGTTCAGTCTTTAGCACCACCAAACAAAAATCTGTTGTTGTTGTTTAAGACAGGGTTTCTCTGTGTAACAAGAGCCCTAGCTATCCTGGGCTCACATTGTAGACCAGGCTGGCCTCGAACCCACAGAGATCTGACTGCCTTTGCCTTCCTTCCGATTGCTGGGATTAAAGGCATGCATTGCCACGTCCAGCTTAAAAAATCACTTTAAAATTTACTTTTAATGATGTGTGCGCGTGTGTGTATGTGTCTGTGTGTGAGTATGTGCGTGTGAATACTGGCATCCTTGGGGGAGGGGAGAGGTGGCAGATCAGCTCCAGTTGTGAGCCGCGCTCAAGTCCTCTTTGAGAACAGGACACACTCTCAGCCACCTCTCCAGCCCTCCATTACTGTTTTTTGTGATGTGATTGAATCTAGGTCATGGTTCTTCCGGAGTGGTTTTCAGATTTCTGTGGGTGTGCTCAGCTAGCTCCTCTAATCAACAAGACCCAAGCAGGAAAGCCCAGGGGACTGAGTCCTCAGCACTCTTGTTTCCAAGCTACATGTGCACAAAGATCCTTTGTTTTGTCCATACAATGCTTCCGTGAGGCATTTAGATTAAAAGGCCAAATGACTGACACAAGCTCTCCCAGCAAATGGGGCCAGACCTGGAGGCTTTCCTCTTACCTTCCTCTGGTGTAGTCCCTCACTGCAGGCTTTCCCTGTCAGCCACCTAGAAAGGAGATAGTCCTGGGCAGCCATAGTCTCGGATAGTGGTTCTCAACCTGTGGGCCACGACCCCCTTGGGGGGGGGGGGAACCAAAGGAACCTTTCACAGGCATTCATATCAGATACTTAAATTACTAATTCATAGCAGCAGTAAAATTGCAGTTATGAAGTAGCGATGAAAATGGTTTTGTGGATGGGGAGGGGTCACGGCAACAGGAGGAGCTGTGTGAAAGGGTCGAGGCACTGGGAAGGTTGAGGACCACTTACCGCTGCTCTAGGAGATGCTCCAGAGCTCTTTGGGCTCTGTTCCCGCTGAGTCACACCTTGGCAGGCCTGGTGGGAAGCTGCAGGGGCCCATAGAAGGCTCCACACATTCCCTACTCCACAGGGGAGACAGCTGCAGGAGCCAGATGTTCTTCCTGTCAGCATTTCAGAGCCACGATGTGGCTTAACAGCTATGGAGCCAGAGACATCACAGCACCCTAGACAGAAGCCACAGGGACAGGAGGCTTCGTGCAGCTAAGATGGCAGCCGGAAGGGGAGGGAGCCAGAGCCAGGGAGCCTTTAGTCCAGCTGGACACAAAGGTACGTAGTCAGCAAGTCCCAGAGGCTGACGACAGATGGCTCCCAGATGATGTGAGCTCCGAACTTGCCCTAGAGCTGCCCACCTGGGACAGGGCACTTCAGTGCCCCTCTTTACGAGAACAAGACCTAGCCAACTGCTACTCTTCCTGTCACTTTTGGAGACCATAGCATTAAATGGTGCAGTTCAAACCCCAAGACAATGGCACTTGTCCCCTATAAAGACATGTATATAAATAATGGATGGTTGAGTGCCAGGCATGGTGGTGCACACCTGTAATCCCAGAATCTGGGAGGTGGAGACAGGACAAGCTCTAGGTCGACTTCAATTACACAGAGTACAAAGACCATCGGAGCTATATGATAGAGTCTCAGAAAATAAATAGGAAAAAAAAATGCCGAGCACTAAGTTCTAGGCATTTATTCAGACTGAAGGGCCGTCCCTGTTCTCAAACTATTTATTATCCAGTAGGAGGGTAGGATAACACACAATCGTCATGCCTCAAAAGAGAATGTGGTTAAGTGCCACGGGAGGATTAGAATCTGGTTTAATGGAGACAAAGCGGAACGGGCACCTGGGAGGCCACGGGGCTTGAAAGGTCCCTGGGGTTAAATCTAGGAGACAGTGCACAGCACATTATCTGTGACTCCAGGCCTCCAAGAGCTTCCATGGCTGCACCCTTCCTTCCTCGCTGAGGACGATAAGGATGCTAGTGTCATCAGAACTCCTGAGGAAGGAGGTGGGGCTTCTCACTCTGTTACAGACTTAAGGCTCCCTATGAGGAATCCAAAGTCTGTGAACTAGAAGGAGTCAGAGGAGGGAGCCACAAACCCAACTAAAATTCAATCTGTAAGTAGCTACTACATCTCCAAAGTGAGGCCCTTTCCCTCTGTCTCTCTGGTACCAGGCTTCTAGGCTATAGAGCTCCTGGGGGAAGGAGAGGGATTGAGACCAACCAACTCCCTCAGAAGGCCAAAGTGGGAGAAAGACTCAACTCTGCACACCTCAAGAGTCCCGGAAAATGAGATGAAAGTTCCCTGAGCTAAACATCTGGGAGGCCGTCTTCTCAAATGTCTTCTTGGCCTTAGTCTCAGTCCTAAGCCTCTCTGGATTCCTGAGGTTTTTCTCGGTCCTCACAGGTACATGTCATTCTGTCCATCATGCTCAAATGTCACCATCAGATCCCAGGGAACCATAAACAAGCTGTGCTCACAGAGACCAGGAGATGACCGAGCTGGACACTGCGGTTTCCCCATTTATGGCAATGGTGGTTAATGACACGGCCACCCGGAAGCTTCCTCCTTGTTTTCCCCGGCCACTGAACAGTGACTTAAGAGTCCCTTCACTTGACTGTGAGACACCAGAAACCTTGCGACCATTGCTCAGATACATTGAGGATCCCCCTCTCAAGTCCTGGCTCTTCTACTTTGATCCACCTGGCAGAGGCACGAGGGTCATGTGGGGAGCAGAGGGATGTGTGCTATGATTCTTTCACGCTGACAACAGATTGCTGCTGCTGGCCCGCCCCTTCTGCTTTCTGACCTGGTACACCCCGTTTCTCTGCTGAGTTGAGTTCAAGGCCAGCAGCCATCCGCTTTGCCTGCCAAGTTCCTCCGTGGCCAGACCCGCTGGCAGTTGGAGTAAAGCTGATCCTCCGTGGCCTGCTTTTCTGGGGCATATGGTTTGTGTGGCAGGGCCTGCCAGAGAGAGCAAGATTTCCCCCCTGAGAGCCCCTAGAGAGGGTGGTGGTAGTCCTGGCATGCCAAGGCTTCTCCAGAATCTATGCCCTTACTGTCCGCAGGGACAGGCACCGGTGCTCTGTGACCACTGAGGGCAATGAGCGAACCAGTAGGGGGATACTGAAGGAGCTGGCCAGGCTCTCTCACACATGTCACTCATTTTCTGGTGGGACCCTCACGCAACTCGGCTCCTCAGCTCCTCCGTGTCTTTTCAGAAACCAAACCCCTGGTCTGGAGAACATGGTAGGTTCCTATGGCAATGGGCCTTTTCGCTGTTTCCATGGCAACCAACACTCAGACCATCTAGTCGCTCGTCAACTGTCAGCTGTAAGAGAATCGGATTTAGTTTACAAGCTGAGGGTAAGGCCCAGGGATCCTCTGCGAGGAAAAGATACAACAACCCCAATCGACTCAACTCCTCTCAAGACTTTTAGTCAACATCTGGGGGACCCATAGCCTCTTTCTACCTTGAATCCACATTTCCAACACACACAACTGAGCATCCCAGGCCTTTCAGCCTGGCACACGCTTATCTCCATTCCTGATCCCATTTCCCCTTCAGAAAGCCACTGTGGGAAGCACATATTTCAGAGGACACTCGCCCTGCTGACTCTATGCACTGTTGTTCCTAGGTACCCCAACTTTGTCCCCAAACTAATTCTGGAAGCACCGTTCTTGGATCCTGTAAAGATCATCCAAGGTCATCTTCCCTTAGATAACCTCACCACCTCAAGTGCTTTCCTCTGCCTGGGGTATTATCACTCTGTTTTCTCAATCTCTGTGAATATGATCATATTTTCTCCTTCTTTCCCTCCTGAGACAAGACCTGACATAGTCTAGGCTGGCCTTGAACTCACTATGTAGCCAAGAATGACCTTAAACTTCTTTTCCTCCAACCTCTTACTGCCTAATGCTAGGACTACAGGCATGTGCTGCCGTGCTCAGATTATTGCTCATGAGTGTGGATCTGGTGAGGACGGCAGCTTGTCATTTGCCTTGTATGGCGATGACAGCCTTGGATGTCAGCCCAAGTTTAAGACAGGATCTCACTTGTCACTGTATACGGCAGGCTAGCCGGTGCAGCATGCTGGGATTACATCTAGTTTTTTTTTTTTTTTCCAAAGAAGTTTTTGTTCCCCCCAGCTTTATTTGTTTTAGGTGTATAGGTGTTTTGTCTGCATAGAAGTCAGTGTGTGTGCAGTGCCTGAAGACAGTGTCAGGTCCCTTGGAACTGAAGTCACAGAGAGCTGTGAGCCACCATGTGGGTGCTGGAAATGGAACCCCAGTTCTCGGGAAGGGCAGCCAGTGCTCTTAACCACTAAGCCACATCTAGCTTTCTAGTGGGGTCTGGGGGTCAAAGTTCAGCTTCTCACACTTACACACGCACTTTCAAGCACACAGGATTTGAAATCTAAAGAGCAGCGGACTCGTGTTCCTGGTGGTCTCTTGGGAGTCTCATAATTTAGGCATAACAAAATGATTCTACCCTTGCTGGTGTTTATTAGTACAAAGAGCAGACTCTAAAACTGGAGTCTCGAGATTTACCTGCCTTGGAGTCATGTAAGAAGAGAGCTGGGTCCAAGGCTGCAGGCTTGTTCGGGAAGTTGGAGACTAGCAATGGAAAGGGCAGGACCCTCTGTATACCTAGGATTCGCTGCTTCTCTGTTAATGACGGTGAACTTTCTGTAGAGATGACCTTTCAGACTAATCCTCCCACGGGAGTCCTACCTATCTCATAACTGCAGGCTCTACTGAGCTCCAGTGGCGGGTAGGCAAACAGACCTCAGCAGCTTGGCTGCCTCCTGCTCTGATTAGGACACAAGGATGTACATTAGTGGAGTTTTTTTCCTCCCTAATTTTTTTTTCTCATGAGGGCAGAAGAGGAGGAAATTTGGGGTTGGGAGCTAGTAGCTGCTATGGAAGTGGAAGGCGAGAAGACTCTTTTGGGAATAGGAGGTCAGCAGACACAGAAGCGAGTTTCTCCCGGCCCCTCCTCAAGCTCCCGTACAAGGAAGATAGCTTTAGTTTTCGGAGGAGACACATTAACACACATTAGACTGCGCCTCCTGATTTTCCTATTTCTAGACAAAAAGAGCAGCCCGGCACAAAGGCTCGCATTGACAAGAGTACATACTACATGCCTCATTTCACCTCAGGCCGCACTATCATTGTCCCTGGTCAATGAATTAGGAAACTCAAACTGAAGCACAGAGAGATGAAACCATTCGTAGCCACATTCATAGCTGAATAAATGACAGAGGCAACATTCAGCCACAGGCAGTTGGAAGCAATGACCTCAGCAGGTAGCTACTTTTGGGGTTCACACGATTCTGACTCATAGTGTCTACATGGGAAGACAGGGTGGGCTCAGTGTGAAAAGACACACAAAAGGCCCCGGTTAGGCTGTACAGTGTGAATCGCTTGTCCTTAATAACTTCATTACTGGCCCGCTGCTGTCCCCTGGTGGTTTGCCTGGGAAACTCACAGGGGAAGAAATGCGAGGCTCTGGTGCCATTGGGAGTCTATGTACAGGGCACACACCTGCAGTCCCAGCACTGGGCTAGAAGTGGGAGGATCAGAAACTCAAGGTTCTCTGGCAAGTTCAAGGCCAGCCCGAGATACCCTAGACCTTATCTCAAAAATGTACATAGATTCCATACAGCAAACTTTGACCCATGGCCATTACTGTCACTTTCTCTCTCTGTTAGACTTGGTTTCATTTAGCCCAGGCTGACCTTGAACCCATTATGTAGATAGGATTGTTCTCAAAACATGCAGCGATCTTCCTGCCTCTGCCTTCCAGTGCTGAGATTATGGGTTTAAGCCTCCAAGCCTAGCTATTTTTTTTTTTTTTTTTTGGGAGGTGGGGTAGGGGTGGAATGTCAGATGTTAAGTATATAGCTCAGGCTGGTGTGGAATTCATGACCCTCCTGCCTCTTGTGAGATAAGTCTATCTCTCTCTATGTATCTATCTACCTACCTACGTATCTGCTTCTGTCTGTTTAAACAGGATCTCATTAGGCAGCTCAGACCAGCTTGAAACTAAGACCGCTCCCACCTCGTGACAGCTGCCACCTCTCCTTTTCTGTTTCCATTTCTAGGCTTCCCCACCAGGGCACGGGATGCCCCAGTCACCATGTCCCTTCCCCTCTCCTCAAGTATTGCTCTCCAGCAGGTAGTGTTTGCTGCTTCAAGCATGCTTGACAGTATAAGGCTGTGTGGAGCAAAGCAGAACAAGGTCGCTCTCTGTGGTTAAGGTCTAGCTGGTGAAAAATAAAAGGAGAAGGGCAGTTTCTGAGAGCCCTGTCTTCTCTGCAGCTTCGGAACCAGTGGCCGGCAGGCTATGGACCTAAGAGACTGCTGTCTGGAAGGAGCAGGTGATCACAGCTTGAACACAAATGCAAAAATGGCAAGTTAGTATTTACCAAGAGGCTCAACCTCAGATGATACAAGTTAATACTGATAACAACAACAACAACAACAAAAAACAAGACCAAGCACCTGCAACCAAGAATTGTCTTTAATGAAAACCACTAAAGAACAAGAAACAAGAGCTTAACCATAAAGAAGCAGCTGCTCAGAGCTAAATTTCTGTGGCAGAACACCCCTCCTCCAGTCTCTGGGTACAGTGGAGAGTTAGTCATTATTGTTGAAGCGTTAGGGCTGAGGGTACCATCGAGACTCAGTAGACCGATTAGCCAGGTGCACGGGACTCAGGAGGCACTTAAGAGACAATACCCCAGCTAGCGGGACGTCTCCTGGAAGCCACCCTTCACGGATCGCAGGCCCTGGGTCAAGCAACCTCGTCCCCATCCCATCAGGCAGGGCCTGGAGACCTTAATCCAACAGCAAACAGGAGACTAATCTCTCCAGTCCCCTCTTCCCTCCAGTCTCTCTTCCTCTGCAGCCTCAACAAAGGGGCAATGGCTCTGAACTCTCAGGAGTAGTAGGGTCGCAGATACTTTTATGGAGGTCGAGGCATAAAACAGCAGTCTTGAAATTCTGTTCATCTTATGGCACCGATTTGGTTTCAAGTCTGATCTCTCCCTCCATCCACCACCTCTCACCCCACAGAGACACAGGGCACTGAAGGGCTTAGGCTTTGATCTCTACTGGGATCCGCCAGCAGAACAGGTTTTGCTTTTTGTCATCTTCAAGTTTCCATTCCACCACCAGCTTTATCTGGAAAAAGGAAAGGAATTGGGGAAAAATTAAACCAAGACTTGATTTTTTTTTTATCCATAATTGGCTTAAGTGTGCACCTTAAATCCTCATTCTTTCTTTTTAAGTCCTATCATCATGAAGCCTGATTAGGATATGGCCACTGCCTGTACCCTTAGGCTCAGAAGAGTGAGCCACGTTATCCAATCGTGTCATCCAACTTAGTCCAGTTTATCAACGTGTAAGACTTCTTCCCCCTTCTTCTTTCCTGCTTCAATTTTTAAACATTTTATTTTATGTATAGGTACATTTGCGTGAATGTATATGCGTGTGCACTACTGTGTCTCTGCTTCCCACAGAGGGCAAAAGAGGGCATCGGATTCCCTGGTACTGGAGTTACAGATGGTTGTGAGCTGCCTCTTGGTGCTGGGAATGGAACCCAGGTCCTCTGCAAGAGCAGCTAGGGCTCTTAACTGCTGAGCCAACTCTAGCCCCTCCCTTCTGTTTTCTTTTTAAAAGATACTGAAGTGAGAGCTAACCCAGACTAACCCTGAACTGACTATGCAGTGCGGCCTTCCCCCTACTTCAGCAGCCTGCATCCTGGGGTTATAGGTAGACCACCACGTCTGGTTACCAAATGTGATTCTAAAAAGTCCTTCGAGTCTCTTTCCTTTTTCTCTTCCCTCCCTGCCTTTGTTGAAACAGAGTTCTTGTTACATGGCTGTAACTGACCTAGAACTTGCTTTGTAACTCAGGCTGGCCTCCTGGCCCTCCTGTTTTCTGCCTACGGAGCGCTGAGATGACAGGCGTACATGGCTGAGTTTCCCGCTTCTAGCAGAGGCATGTCAACAGAGCCTTACAAGAATACTAATTTTAAAGTTAAATAGCTTCTCATTTATTTGGCAAGCTGCTATGGCCTTTTCTACTTGAACTCTGAGAACAGAGGGTAAAAGCGCTTAAAGATTCCTCAGTGCAAAGAAACTTTCTTGTCAGCTAGATATGAAATGCCGAAGCACGAGGATGGTCCAAAGCAGCAGTTCTCAGCCTGTCAGTCGTGGACCCTCGGGGTGTGTGTGTGTGTGTGTGTGTGTGTGTGTGTGTGTGTGTGTCAAACGACCCTTTCATAGGGGTTGCCTAAGACCACCGGAAAACACAGGCATTTACATTATGATTCATAACAGAAGCAAATTTACAGTTATGAAGTAGCAATGCAAACAACTTTACGGTTGTGGGGTCACCACAACCTGAGGAACTGTATTAAAGGGTCGCAGCATTAGGGAAGCTGAGAGCCGCGGGTCTAAGGCAGTGCAACTGGATAATTTCAATAATAACCACCCTGTGAAGCCACAGAGTTTAACTTCCTCGACCTGCACGGTTGGCCCCAATCATTCCTCTTTCCTCTTCCTGTCTTGTTTTATTTCTTCTAAAACAGGTTCTCACACTGTAGCCCAGACTGGCCATATAGCCCAGGCTGTTTTGAATGCTCCTGCCCCGACTTTGTGAGGGCTAGGGTTACAGCATGACCATGTACAGGTCGTGAGCTCACTTCTGATCATGTATCTCACTTGAGATCTTGACCTTGACCTGCTGCATTTAAGCTACGATCTCTGTTGTTTGTTTCCTGAGACACAGTCTCACTTCTTCACGCCAGGCTAGCCCGGACCTCTGGAATTCATTAGATAGTCCAGGCTGCCCTTCAACCTATAGCAATCCTCCTGCTTAAGCCTTCTGTATGTTGGAAGTGTGAGCCACTGTCCCTTCTAATTTTATAGTTTTTTTAGACAGTCTCACTGTGTAGCCCTGGCTGGCCTTGAACTCAGAGACTCTCCTGTCTCTGCATGCTGAGTGCTACTGGGATTAAAAACGTACACCAATAGCTTTTTAATTTTTTTTTTTTTTAAAGATTTAATGAGTCACCAGGACCTGGAATATAAGAGTGTTTTGTCGGCAGGTATTTAAGAGCACCGTGTGCATGCAATACTCTAAGAGAGCAGAGGGTGATGGATCCCCCAAAACTGGAGTTAGAGAGTTGTGAGACACCATATATACAGCACTAACTTGGGTCCTCTAGAAGAGCAGCGAGTGCTCCTAAGCACCAGCCAGCTCCCCAGGACCCCCACCCCCTGAATCTAGTGAAGTAGCTCTTTATTTATAGGAAAAAACAATTGCTTTGCTTCCTCCATTTGTATCATGATTCCTCTCTAACATGACCACTTCAGCACTAACTGCAAAAAAAAGGAAGTCTGGGTTTGCCCATCAAAACGAACACTGGTTTTCATTCAAACTGTCTTCATAATGTAACGCTCGAGGGACAGTAACATCCACATTCTTAAAAACTTCGCTTTCTTTTCAAGACTTGTATACGATACTGTTTTACTTGGTGTTTAAACTAACAACTTAAGCTGTTTTTCAGACTAAGTGCAAAGTACCTACCGTAAATCAGGCTCTGACAGACATTCTGCATGCTGAGACTGTGAACGAGCCGTCTACCCACCTAAAGATGCTGCCAAGACAACTCAGACCTTTAACTATTTGTTACTTGGCTAAAATATTTTTAATAACATGGCACAAGCTTTGGACTTATGGCACCCCTGGGTCCCTCACACCTATCTCCTCTCCCTCAGGCTTTTTCTGATCCACCAGAAAAGAGAGGCCCTTTGCCCCAGTCCCTGCTTCTTCCTCCCAGGCTCCAGATGTCTGACCCAGCCCTAGGGCCTCTTGTTTTGCCAATGTTACTTACAGAGGGGTATTCGGCCTTCACTGGCAGTTTGTTCAGGTAGTTGTAGGTCTTGTCTTTCTGGATGGGGCAGCTGATTCCGCTCTTACAACCATCAGGCTGAGGAATAGGGAAGTAGACAGGAAGCCCTGCCAGGATGCCATGTACTTGGGCAGTGCTGTTCTGGGATTTAGTGGCTAGGAAGAAAGAGAGTCGGATGGTGAAGCAGCCATCAAATACATTCTCAGATGCTGGGATGGCTACACCAGCAGACCAGAGAGCCCCTTAATTATAGCGTCTCCATCTTCCCGGATCCCGCTTAGCACCTAGCCCTGTGTACATGATGAAAAAAGCTGGTTTCCTTCCTTGCTCTCCATCAAGGTCATCGGGGTACCTGGACAAAGAACCTTATCTCCCATGACCACTGACTTCTGTCAGGGTGTTTTAAATACCAGGGTCCAGCAGGGCAGCGACGGGTAATCCTTTAGATATTGCATAAGATTAAAAAAGATGTCCACTTCTTGGTAGCCTCTAGCCTCCTCACTGCAAGATAAGCAGGAGGGAATAAAACTATTATCAGATTAGAGCGACCAGTTATTACAACTCTCAGGCAGAGATGAAGGTAATCTAAAGAGACCACTGATTATCTGACTCCCTCTTACTATCAGGCTACTGAAACAATGTGCCCTGAGGAATTGGAATTCCCCCTGCAGAAAGAAAAAAAAAAGCTGGAGCCATGATGCCAGCAGAAGAAGGAACTTGGCATGCAGGAAAGTCACAAGGTTCTGACAGCTCAGAGCCAGGCCAGGAGCTGAGCCAATGACACATCAATGCCATGACCTCTCGCCTGCCTGTGTTTAAACCTAACTCCAATCGGTATCCCCAAAGAGCTCAGTAAGCCTCCAAGTTGTTTCTCTTCCCTGTGACCATATGAGTAAGTTCCCTTTCTCTGCTTTTCACTCTTACTTGTCTTTTTAATTGGCATATTGAGGATGAGGCTGAGCCTCCACTGTCAGGCTGCCAGGGCCCAGACCTATACCCCAAAACCTTTAGTAACATTATACATTGTTAGGGCATTTTGGAGATCTAGGGTATTGGTTGTGTTTCATTCTTTTAATCTTTAAATAATTGAAAAATAGCCTCAATGACATTTAGTCAGTGGGGGAGGAATGTGGACACGTCACAGCTTATGTGTAGAGGCCAGAGGACAACATTCAAGGAGTTGGCTTTCTCCTTCCATCATGTTGAGTTCTGAGGTTCAAGTTCAGGCTGTCAGCCTTTGCAATAGGCACCTTTACCTGCTAAGTCACCTCACAAGCTCTTAATTTAATTTTATTTTTTAAGATTAATTTATTTATTTTATGTATATGAGCATTCTAGCTGCATGTATGCCTGCATGTCAGAAGAGGGCATCAGATTCCAGTATAGATGGCTATGAGGCACCACGTGGTTGCTGGGAACTGAACTCAGGACCTCTGGAAGAACAGACAGTGCTCTTAACAGCTGAGCCATCTCTCCAGGCCATTAATTTTATTTTTTTTTTAAAGACACATTGTTTATTCGCCAAAATCAGTGGCACACACCTGTAATCCCAGCAGCATTTAGGGAAGCAGAGGCAGGCAGATTTCTGTGAGTTCCAGGCCAGCCTGATCTACAAAGTGAGTCCAGGACAGCCAAGGCTATGCAGAGAAACCTTGTCTCAAAAAACAAACAAAACAAAACAAAACAAAAACAAAAAACAAAAAGAGAAAGAAAGAGAGACATTTATTCAGCATCATGATCAGGCTATTTCTTTTCAAAATCAATAACACAGCTGGAGAAGAGTGTACATTAAAAGCCTTCATGGGGGGGGGGGGGCTGGGAAGTGTGCCTGGCAGTTAAAACACCAGCTGCTCTTCCACATGGTTCAGTTCTCAGCACCTAGATGGTGGCTTACAGCCATCCATAACTCTAATTCTTGGGGATCCAGAATCCTTTCCTGACCTCTGTGAGCACTGGGCACTTGTGTGCTGGCAAAAAACAGAAGTCTAAAAATAAAAATAAGGGGTTGGGGATTTAGCTCAGTGGTAGAGCGCTTGCCTAGCAAGCACAAGGCCCTGGGTTCAGTCCTCAGCTCTGGAAAAAAAAAAAAAAAAAAAGACAAAAATAAAAATAAAACAAAACAAAACCCAAAAGACATAAAGATTATGAAATGGAACGAAACAAAATCTGCATTGCTGGAACGCTTTCTACTTCCCACAGTACAGAACCTAAACCAACTTGTTCCACAACTGGTCACAGACACACTGCCCAGAAACAACAAAAGTGTCTAAAACATGTCTTCTCTGTGCGCGGGCCCTGTCCCCACCACTGTGCTTTGCTGAGTTCATACCTGTCGTGACCGGTGGCTTCCTCGTCACCTTCCAGCTCTCCTCTCCTGCTGAGCTTTGTCGCCTGTCAGTAACTAGAACCCTTCTACCACAGATGGCAACTGCTGCTGCCAGAACCAGCCTCATCAGCTTGGTTTTGTGGTCTAGCTAAGTACCTTTTTACCACCACAGGAGCCAGAGCCTCTGCCTCTAACACTTCCTTTGGTCGCAGGTCCAACATTTAAAGGCGGGCTGTGGTGACTGTCAAGATCACCGCCTACAAGATCATTACCATCCGCCACTGCCACCGCTGAAGCCACCGCATCCGCCAAAGTTTCCTCCATACCTCAAACTGCTATTGCCACCAAAACCACCTCCCTGACCACCACCGAAGTTTCCAGAAACACTCTGGGTTCTCCGACTTCTTGGGGTGGATGAAGCCCTGGCTATGCCTTGCTTCCACAGGGTTTTTCTTAGTTCCCAGCTGTGGGCATTCACAGGATGGTGTTACTGAAGGGCAGGCTTATTCATGGGGCCATGGTTGTTAAAGGTGACAAAACCAAAATGCGACCTGGTGTTTGGGGATCTTCCCTTGCCACAGCTCTTTGGTTGCACAACTCTTCCAGACACCCTGTGTGGCCGTGTAGTCACGGCTGTGCCACCTCCTCCACAACGGTGTCGTGATAAATACCAAAACTTTCCAGTGTTTGGTGCTGGGGCAAGGGTTCTCTATTGCTCAAAATGGCTCCTCAGACTCCATCAGCTGTCCTGAGACTCAGCTCTAGAAAAAAGAGAGCTCCAGCAGATGTTTGGGCTCCTTAGATTTTTTTTTAAAAAATTATTTATTTTGGTTTTTTTGAGACAGGGTTTCTCTGTGTAGCTTTGGGTGTCCTGGAAACTTGCTCTGTACATCAGGCTAGCCTCGAACCCAGAGACCTGCCTGCCCCTGCCTCCCAAGCGCAGTGAGTAAAGGCGTGTGCCACCCCTCCCCCACCCTCACCCTGGTGTTTCTCCTTTTTTCTTCCTTTTTTTTTTAATTTTTGAGATAGGGTTTTTCTACACAGCCCTGGCTATCCTGGAACTCACTATGCAGACCAGGCCTCTGTACTTCTTCCTGTCTCTGTCTCCCGAGTGCTGGGATTAAAGATGTGCACCATGTGGCCTGCTAAGAGACCCTGGTGGCAAAGCCTATCTCGTCCAAGTATGGACTAAATGTAGAGTCAGCAGCTTGGTGGCTGGCGAGCGCCTTTACCCACAGGGCTGTTTCACAGTCCCCTTTTTTCTTTTGAGATAACAGTTCTCAACCTGTGTCTTGGTCCCTTTAAGGAGGTGAAGCGACCCTTTCACAGGGGCCACATGTCAGATATCCTGCGTATCAGATATCTACATTATGATCTCTGACAACAGCAAAATTACAGTTATGAGGCAGCAACAAAAGCAATTTTATGGCTGAGGGTTACCACAGCACGAGGAACTGCATTATAGAGCAGCAGTCCGAGCTGCCCATCCATCTGTGTAGGGGGCCTCGGTCCAGCCCATGTATGGTCCTTGGTTGGGGCTTCAGTCTCTGCAAGCCCTGCTGGGCCCTGGTTAGTTGGCTCTATTGGTCTTCTGGTGGAGCTCTATCCTCCCCTCCCCCCCCACCCCGACACACCCCTTTTCCCACAAGACTCCCTACTCTTTGCCGGCTGTTTGACTGTGAGTCTCTGAATCTGTTTCGATCTGCTTCTGGGTGGAGCCTCTGAGACAACAGCTACGCTCGGCTCCTGTCTGAGAGCATAGCAGAGTATTGTTAACAGTGCCAGGGGCTGGCTCTCTCCCAAGGGGTGGATCTCAGGGTGGGATGCAAGGGGAATAAATAAATAATTAAAACGTAAAGATAATTGGGCTATGAAAAAAAAAGTAGCAGCATTGGGAAGGCTGAGGACCACTGAGATAAGGTCTCTCTATGAAGCCCTGGCTAGCCTGGAATTTACTATATAATATAAGGCTGCTCTCGGGCTCACAATTCTCCCCCCACAGTCTGCCTTCAATGAACATTATGCTGGAATCCCATTGTTCGCTTAAACAATTTGTCAGTCACTGGTGAGGCATATGGTAGCCTGTGGGGAGCCAGGAAGCCTTGAGGGACTGTGTAAAGAGTAGATGAAGCCTTGAAGGAATGTGTTAGTACTGATATGGTCATGGTCATGTCAAGGACCCAATGCCTGAGACCCATGGGAGTGCCAAAGCCTCCTCTAGTTAGTGTGAATGCTGACAGTAACTAGCAACTGCAGCCTGCCCCTCCCAGGTGTTTACTGCCTGAGGCCACTCCCCTATGGAGACCTCCTACCCAGACTAGCTAGCCTCTTGGTAGGTACCACCCCAGTGAGTGCCTGTCCTTTCTTCACGCCCAGGCTGTCTCAGGCTTCTGGAACCGGGCAGCAGGAGTCCAGTGTGAGACGGGTGTTTGAGGACACAGTTGTGGCCCTGGGGGGGCCCTGTGTCCTGCTGTGAGACATCACACAGCTACGCTGGCATCGGAGAGGCTCTCACGTAGCTCTGACTCACTGCTAAGCGGGCACATTCCCTAGCTTTTGGGTCATCTTTTTTAGACACTGTGAAACTACTCCGGGATATTTTCCCCTCCCTATTTCTAGCCAGAACTGTAAGTTGAATGTGCTTCCTTTTGTCAATCCAGTCCTCCAGGTTTCCTTTCAGAGCGAGACAAGTGATGGAGAGTTATGGTGCCAGATTCCGTCTGGTCCAGGAATTCTAGCTTTCTGCTAGTCAGAAAGGAGGCTGACAAACCCTTGACACCGGCCACGGTCCCCTACATTCTCATACTCATTTCAGCGCCTCACATTTATATTACGGTCCAGCATGAACGGGGGTTAAAGATCACATGAACTCACCGCTCGTGAAGGTGACGTTGACACTGTAGGACTGGCCTTTGTGAAGCTCACAGGGCTGTGTGGAGCATGGGCTCACATTCACCTCCTTTATGACTCCCACCTTAGAGCCTGAAAAACAACAAAAGTGGGTTTGAACAGGACGATGCCTGGCTCATTGCGCGGAGGTGCGCTCCCCTCCAGCGTTCCTGTTTCTCTTGGGACTACTCTCCTGAGATGAACTCTTTAAGACAATGCACGGTCAGAAGTGAGAATTCGGGGCCGCATAGATGGCCCAGCCCTTGTTGCACAGTGTGAGGACCTCAGTTCGAATCCCCAGAACCCAAGGGAAGCCGGATGTGGTAGCATGTGCTCTTCCAGAGAGATGGAGCTAGAGAAAGGAGAACCCTGCATGCTTTCTAGCCAGCTAGCCTGCAGGGTGCAGCCAGCACAGTGGCAAAGCCCCTATATCAAACAAGGCAGAACCCCGAGATCGTACTCTGATCTCAACACATTTACACCCACACATACATCATGCCCCCCACCACATACACACTAATGCACAAGAGGCAAGAATCTTGGTACTGCTAAAGTCAGTCCTATATATTGAATAAAAAGCTAGCTGATTTCTTGGCCAAGACAATACTAATACTTGTCAAATTAAGAAATATAGTAAAGCTGGGTGGTGGCGGCAGCAGAGCATGCCTTTAATCCAGCACTTGGGAGGCAGAGGCAGGAAGATCTCTGAGTATGAGGCCTGTCTACAGAGCTCTGGGACAGCCAGGACTACACAGAAAAACCCTTAAAAAAAAAAAAAAAAAAAAAAAAGACAGACAGAGAGAGAGAGAGAAAAAAAAAATGAAAAGAGTTCATTCTTTTTTTCTACCAAGCAGGTCCTGAGAATCAAACTTAGATCTTCAGTCTCTACCCACTGAGCCATCTTGTAGACCTCTGTTTTGCATTCTTAAAGGGAGAGTTACAGTTTAAATTTAAGCCTTGAGAATATTGTTCTAGATCTTCCTTTTAATTAAATATACCTGTTCTCCCATTCATTTTCTAGCAAAGAGATAAACATGTAAATCTGATGAAAGTTGGAGACTACAGGAAAAATCGCATCACATACAAAACCATCTAGAAACGTGGTGCCTAAAACGCCAAAGAGAAGGTCATCCTCCCACCAAGTTCTTCAACATGCAAGCATGGTTTAAGCAGCTATTTGTTAGAAAGTCAAAAGACTGCTCTGGGCTGGAGAGATGGCTCAGAGGTTCAGAGCACTGTCTGCTCTTCCAGAGGACCTGGGTTCAGTCCTTAGCACTGACATGGTGGCTCACAACAATGTTACTTTAGTTCCAAGGGCTCCAACTCCCTCCTCTGGCCTCCAAAAACACCACACATGTATGCTGTGCCTATGTTTACATGCAGGCAAAACATCCATACACATTAAAAAGAAAAAAAGAAGAATGGCACCAGGAATTTCAAGTCAGGAGTTTCCTCGGTAGGAAGGATGAGGGAAAGCAATTATTGTGTTATTGGAAACCCTAACCCCTGGAAGCTGAAACTGGAGTCTCATGTAGGCCAGGCTGACCTCAAACTCTCATGTAGCCAAAGATCGCCCATAGCAGCAAGGATGAAGACAGAGTCCACAGTCACTTCAGCCTTAGGAGTTCATTCGTGCCTTCAATGCAGAACAGAATTTTGGCCAGTCTGAAGCAGAGCTGACATTTTATTCAAAGTAGTAAAGGGCTTGGGTTTGTTGGTAGTATGCTTGTTTGTCAATCCCCATGTTCTCATAAAACACATATGCTGGTGCCCATCCGTAACCTAGCACTTGGGAAGGTCTTAAGTTCAAAGTCATGCTCAGTGACAAAGTGAGTTTGAGGATGGGCCAGGGTGACAGCCTCGGTTGTAAAACCATTATCGTGAAGCCCAGAAGGGAAACGTTTTGCTAAGACTGCCTGTCTCCCGAGAAAGTCCATCTTGACTGAGCAGACAGTAGAGATTTCAGGCTCGCGCATAGCCCACTGAAGCTGCATTTGGCCTCCTCATCCCCAAGCCTTCCCTCCTTGCAGGCGCCCTTTCCCATGGGAGAGTATCCCTGGCCCCTGGCTGCTCTGAAACAGTCTCTTTTCAGACTCTGGTCTCTTTTCTGCCTCCTGTCTCAGAAGAGAGAGGAAGGAAGGAGGGAAGAAGGGAAGGAGGGAAGGAGGGAAGGAGGGAAGGAAGGAGGGAAGGAGGGAAGGAAAGGAAGGAGGGAAGAAGGAGGGAAGGAGGGAGGGAGTAAGGGAGGGAAGGAAGGAGGGTAGGAAGGAGGGAGGGAGGGAAGGAGGGAAGGAGGGAAGGAAGGAAGGAAGGAAGGAAGGAAGGAAGGAAGGAAGGGAGGAAGAAAATAATAAAAGCACACCTGAAAGCCAATCATGGGCTTCTTAAAGAAGTGTTGGTAATTATTCAGACATTTTTAGGCTGGGAATGGTGGCACAAGCCTTTAATCCAGCACTCTGGTAGGCAGAGGCAGGCAGATTGCTGTGAGTTTGAGGCCAGCCTGGTCTATAAAGCAAATCCTGGACAGCCAAGGCTACAGAGAGAAACCCTGTCTCAAAAAAAAACAAAAAACAAAAAACAAAACAAAACAAAGCAAAACAAAACAAAAAAAAAAAAAAAAAAAAACAAGAGAAGAAACCCTGTCTTGGAAAAATAAAAAAGTATTTTTAATAGATTTTAAGCACAGGGAAGAGAAAGAAGTAAAGAATAGGACATTCCCAAGGATACAGGTTTTTTAAAGTGGGGATGACATGTCTTAGAATTACACAGGCAGAGACAGAAACACACACACACACCATTTTGGTAGCTCCCCAATTTCATTTTAACTAAGATGGCCCCTTTCCCTTTTCTCTTTTGATAAGTGAGATTATAGGGTAGCTCTGGCTTGGATAAGATTATAACCTGATAAGATAAAGCCAGGAGTGACTAAGAGTTACACAGGGGTTTCTGGTGAGAGACTAAAGTCCAGCAGGCTTAGAGCTCGGCAGGAACATGGCCAGAAACAGCTCACTGCTGCTGGACTCTCCTGGGTAAGGGCTCCTTTCTGCTCTTACGTCGCCATAATTTTCTCTTTAGCTTTCTGCAAGTTAATCTTGAACTCCGGGTCCTCCTGCCTCCTCCTCCCAAAGGAGGCCCTAGGGATGTCTGGCTGGTGACTATTTGAGACTCTAGGTAAAGATCTAGACTCAATCAAAGACGTTTTCAGATTTCTTTCTTCCTTGTTTTATAATGTAATTTCATTCTTCATTCATTCATTCATTCATTGAGGTAGGTCTCTTTACGTAGCTCTGGCTGTCCTGGAACTCACAGAGATCCACCTGCCTCTGCCTCCTGAATGCTAGGATTAAAGGTTTACGCCACTACTGCCGAGCTATAATGATTTAAAAAAACATTTATTGTGTGTGTGTGTGTTTTCACGTGCAGAGGACTATCTGCTGGAGTCAGTTCTCTCCTCCAACCAGGGAGGCCCTGGGGCTTAAACTTAAACCTGGTGGAGGTGCCGTGGGCTCCCCCACCTCCCAGGCCTCTTCTATCTTAAAGGCTCCAGCTGCATATCCTTACTGCCCATCTTTTGTCCTTCTCCCCACAGTCCTGCCAACCCTCTGCCTAGTATTCGGTCTTCTCAGGGCTTCTTCCTTTGCCCTTGCCTGGCTTCCTAGAGAAATAAGCAGCTGTATTAGTGGTCCAGGTTACTCAGTCAAACTTAGCTTTTTGAGTTAGTGGTACCTAAAACCCCTGACTTATGAGTGAGTGGTTTATGGAATTTAAGAGGAACCACCATCTACCCTCATTATAGAAATGGCCCTAAGAAAAGGAAACAGCTCCCTCTCAAGTGGGAGGACACTTCACGGTACTTCTGTCTTCCTGTTAGTCATGTTCTCCCAGGGCGGAATATGAGAGGCTCATTTACAGTGTGTAAAGTACCCTGGCTCTAAGTTAACTCTTGACAAAGTCATTAAACTTTGACTTTTCCCAGCACCAAATAGAGGAAAAGGAAGAGGTCAAGATCTTTATAGCTCCAAAAAACACCCAGGGTCCCGACCGGGCGAGGTTCTGCAGGTCAGCCAATACCTGTAGCGCTTGGGCAGCTGAGACAGGAGGAGCACAGTTTGAGTCTTATTTCACACAAACAGACAAATTAATAAAAAGACAAGCTTTGGTCCCAAGCAGGGCTGATTCACTCAGAAGACGGAAGCAATACCAGCTTCCCTAACTGGTAGAGAAACAGAAGAGAAGCTTTTTAAAGAGAAGGTATTTTAAAGGTGTGCTATGATGCCTTGGTGCCGGCCAGAAGAGAGCTGCTTCCCAGGAAGAGATTCCAGCCAGTCCTGACACCTTGTTAGACCACCCTGTAGGACAGACCTGAGCTGACTACCTTATTGTTCATGTTCCTCTATTTAAGAATGAACCTCTCATCAGTACCTAAAGACAGACTGGTGGTTCCTTTCTATGTTCTTTGAAATATCGCCATACTGAGTAAATCCCCTTTCTCGTCTTTTAAATATTACATGCCCTTTTCAAAAAACACTTTTAAGGTTTTTCCACTGGAAGAGCAGTAAGTGCTCTAAACCACTGAGCCATACCTCTAGCCCCCTTTACTTGTCTCTTTAACTGGCATTTGTGACCATGGCCACGCCGAGCTTGTGGGGGTAGTCAGGGCCCAGGCTTTCAGTCTGCACATTCCTGTAACCATACCAGTTGTGGGCACTTGACCCTGGATTTCTTTTCCTCTCCAGTAAAATTCCTAGGCTAAGGGCTGCTCAGTTGCTAGAAATCATATTCTTGTGAGCACTACTCATGTTTATAACACAACGGTCAGATAAAGAAAGGTGATTCAAGCCCCTGACACTGGACAGCAGAGTGGGAGGGGATGAGCAAACGGCCTGGCAACGATCCGTGACAGGGCAGGTTAGCCACAGGCCTGTCACCTGGGTCTGAAGTCTTACCAGCTCAACTTCCTCCTGTGCAGCCTTAAGGCAAGATGATACTTCACATCTGGAGCTGGCCTGAGGGTAGTGAGCCAGCAGCCTGCTCATTTGGAAACTTATCTCTGGAACACCGCGGTGCCCCTGAAGCTGTTCATTATGATCGCTATCACTTCTGGACTGAGTCCATGAGCAAACTGCTGCTCCTGGGTGGGGAGGCAAGGCCTCCTCTGGCACCAAAGCGAAGCCTCTCACCTTAGCTACACTTCATGGACGGAAATGATGTTTGCGGCCGACAGTATGGACTCCTGTTGTCTTGAAAGCAGAATGAAGAGAGTAGGCAAATTTGAGACTACACTGCCTGCTATGTAGTTACCAGGTTAGCTCAGAACTGTTCCTGTAGAACAGGAAAGGACATAGTGAGAGCAGCTGACTTTCTCTACCTGGGCTTGCCCGCAGGCTGGAAGCAGTCTCTGAATTCCAGGACAGCAAAGGCTAAATCAAACAGAGAAACCCTGTCTCAAATAAAAGCCAGGCACAGTAGCACACATCTGTAATCCCAGCACTCAGGGAGGCAGAGGCAGATCTCTGTGCATCCGAGGCCAGCCCGGTCTACAAAGTGAGTTCCAGGACAGCCAAGGCTACACAGAGAAACCCTGTCACAAAACACAACAACAGAAAATTCCCTCTACCATCATAATGATTAATTAGTTAGCAGCTCGAGATCTGTAAATGACACTTTGGGATCGCTATCTCCTAGTTTGCTTGCACATGCTCTCCGTACCCTCTACAAGTGTGAAAAATATGGTCTTAGACCATCCTATATTGGTGGGCAGGAAAAATGAAGTTGAAACTCTTCGAAGCTGGGTCTCACGTGACCTCACTGGCTCAAAGGAAAGGGTACTGACAGTTCTTTTGTGCAGTTTTTTTTTTTTCTTTCTCTGCCCCCTGACAAGAGGTTCTCGGACTTCAAATGTCAACGGAACAAACTCCTCAGTTCCCACTGCAAATATTGCCCAAGTAGTTTACTTGGTTCCGTTTCTCACTTGAGGAGATCCCACCCCAGGGGAGGCTGGGCAGAGAATGCAATGCAAGAGCTTTTTACCTGGGTGCTGAAATTTTTACATTGTAAATTCAAAACATGTCATGGGAACACCCTCATTCTCTATCTCCCCCCCCCACCTGCCTCTCCACCCCCCCTCCCCGCTTTCCTTTAAGTCCCCTGTAGGCCTGAGAGATGGCTCAGCAAGGAAAGGTAGTCACTACCAAGGCTGAGAACCTGAGTTTAGTTCCTGGAATGCCCAGACAAGAAGGGGAGAGCTGACTCCTGAAAACTGTCCTCCAACCTCCACATGTATGCTGTGCATGGGTGGACCCTCCTACATACATATGCATGCATGAATGAATGAATGAATGAACGAAACATGAAAAAAACAACAAAACAAAACAAAAAACAAGTTCTTCCCACAGGTGTAACCTGCCTTAAATTTTTTTTTAGCCAGGTAGTGCAGGACTTTGATCCCAGCACTCCCAATGAACAGGCAGGCAGATCTTTTTGAGTTTAGGCTGGTCTACAAAGCTGTCTCAAAAACAAACAAAAACATATTGAAGTCCAGCTGGGCAGTGGTGCCACACACTTTTTCTCTCAGCAGTGCCAGGGGGAATCTCTAGAGGCCAGCCTGGTCTTCAGGGGGAGTTCCAGTACAGACAGGGCTACAGAGAAACGCTGTCTTAAAAAACTAAAAAAAAAAAAAAAAAAAAAAAAAAAAGAGCCTGGCAGTGGTGACACCATGCCTTTAATCCCAGTACTTGGGAAGCAGAGGCAGGTGGATCTCTAAGTTCAAGGCCAGCCTGGTCTACAGCGTGAGTTCCAGGACAGCCAGGGAAACAGAGAAATCCTGTCTCAGCATATATATATATATATAATGTATATTATATACATATATATTATATATATATATCCAAAGTAGCTCAGTCTCCTGCTTACCAGATGTAGGATCATACACAAGTTAGTCTATGTGCTTTAGTTTCTTTTTCTGTAAAACAGATGGTGAGGGATAAGTTAATAAAATTAATACAGTGGCTTTACCCAAGTCTTGATCCTAAGTCTAACAGGGGAGGACTGGGGGTGGGTATCTCTGAGGATATTGCAAGCAGAAAACCCGAGTTCAATTCCCAAAACCCACGTTAAAAACGCCACTTGTGGTGGGACACGTGTGTAATCCTGACCCTGGGAAAGGTGAAGACCGGAAGACCATCGGGGCTGCTTGGCTAGCCAATCTAGACTAACTGGCAAGCTCCAGGCCAATGAGAGACCACATCTCCAAAGAAGCGGATGGTGTTCTTGAGGATGACCTGAGGGGCTGTACTCAGCCTGCCACACGCTTGGGTACACACGAACACACACATACTAAAAATAAAGTAACATTCTAAGAAGTTTAACAGAAGGAAAAGCAATACTTAAAAAAAAAAAAAAAAAAACAACCAGCCACTTCCGGCTAGTCTCTTGAAATGGCATCTGGGAACTATTAATAGGCACTTGTCCTTACTAACCAACCCAGTTCCACCACCCACCTTTGCTTTTGCCTTAAAGGAATTTTTAATAACATATTAGAAACAGTATTAATTCCCTCGTTTGCTTTTTCCGTTTATTTACTGAGTAGTTACTATTACCTGGATGCTGGATACAAAGAAGCTACTTAGCCTGGTTCCTCATTCAGCCGAGCGGCCTTAGGAAGGCTTACTCTACCCTCCCACCCCCACCTCCTCAGGGTTGTGTGTGTGCGCCTGTGAGTGTGGCACCTGAGGAAGCCAGAGGCATTGGACTGTTAGTGGGTACAAACAGTCGTGAACCACCTGACTCGACATGAGGGCTGGGAATCGAACTCTAGTCCCCTGGAGTAGCAGTAGATCGCTGAGCCATCTCTCCAATCCTACCTAATAACTGTGTCTTTCACCCATGACTGCACCTTTTCACTGCCCCTTCCCTCCCACTCCCGCAACTAATTGTACAGGCTTGACTGGATGAACTCAGAATTTCTACCCTCCCTTACATTTTCCAACAATGAGTTGGGAGGCAGCGTTGGGAAGGAGGAAAGAAGGAGGGTGTCGCAAGGTATCAATAAAAATAAGCGTTTTATAGGAGACAAGGGTCAAGAATCACGAAATTCGTTAGTCCAAAGAAAACCCTACTTTGTAAAAGAATAACTTACAAAAGGAGAACTTTTGTTTTTTTGGGGGGGCGGCACGTGTAAGGCCGGGGCAGGATTGACACGGATTTGGAGGGCCAAACAAAGAGGAAATGGCTAGTGAAGGAAGATACAAGGCATCTAAAGAAGTGTCCATCGACTCAATCCGTGTTGATGCAGACCCGCGGTCTACCCTATTGTTTTAGTTTTGCTTTTATTTATTTACTTACTTACTTACTTACTTACTTATTTATTTATTTATTTATTTATTTATTTATTTATTTATTTTTTCAGGCAGATCTCACTATACTGCCCAGGCTAGCCTTGAGTTCGTAATCCTCCTGTCTCCACCCCCTCGAGTGCTGCGAAAGCATGCCCGCTTGATGTCCACCCAAGAAACTTTAGAGAACTTCAGCGAAAGGTTCGTTTTGAGAGTGTAGAGATTTACCCCAGCACACGACTGCACGGAGAGACGAAGCTGCGTGGCGGTGAGGTTAAGTTTCATCAAGGCTGGTACCTTCAGACCCAACCTACGTTCCACCCGGGGTTCGCGGCTGAGCCCCACGTTCCAGGAACCCGCCCCATGCAGCCCCGCGGATCTCTCGAGAGGGTTCAGAGCTCACCGCAGTCCTTGAAGTGCAGGGGCTCGGCCTGCGCGGCGGCGACAAGCGCCAGCAGGAGGATCGTGGCGGTCAGGAAACGCATCGCAGGTCAGAAGGCTCCGCCGTCCAGGAAGGAAAAAGCAGCCGCGGCAGTCACAAGGTAAACTTGTTCGGGGGACCAAGGGAGGAGCCGGGTCAGGCCACTTGTGATCAGTGACCAGCGAAGACCCGCCCGAGCCCCGCCCCGGACTCCAAGGCGCTGGGCTTGCAGCTTCCTCTTTATCCCCGCCCATCCTTTCGGCTCCCAGGCAGGGCCTGCCCAGAGGCCGCTTTTCTTTGCTTTCGTCCCTCTCTGTTGGCACCGCCCTGCTCCGGTAATTGGAAGCGGTTTCAGCCAATCAAAGCCCACTTAACTCGTTTTATCCAATAAGCGTTGTCTAGAGGCGGGGCTTCGGTGAAACCCCGCCCCGCTCCGCTCCCTGCCTCCCGAAGCCCGGGGTAAGGCGGGAATTTGGACAATGCTAGGGGCGGAGCTTACGGAGCAAGATGGCGGCCGCCAAAACCCTGTCCCTAACTGCCGCGGCGTTCCGGGCGGTCATTCCCTGGCGCCGGGGCAGGTACCAAGGGTGGAAGGTCACTTAGGAAGGGTGTTAGGTTCTGCGCCTTCAGGACAGATGGGAGACTGACGCTCACCGGGGAGATGAAGGTTTGGCAGTTCAGATGAAGGCGTCTCCAGGTTTGGGTACCATAGAGGGTCATCGGGTGCCCCTCCGTTCCCCGGACTCATCCTTCTCCTCCACATCGCAGGCTCGCCGCGGCCTCTCCCGGGCTTTTGACTCGCTGGGAAGCGACGTCCTCCATTCCAGATGCTGGCGAGGGACAGATCCAACTCACAGACAGCTGCGTCCAGGTAGGAGGCCCGACCCGGGACGGCGGGGCCCAGGAGAGAATCTTAGAAGAGTTCCCTTTTATCCACCCCGTTATCTCTTCTTGCGTGGCGTTTTTGATCCTCTTTCCTACATTTCAGAGGCTTCTGGAAATCACCGAAGGGTCAGAATTCCTCAGGCTGCAAGTGGAGGGAGGCGGATGCTCCGGATTCCAATACAAATTTTCACTGGATACAGTTATTAACCCCGACGACAGGCAAGAAGGAACGGATGGGTCGCTAGAGGCTGTATCAGAGGGATAAAAGTGACCCCATTTTATGACGCGCTATTATTCAAAACTTAGAAGCCTCTGAGTGTGCTTAACACCCATACTGTGAGGGCACAGCAAAGATTTGGTCTCCTGTTTCAAAATAAGGAAGAAAACTGGCTTACTTAAGGTCCCTTGGCTAGTAAGCTGAGAAAGGCTGGACTAGTTTCAGACCAAGTCCCTCAATATTTCTTCTATTCATTACGTTGACTCTTTTTCCTTCAGATAAAGTTAGCATCTGCTAGAGGTCCTAAGCGATATTTCGTATATTGGAGAACAGGGTGTACCCCTATGGCCTCATGGTGTTGTGTTCTTGGTGTCTGCAATATTCGTCATTAATGATTTCCTCTTGTCATTTCAGGGTATTTGAACAGGGCGGGGCAAGAGTGGTGGTTGATTCTGATAGCTTGGCCTTCGTGAAGGGGGCCCAGGTGGACTTCAGCCAAGAACTTATCCGAAGCTCATTTCAAGTGTTGAATAACCCTCAAGCCCAGCAAGGCTGTTCCTGTGGGTCATCCTTTTCTATCAAAGTCTGACACAATGACAGACGACCCTGGGATCGACACCAGTTGTACCATTGCAAAAAACCTGGGAATAGTAGAATCCTAGAGGTTTCTTTCTTATCGTGTCCTGCTCTTGTCTTATTTAATTTAATCCAGGAGTGCTTTATTTTACCACTATTAATTACGGAATGCGAAGCTTTGACTCTTGGCCTTAACATTGCACAGGGGAAGGGGAGAGTATTAAGGCCAAGTCCAAATGCTGTTACCTCAACTTTAATCACTGGTTGGAGCCCAGTATAATTTGTAGTACCTCCAAGACTCCTAAATTTGGAGTTAACTTCTCTAGCCTTCTGAATTGTTTGTACATATGTGTATAGCTATGTATAAAGCATCATTATAAACTAAGTACTTATTGTGTTTTCAATCAGGATCACAGTTTGGGTAGCTTGAACACCAGCAACAAGGCCAGAATCAATTAGAAGAGCAAACAAAATGTTGTCCTGTCTTGTCCATCAGCCCATTCACCCTCCCTCCCTTCCTCTCTCTCTCTCTTTCTCTCTTCCTTCCTTCCTTCCTTCCTTCCTTCCTTCCTTCCTTCCTTCCTCTCTCTCTTTTCCCCTTCCTTTCTTTTTTTGTGGTCATACCCCACTGTCCTCCCAGAATTGGACCTGGGGCATTATACCTGCCGGGCAAAAACTCTAGCACAGTGGTCTCATCCCGTTGGCCTCGACCCTTTTGGGGGTCGCATATCAGCACTTGAATTATATTCCTAGACTGTTCTACTTTCTATTTAGAGACAGGATCTCACAAAATTTCTCTGGCTGCCTTTGAACTTTCAGTCTTGGTACCCCGTTTAGTTGAGATGACAGGAATGTGACCATCCCAGCTGTATCGCACTCTTCTTGAATGTGTGAGGAATTTATCCTTGTGTCCTATGAAGCCCATTTTCCACTTATAGGGAACATACATCTTATTGTTATACT
This sequence comes from Psammomys obesus, assembly GCF_907164565.1. Classification (NCBI taxonomy): domain Eukaryota; kingdom Metazoa; phylum Chordata; class Mammalia; order Rodentia; family Muridae; genus Psammomys; species Psammomys obesus. The sequence goes on along the minus strand of NW_026596134.1, from coordinate 25,232,285 downwards.
CAAGAATATACTCAGTCTTATAAAACCAGGAGATATCCACACCCCCCCCCCCAAAAAAAAAACCCTCCAAAATTTGGCCAAACCCCTGTTGATATCTGAATTACTTGAAAAGTGGCCTTTCTGCTCCATGCCCACAGTGGCGCTTCAAGATTCTGTGACCATTTAGTAATTGAATTTGTGTAGAATATGTTTCTTCGCTTGCCTTATTATAGAAAATGTCTGGTTTTATGCGTAGGGGAAGTTGTTTCTTCATTACTTGTAGATAACAGATGGGAACCTTAATTTTTTTTTTTAATTTTATGTGCATTGGTGTTTTGCCAGCATGTATGCATGTGTGAGGGAGTCGGATCCCCTGAGACAGGACTTACAGACAGTTGTGAGCTGCTGTGTGGGTTCTGGGGAATTAAAACCTGGTCCTCTGGAAGAGCAGCCAGTATTCTTAACCACTGAGTCATTCCTCCAGCCCCCTAGGAAGAGACTTTCAAGAGTGTATTAAATATAAGATGACCAACAAAATTTGGATTTTTAGATATACAAGTAATTTTTCAGTGTGTTACTTAATCTTTTTAATATGTGTCGTACTTGTATATGTCTACTTGCTAAGCCTTCCATTGCAAGCCAGTGGGCATTAACAGAAAACTTTTTTTTTTTGATAGAACATCAAAAAGTAACCCAGTCAGCTCCCTATATAAACAAACAAACAAACAAACAAACAGAACATATCTACTATAAACTGACAGCTTGCAAAACTTCAGGCTGGAGAAAGTTTGTTCTTGATAAGCTATATTTTCTGAGTTTTTACTGGATTAATAAAGTAAAATATTACTATAATGGCATTTTTAAAAATAGCACTAATTTATAGCAATTTACTCCAGGTCAGTAAGTGGGAATGCGCTTTCTCCCTCTGTGTGTGTGTGTGTGTATACAAAAGTCAAAGTCTTCAGGAAGCAGCTCTATGTGTACATACATTTAAAGATGAAGGGCTAAATTTCCACCTTGAAGAGTGTCATTAAAGGGGCTGGTTGAAGAGATGGCTCAGTGGTTAAGAGCATTGCTTAAGCACTGCTTTCTCAAATGACCTAGATGTGAATTCCAGAACACACATGGTAGCTCACAACTGTCTGTGACTCCAGGCACCCACATGGTACATAGACATTCATGCAGACAAGCACTCATATACACAAAAATAAAAATTTAAAACCAAAGAATGCCACTAGAAAAAGGATGTCATTCACAGCACATCTGTCTCAAGAGCAGCATGTTTCCAAAACTGCATCTCTTTACAAGTCAACATGAGAGTATTAACAACTACAGAAACCATCAAGATGAGTTCCAGATTATATTATGTTCTGAATTAAACTGTGCTCATGGGCACTCCAGAGTTATTTTAAGTCTTCAGTTTTAATCTTGTGGCTCAAAACATCTTTGCTTTAATTGGTTTTTTTATTTCTATTTTCATCTTCATAATTGGCACAGTCCCTCTTGGCAAATTTCCAATTGTTCTCAGCAAAGTCTCATAGACACATCAGGTTCCGCTGTGGCATCTTGATCTTCTGCTTTGCTCTTAGTACTGAAATGCTAACTTGTCAGCTTTGGAATCGAATCCCTAAGTGACACTCCTCCATAGACAAGATCTCCACATAGCAAGAAGCTCCACTCTGTAATGCAGCTCTCTCTTCAAGCTCCGGCGAGCCGGGAACACCAGCGCTTCTCACTAATGTTTCTTGTTTCCTGAGTTCAAGCCCAGTCCCCTTTGCGTGAACTTTGTGCACTGTAGACTTTTGGATGAGTTGGTCTTGCACTTGGATGCTGTGTTGGCTAAAGTTCCTGCTACAAGCCTCATTCCACATAAGGAGAGCTTTTAAAAACACAAATTCTCGTGATTTTTAAGGCACTTAAGTGTGACACTTAAATGGGCTACAGAACTTGAAACAATCGTTGTGCAGTGCCGTGGAGCCCAGAATTATTTAGACAGATGCTAGAAAAAGAACCAGCACCACAGTCACCACAGATAGCTATTAATATTGATGCAGAAACCACAGACAAGTGGACCTGGGGCAGTTACTAGTTACATGTATCCTTTGCTTGGCATCCTAAAAGTTTGTTGTAGCAAAGAGCTGGAGAGATGGCTTGGGTCAAGAGTATATACTGTTTTCAGAGAGAACCTAAATCCCATCTTAGCACCCATATCAGGAGGCTCATAACCTCCTGCACCTCCACCTCCAGGGAACGAGACCCCCTTTTCTGGCCTCCAACCTCCCGTTCCACTCATGGGCATGACCCCTACACATACACAATGAAAAATCTTTTCCTGAGCATGGTGGCACACACCTTTAATCCCAGCATTTGGGAGGCAGAGGCAGGTGGATCTACACACAAACTCCAGGCCAGCCAAGGTTATATAGTAAGACCCTGTCTCAAACCAAACAAAAAACCTTGTTATAGCAAAAACTTGTATTTAGGTTACTAGATAGGAATTAAGGTCATCTAGTAAGACAATTTGCCAAGGAAAATGGAAATAGAGTTTGGAATCAGAAACTGTAACAGAAACATTTTCAGTGGGAAATCTAGGACACAGAAGCAAGCCTCTCCTCTCACATGCTTAGAGGACAGAAGGGAAGTTAAATGGACCCCTTGCCTGCCCATGGAAGGAGGCCGATGCTACACGGAAACACTTGTGCACACACATTACTAAGATTCAAACTCAGTGGCGCTAGCTGGGCCTAATAGGATTTTCAGTTCGGACTACTAACAGCCTTTCATTATTCTTAAAAGAGATTTTTTACTACATTTTAAGTGTACTACTGTTGCTGGACAGTGGTGGTGCACACCTTTAACGCCGGAACCCAGGAGGCAGAGGCAAGCGGATCTCTGTGAGTTTGAGGCCAGCCTGCTCTACAGAGTGAGTTCCAGAACAGCCAGGGCTATCCATAAATAAATGTGCATGTCTGTGTACGTGTGGACAGTGCCCATGTAGGCCAGAAAAGGGTATCAGATGCCCTGAGACTGAAGCTACGGACAGTTGTGAGCCACCATATGGACTCTGGAAGAACGACCAACGCTCTTAACCTTTGAGCCATCTCTCCAGCCCCCTGGAAGCTACTCTTTCAGAATATTTTTTTTTTTTTGTGTGCGTTATTGATGTAGTGGTTTTTTAAAACTCCCAAGCACGAGCTAAATGTAGTCTCCACTAAGTTTCAGTGGCCAAGCGGGCAGAAAAAAAGGTCCCCTAGAATGCAGAAGCCTGTCAGTTGCCTTCTGGTAATGGGAGAATTGGATTCTGTGTTTAGAAAATGGCAGGTTGGAGGAAAACAAGAGCCATGCTTCTTGTTATGTGAGGATTTTATTTAGGGAAGAATGTCTTTCAGGAGACTTAATCCTGGAGGTGGGGGACACTTCATGAGGCAACTATAGTGTCCAAGAGTCTCTTGAGTGATTTATACCCATGGCATGAAGGAATGAGCACAGTGGACTATTTGCTTGGACTTACTTTTCTTTTTTCCCCTTCCTTCCTTCCTTCCTTCTTTTTTTCTCTCTCTCTCTCCTTCCTTCTTTCCTTCCTTCCTTCCTTCCTTCCTTCCTCTTCTTTCTTTCTTTCTTTCTTTCTTTCTTTCTTTCTTTCTTTCTTTCTTTC
>NW_026596134.1:25185981-25228641 GCF_907164565.1 Psammomys obesus | reverse complement strand
TTCTTTCTTTCTTTCTTTCTTTCTTTCTTTCTTTCTTTCTTTCTTTCGTTTTCTACAAGCCATTTCTGACCAAATGCCCTCTTCTTAATAGGCCATAAAAGGCAACAGACAAACATTTTTGCAAGTTTTATTAACTGCTAATTAAGGAAACTATGCCCTCTTTGTATAAATGGAAAGCTCTTTCATTCGATCTCCACCCCTGCACCCATTTTTTTTTTCTTTTATTTCTTGAGCTAGGGTCCTGAGAGGTTACCCAGGCTGGCCTTGAACGCATTCTATAGCTCCAGCAGGCCTTGAATTTGCAGTCCTTTTAGGAGTAGGTGGGATTGGAGCTATGTACCACCAGGCCTGAATTTACCGTTCCTTTTTTTAAAAAAGATTTTTATCTTATTATCTGTGTGTGTCAGTGTGTGCCATGTGTGCGAGGATACCTGTGGAGGTCTGAAGACAGTGTTGCATCTCCTGGAGCTGGGGTTATAGGCATTTGTAGAGCCACCCAACACGTGTGCTGGGAACTGAACTCCAGCTCTCTGGGCTGATCTTGTTGCACTGTGTCAGCTAACACTGGCTTCAAACTCCTTATCCTCCTACCACAGCCTCTTGGGTGCTGAGAATTACAGGCTTCCATACCCAGCCAGCCCTTCCCAGTGTCTTAAAGAGGGTTTGTCAAGGCTTTAGTTGTAGAATTGGCTGCTATTCAAGTTTATGCCTAAGGGCCACACCCCAACTCTCTCTCTCTCTCTCTCTCTGTTGGGGAGTGGGGTTGAGCACAGGGACTCATGCAGGCTAGACAGTATGACTTAGGGTTTCTTTTGCTAAAACAAAACACCATGACCGAAAAGCAAGTTGGAGAGCAAAGGGTTTATTCAGCTTCCACATCTAGTCCATCATTGAAGAAAGTCGGGGCAGGAACTCAAACAGGGCAGGAGCCTGGAGGCAGGAGCTGATGCAGAGGGCATGGAGGGGTGCTGCTTACTGGCTTGCTCCCCATGGCTTGCTCAGCCTGCTTTCTTAGAGAATCCAGGACCACCAGCCCAGGGATGGCACCACCCACAATGGGCGGCTCCTCCCCCATCAATCACCAATTAAGAAAATGCCTTACAGGCTTGCCTACGGCTAGATCTTAGGGAGGCGTTTTCTGCATCCTGTACCCAACATCCAGGACACAGTATATTTCATCTTTAGCCAAAATCCTTTTAATGCAATAAACAAAGACGACAAAGGACCTCTGAGCCTGTGTTAGGTTGAAATTTCAAAGAGGGGGCCCCCTGGTCCATCTCATAGTGGAATCATCCATTTCAGTTATGCGATGATAATGACACGTATGTGTAAACTGTGTGTATTCAGCTACACGCATGATGGGACCATTGCTTGATTTTAAGAGATTAGGAGGAAATCTGTTCAGAAGTAAGAGCGAAGGGCTGCAAACGCCTGAGGGTTTTTTTGGGGGCGGCTGCTGTGTGGTGTGATCTTCCACTTGCCATTTAGAACCTTTGGTGCTGAAGTCTTTGCCTCTGTGTACGGCAGTAATAAAAGATTTGATGCTTTTTGAAGATGTGGCTGCACCTCACTAAGGATGCTTGATCAGGGACGAGATGCGGGAGAGCTCTGCACATACGGCTTTTCCGGGGTACATGTCAAACCCGAGAAAACACGCCCAACTAGTTGAAAGGATGGTATGTGAGGAAAGCAAACATCCCACCAAGCCAGCTGTGCTGGGAAGACAGCATGAAGACAGGCATAGTTCCTTTCCGTAAGCATCTGATCTGTTTGCAGATACTTCAGGAGATAACTAAGGCAGGAGACTGGAGAGCCACGTCAGGTGACGCCAGCCGCAGTGCCCTTCAGTAAACACGTGTGTTTCCATACATGTGTTTCAGTGAACACGTGTGTTCACTGAAGTTGCCGATTTTGACGTGGGGGTGGGGTGGAGAAAGGGACTGCTAAAGACGCTCTTTAAAGTGACGCTTGCTTTAAACTCTGAGAACTGAGTTCTGTTTCTTTGGGTTTTCCTTACAGCGCCTCAGAGGAGGGCTGGCACCTAGCAGGTGCAGCTGGACAGAAGGAACAGGCCAGGCCTCCGTTTGTCTCTGAGCTAAGGTAACGGATTGGCAGGGCCTGATATTACCCAGTGCACCATTCTGGTGCCTGTGTTCATCTGAAAGGCGGAGATCTCTCCTGCTTGCTTCCCTGGCCAGCTGGGATTAATGTCTGCAGTTGCTCTCCCAAAGTTCTTCCCCCGAAAAGCACTCCGGGGCTGCCTGATGGAAATTTCCTTAAGAAATTAAAAAACGATCACTTTAATTATAAAAAGTAGATCAAAGGAGAGGGCATTGAAGCCATGCTTAATCAGTAGCTGTGTTTTAGAATACTTTAATTTTTTGAGTAGGTATACATCTACAGATTTAAAAGGTGGAAATAAAGTGGGAAAAACCCCCTCAGTGTTCTATTCTGTCACTCTCCCCGTAAACCGTGTTGTTTTCAAGAGTTTAATTTTGTAGATATAACATGAAATACTCTTTGCAGCATCGTGAGCAAAGGCAGGCGATGGCAATGTCTTCCCGTGAGGCTCTGACAGAGTAAGTTACGGTTTATCCATTCTGTAGACTAGTATACAGCTATAAAATAGGAGACCATTGTCTATTATTTTTTATTTTGAAACAGGGTCTTGTTTTGTAGCTCAGCCTGTCCTAACTCTCACTGTCCTCTGGCCTTCTGAATGTTGGTTTTATAGGTGTGTGCTACAACGCTAGGCAATAGGAGATACATTTGTGTGTGTGTGTGTGTGTGTGTGTGTGTTTGTTTTGTTTTGTCTTTTGGTTTTTCAAAACAGGGTTTCTCTGTCCTTGGCTCACTTTGTAGACCAGGCTGGCCCCGAACTCACAGAGATCTGCCTGCCTCTGCCTCCCTGAGTGCTGGGATTACAGGTGCGGGCCTCTATGCTTGGCTCAAGATACTGCTTTATGAGCAGGTATAGAGTGAAACAAAAAATGTAGTTGGCTGTGGCGTTCCACACCTGTAGTCCCAGCACAAAAGAGGCAGAGGATGATTGGTTCTGGCACAGCCTGGCCTACTTAGTAAGACTCTGTCTGAGAGAGAGGGTGAGGGGAGTCACTGTGCATGCACAGTATATATTTTTTTTCTGTTTTTACTAAAAGGCAATATGTGTCTTTGCATGCGGCATGTCTAAAGGCTGAACAGGGAGGCGAGGGTAGAGGGCTCTGGGGGCGAATGCACAGTGCCAGCAGGGCATGCTTGGGCAGCGGTAGGACGTTCTCTGAGGATGGTGGAAGGTGGAGCGGTGAGAACGAGGTTACCAGCAGTCCGCTCTCCTCTTTAGACACACAGCAGCTCATCTTCCACACTGTCCTACAGCCTTCTCCCCCGATTCTGTCGTGTCATCTTGACATGTGTTTGACTGCCATCTTTTCTGAGCGTTCCATAGCGGTTGTTCCTACTCTTCTGCTATTACAGATATCTCTTTAATAAATAACCTCTAGCATACATGATTTCATATTTAGCAAGAGCACAGGGGGAGGTTAAGGTCCTAGAAGGGGCACTAGCGGGTCAGAGAGTTAGTTTTGGTCCTGCTGTAGCTGCAGAAGGCATTGGCCTTTTGTGCATGTCAGAGGTTGTGGCAGCACTGGCCTCAGTACTGGCCTCAGTTGTCAGGGCTTGCCGCCCAGCAGCCCAAGCAAACTTTGATCTCAGCCAGTCTTAAGAAAGCGGCTTCAGGATCCTCCCCTCCCCCACTGTGTTAGGAGGAACCCCAGGATCTCATGCTCAGTAGGTAAGACTGAGCTGAACCCCTCCCCCCCACCTCACTGCACTGTTAGGAGCAAAAGCAGATTTCTGTTGGTTTAGGACCATGCATTTTCGTCTGCTGAGGGTGCTTCAGCTGGGAGAGCGGCCTAAAGAAAGTTACTTCGGCTTCCAGCGTCTCAGTTCTCTTGCCTGCATGAAGGAATAAGGTAGAAAATGAGATTGTCGCGTGACTAACTGAAACATAAGCACAGCAGTCATTACAGCGCTCAGAGCAGGCATCCAATAAGTTATCCGACGGCTGGCTGCCAGAGCAGCAGGCAGGGCAGTCGCCACCACCTCTTCCGTCACACACAGCCCGTCACACTGCCCTGCCAGTCAGGGGAACGCAGCCAGTCTGTCCTGTCTTAGGATAGCATAGACCCTTTCGCACGGGAGCCCAGGCACACGGGCTGGTGGAACTGGACATGGAGAGCACAGAGATTCCACTCCAGTCTAACCTGCAGACTTAACCACCGTGGTCAAGTTGGTGTAACAGGAAATAAGAACAGGGCACAGGCGGGCCTGGATGAACATCTCTTTATTCCACCGTGCTCCCGAACTCCCAGCCAGCGTGTACAGAAGTGCATCTCTTAGAGGGATTCCAGGCCCCCATTTTCCTTTCTTTCTTTTTTTTTCCTGAAGCGAACAAGTGCAAGGGTTTCTGAGTGGAGGAGATAAACTACATTGAAAATTTGGCTTCCTCTGACAAGACCAACCAAAAAAAGAGAACTTTGTAGTGTTAGCTCATCCATTTCTGTTTCACAAAAAGCCCAGAAGAGATTTGTTTCCTGTACGGAAACATATGTACCCAAAAAAGATCTTTGGAGATGCGCACTGGATCCTGTGAGATTACCGCTGGTGCACAGTGGTCCTAAGGTGACTCTGAGTACTGATTTGCCCGAAGCTCCTCCATGTTTTTAGATCCGTATAAATCTTGGCTCCTCCTTCCAGATCAACTCCCCAGGGTTTTTCTGTCACTCTCTTGCCATGCTTTCTCAGGCTCATTATTCCTCGTTTGTGTTTCTTTCACTCAGCGAGTTAGTATTAGTCTTTGTCCTCTGAGACGAGGGAAACTGGTCCCTTCTTGGGGCCACAGAACTGTCTACAGGTGGCAATGTGGCAGAAAGGAGCTCGTGCCAGCTTGGCTGAGTGGTGGTGGTGGTGGTTCTGAGAGGTGGCGTGGGAGCTACTCCCCAGACTTTTCCAAACGTTCTCTTGCTCCACAGATTGCCAGGGGCGACCCTAGGGCAGATGTAGCTGCTGTCTCAGTTACAAATCATCAGGATGATGTGTGGATCACAGCTGGAAAAGGGGTGCCCGCATTTTTTTTTTCCCTGCACAGCCCAAGAGAAGCGGCCGAGGACTCTTCCAATCAGTGTCCTCCATTGAGGCCCCAAGGACAGACTGGTGGGCTGTGTCCCATGGCCAGTGGCTGAAGCATTAAAATACTTGTGGTGTCTGAGCCAAGCAATGGCATAGAGGCAGTGACGGAAGCTCACAACCAGAGCTAAGCTGGACGAGGTTAAAAAGTAAGGCAAGGCTGGCAGAACTGAGCTACGGAGCCCTGGCCTGATGGCATCACGTTGTCTTCCCAGCCATGATGTCTTCCCAGCCAGGGAAGCAATCTTAAGTCCCCAGCCTGTAGCTGAAGCCATTTCCAGAGAGCTGCCCACAGCGACCCCTCACTTTTACTCCTTGGCTGCACAGTGTGGGGGACCTGGCTCTGCCACGTAGCCTGGGGAACAGTGGCAGCGAAAGGAACCCTCTGTGTTCTCACAGTGACCGTGTGCACAGAGGGCTGCAGGCCCGTTCAAGTCTTCACACTCATTCACATCTGTGGAAGCAAAAAAGAAAACTCTTAAGTGTCTCTCTGTCCCTTTAGCCACCAGCCCCTACCCCCCCTACCCTGGATATGACACCCAAAAGATGCCCCATTTCCCCAAACCAGACAACTTAAGGATAAAAGCTAAGAAGCAATGATCTCTTAGCATGCCCAAGGCCATGCCTTCTTGTCCTTGCTCCTCTTCTGTGGAGGAACATCCATCCAGGGATTTGCCCCAGCCTAGCAAGAAACCTTCCGCAAGCACTAGCTTGACATGCCCACCAGGGGGCAGCAGCGTACTTCCAAGCTAGCCTAAGTCCTAGGGTAGGGGTCCTTCTCACCGCGCCAAACTTACCCACGCAGGCCATGTGGGCCGCATCCAGCTGGAAGCCTTCAAAGCAGTCGCAAGTGTAGCCCTCCCGCACACGCACGCAGCGGCCATTCTCACAGCCATTCAGGACGCCGCATTCCTCTGCCTGCAGTCCTTCGAAGGAGGCCAGGGGTTCTAAGAGAGGGTCAGAAAGAGCAAGGCTGAGGCCCGTGCTGAGACCCCAGGCTCCCACTAGGGCCTATACCCTCCAGTGCAAAGGTTGTCGCTGTTGAGTGCCAAGGATGGGGTTGTGCAGGTTGATCATAACAGTCCTACAGAAAGACACTGACACAAAGGGTCATACTCTTCTGAAGGTTTGGCGTGACAGTTATGGTAATGTCTGACCCAAGCCTTTCAGAGCTATGTCTTGCATGACCATGGCCTTGTCTTTCCCCTTCCCTGTCTTCACGCCCCCCGCAATATATGAGGGGATGAAGGGAGTGGTAGTCCCACCTCCTCTCTAGTTTTGCTGCGCATACCCGAATGGCTGGCCACATAGCGGGGCTGAAGTTCAGAGGGTTGCAGAGGAGGCTCCAGGATTGGTATGTTTTCTCCCAGCTGACTGGCCACATTGGAGAAGGGTGGCTCAGGCACAGTGTCCTCGGGGCCCAGGTAGTTGTAGAAAGGGCCCCCATCTGGGCCATAGAGGTTGTAGGGCAGATCATCCGGACCAGGGCTATATTCGTAGCCCGGCCGGAAGTGGATCCCTGCTTCCCGCTCTGCCTCAATCCGAGCCACGTTGCACAGCTGAGCATAGACCTCTGTCGGGGAGGAAGGAGAAAGGGGACTGGACTCCAGCTCCAGCCAGCTAGCGCCTGGCGAGCTGGTTCACCCGGCTCTTTGCTCAAGAAGCGAACATGTGGGGATTCCTGACAATTCCTGCACCTCTCTGTGTCCTGAGCAACCAGAATGGAGGTCAAGGCCACTGCTCCCCAACTGCTCTCCTCCTTCCAGGGTGATAGTACCCCCTTCCCAGGGCTACACCCCAGACCTGCAGGCACCCTCTCACCAGAGCTCCTGGGGGGACAGAGAGCACACTGCTGGCTCCAGGCCTCGCCATCTTGGCAGCAGCACTCTGTATAGGTAGTATGATGGCCACGCAAGGGTTGGCTGCACACGTCATTGGTGACTTTTTTCCAGCAGATGTCCATGTGGATGTCATGGTCAGGGAAGTCCTCTGGCGGCACAGACCGCGGAAGGGTGTGGGTCACAGGCTAGGTCTGTGCCCCTCCCCCCCGTTGCCCACACCCCATCTACTCACCTGTGCTGCTGGTACTGTTCACACAGCGCTGCCCGCTGAGGTCTAGGGTGAGGGGGGGACTGCAGAAGCAGTGGAAGGAGCCATCAGTGTTTACACACTCGCCATTCTCACAGGCCATGTCCTGGCATTCGTTGTCATCTGTGGCGTCAGGAAAAGGTGCAACAGGGCCAGAGCGGCCTTGTCAGACACTGCTCACAGAAGGACCTCCCTAAGGAGGCCCATAAAGATGCCCATGCTGGAAGGGCTCCCTCTAGGGACAATCTCCGACAGCCTAGATTCCCCCTCACCTCAGACCCGCCTGTGGCAGTCCTGCCTAGAAAGGGGTGGCTTTCAGCAAGAGTGGAACCTGGGGTTAGCGGGGTGGGGGAGGGGCATGTGAGTCCTCACCCTGGCACTTCCTGCTGGAGCCATCATAGTGGTAGCCAGGGTTGCACAGGCAAATGTAGCCAGGCACTGTGTTGAGGCATCGGCCATTCTGGCAGAGAGCAGGCCCGAACAGCACACACTCATCAGCATCTGAAGGAGAGCAGAGTGAGGGGAGAAAGGGGGGAAAGCAGCAGGAAAGGGGGTACTTATAGTCAGAGGCCCTACATCCAGCTGTCCAAGCGGGCTGGTAAAGTTGCTTAGGGTCTTCTTGCGCTTAGGGTCTTCTTGCTTCCGTTTCTCCTCTAAAATATTGCTCAACCTTTTGTAAGTGTGATAAGGATTAAGAAATACTAATACCCATAAGTACTTTAAATAGTGCTTGGTGCATAGCAGGCACTCAAGAAAAGCTACTTTTTGGGCTGGGGTGTTAGGTGGTAGAGTGTCTGCCTGAAGCCGTTGGTTTTATTCCCAGCAACACATGTATACACACACACAACACATGTACTCACACACGCAGGCACACACCTTCTATTTCTATTATTCCCTTCTCAGGACTAGCTTTTGGAGTAAGGCACCAAGGGGACCAGAACCTGAGACTCTCCAGTAAGAGTATGAGCTCCCCAAAGTTTCTGCTTTGGTGGGTGGAGCAAGGGAGATAGCTACTGTCCTGACCTGGGTGGCAGTGCAGGGCCCTCAGGCAGTCCCTGTGTCCAGGTATGGCGGACGTGAGGCCAAACACCACAGCATCCCCTCTAGGCTTGAGGACACAAGGAAACTGAGCTCATGCGAACACCCCAGGAGGATCTTGGTTAAAACCTTTCAGCTAAAAATGTCACGGACAAAAAAGACCCAGAGCCCAAAAGACAGAATCTACCTGGAAGCCAGGGCTAGGTGTAGGACTTTCTGGGGGCTCGCAGAGGACTAGGCCAGGGTTCACTCTGGCAAGCGGAGTTTGAGGAGGAGGTGTTGAGGATGGTTACCTGTGTACATGGTTTGTCCAAATGTCCAGGCTCCTTCCACTGGGATGTAGCCTTGACCACTGGGGCAGAGCTCATTGAATTCGACTGCATAGGAAGGCGTCCAAGCTCAGAGAGGGAACGCTATCTCCCCCACCCCCCATTTCTTTATGTCTAATTATATAATAGCGGCTGTCCTGGAACTTTGCTATGTAGCTCAGACTTGCCTCAAACTCATTCTCTTTCTGCCTCAGCCTCCTGAATGCCGGAAGCTGAAATTACAGGCCTGTGCCATCACCCCTGGCTCCTTCCCCGACCCCGGCCCCCTGAAAACTGACCCAAAGAGTCTCTGTAGCCCTTGAGGCCTTACCTGAGTCCTCCGATGGGCAGGGGTCACAGGCTGCTCCCCACCTGGCACCCTGGGTACAGCAGCACTCAGCCTGTGTGGAGTTCAGGCCCAGGACGTGAGAGCAGAGAGCACCACCATCGTGCCCAGAGTAGCATTCCATGCGGATGAGGCCTGGATCCTGGTCTCCTGTCGGAACCTCCGGGAGACTCTGAGCTATGTGTGAGAGACACACATGACCCTTTGACGCATCCCCGCCCTCAAGGTGATCTTTTAAACTTAGTGTCCACATAGAAGCTTACGGTGCGCTTTGTCTCCTGTGGTACCCTGATCACCCCTAGGAGTGGCTGCTGTTGTCATTTCCCGTAGCACAGACGAAGACATCGCCTCTCAGAAGTTATGTTTAAGAAGTTATTAAGGGGTGAAATGGGACTGTGACCCCAATACCCTCCAATACCCGAGCCCCTGATGTTTTAATCATACTACTTGCCCACAACCCACACAGACAATCCCCACCCCTCCATAAGAGCATCCCTCTGACCCCTTCTGCTTCTCAGGGACCCCAAGCCCTTCTCCCCTCCATTATTTCTTACAAAGGTCCCCTTGCTTTTCTCCAAGTCACTGAAGCCAGCTGAGTACTGGTCCAGCCTGGGGCAGAGTGGCAGTGGGAAGGGTCAGGTCCAGCTGAGCTTAACCTCAAGGCCTCCTTTACCCAAAAGACCCAGCCAAAGATTGGGTGGATTCAGGGTCTCTAATAAACTCAATTTGTGGTTCTGGGGGGCTATTCTAAGTGCCAGAGCACCCTGAATTTCCCTAGATCATCCTAGTCTTTCTGAGGGGGTGTTGTCTAGCACGTGCTGGCCAAGTGAGGCACTTAGGCTCCTGTCTGCTCCATAACCCATGCCTAACCCCTATCCCTAACACTCTCCCTATGAGCTTTACTAAGTGGCAGGAGCTACATGAATGGGCAACTTTCATAAGCCAGAGTCCTCGTGGAAAACGGCAGGAAGGGAAGGGGCCTCTGAGCCTCTCAGGTCTCACCTCCGGCCACCCGAGGACGGCAGCGTCCTTCTTGTGCGTCGTACTCCTCCAGGTCACTGGTGCAGAGGCACAGGAAGGAGCCTTCCACGTTCTCACAGAGCGCATCCCCACACACTGCCAGCATGAGCTCACACTCGTTCACGTCTGCCAGGCACGAGGACAGACCCGAGTACAGAGGAGAGGAAACTAATGGCCCCCTGCCCCTGATTCCAGCCCAGGCTAGGCAGCTTCTCACACCCTCAAGAGAACCGCACACGGAAGAAACGAGAGTGGATATGAATTAGCAGGAAAGGGAGACTGGGGAGCGGAGGGGATGGTAGGGAAAAGAGAAGAGAAGTTGCTGAAATCGGTTCTAAAAGTGAACCAAGAGGGGAGTTCCCTCCTCTGGACATCTGTGTCCCACTTTCTCTAGGGAAGAGAATGGGGCAGGAGGTCTCTTCCTTCTGTGGCAGGACTGACCACTCTTCTACCTTCCCAGTAGCAATGCTAGCTGGCGGGGAACTCTCCCTCCCTTGAACCTTCCTTGGTTCTCCTTTGGAGCCATGTAAATATGGATGTCTCAGGAGAGGGCCCTAGCACTGCCTTTCAGGAAAGTTGAACATTGGTGGAAACGAGAAGGGCCCAAGGGCTTTTCCTAGCCCAGACCTTGGGTAGCCCGCAGGCTTCTCACCAACACACTCCCAGCCTGAGGGTGAGGTCTCGAAGCCCTGGTCACACAGGCAGCGGAAGGAGCCGTCCGTGTTGTCACAGAAGCCGTGGCTCCCGCACACAGTGTCGTTGGCACATTCATCTATGTCTGCGGGATAATGGGGACCAGGATAGAGGGTGTGTATGCTCTCTCTGTTTGCTGGGAGTACTTATTTATCAGGTCTATTACCACCAAAATTTGAAAGAAAGAAAGAAAAACAAAACAAAACAAAAAACAACAACCCTTGGACACAGCACAAGAAAGCTTTAACTGTAACATTCCTCTTCAGTTTTTTTTGTGTAAACTTCATTGTATGGAAAACACACAAACTTAAACAAGTGCCCCAACAGTATCCTTGAGAGAACTTGTTTCTAGTTCAATGCAGGGAAAACCAGACATCCTCGGCCCTCCTCAGCCCTCCCACGTCCACCTCTCCTGCCCCCCCCCCCTCACCAATGCAGTCTCCTGTTGGGGCCATGTAGAAGCCAGGCTGGCAGCCCAGGACGCAGCGATAGGAACCTGGGCTGTTCTCACACCTCCAGTCTCCACACACTGGATCTTCGTCGTCCTCACACTCATCAATATCTGTCCCCAAGCCACGAGAGGGGCCAGATGTGTGGCTAAGGCCACTGTCCTGGCCCCACCTTGCTGACATTACAAGCTCACTTCCCAGAGTTTCCAAGGTCTGAGGTTCGTCTCTAATCATTGTGCTCACCTCACTCACGGCAGATTAACTCAGGAGAGCTTCCCCTGACCCAGCAGGGCTGAGCATGGAGGAAGACAACTATACACCACTTGGGAAGCCCTGAGCATGTTCTCAGCCTCTTCCGCCTCCCATCCCCAGCAGGGCAGGCACTGCATGCCACTTTTGCCACAGGTGGGGTTCAGGGAGCTCTCTTCGAGATCTATGTCCCTAATCCAATTTCAAGATAGTCTGTAACCATCTGTCCTACCAAAAGACACTGGACATAGCAGGTGTTTGGTATCTGCTGAACGTATTTGGCCTTTAAAACTGGATTGTGGGCTCTGCTGGTATAACGATTAAGACTGTCTTTAT
This sequence comes from Psammomys obesus, assembly GCF_907164565.1. Lineage (NCBI taxonomy): Eukaryota > Metazoa > Chordata > Mammalia > Rodentia > Muridae > Psammomys > Psammomys obesus. The sequence continues at coordinate 25,216,930 of NW_026596134.1, read as the reverse complement.
CATACCAGCTTTGGACAGTCCCCGGGGCCAGACTTTGTGTTTATACTTTGGCTTTCATAGAAAATGCTTTATTCCCTGAGAAGCTTTGTTCACTGTTCCAGAAGCTAAGGAGCACACAGGGATAGAAATGGGCAGAAGAGAGGCAGAGCACACCCGTCCAATCCCTAGAGTCCTTACCCACACACTCTCGGCTGTCTGGGGAGGGCTGGAAGCCAGTCTCACACAGACAGTTGAAGGAGCCCTCTGTGTTGACACAGTGCCCCCCCAGACACGGGTCTGTGGCTGTGCATTCATCAACATCTAGGATAAAGACAGCAGTCAGCAGGCATAACTATGGGTCTCTTTAGAGCTTGTTAGGGCTCCGAGCAGCTTCCTCAGGACCTCAGGAAGCCCGTAAGAGAGCCAGGGAGAAGCTGGGGTAGGGACAGACCAGAGCCGGGAACCTAAGGCCATACTGCGGGGTGGGCTGTAGTGCTGGGGCTTTGTCAGCAGAAGAAAGGTGACACTGAGACCCTGGAGAGCATGCGCACCTTCCACAGGTATCACAGAGAGGTCCTCTGACAGCCTTTGAGTCCTTCCTCACAAGATATGGATCTTCCACATCTCCCCAGCCTTCCCACTTCCTCCCCACTGGGCAGGCAGGCTGTGGGCACATTCACATGAGCGGTAATATTCAGACGGGACCCCAATCTGGACACAGCCTCTAACAGCCCTGCTGGTGGACCTTAGAGCTGACCACGCCAACTTCTTACCCTGGCACCTGGTGCCTCCCTCAGCACTGACAAAGCCGGGCGCGCAGAGACAGAAGAAAGACCCCTGGCTGTTGAGGCACTCGCCATGAGGAGCACAGTGCTCCTCGCCAACACACTCGTCCATATCTGCAAGGGCAAGATGAGAAGGGAGCGTCTTGGGGGATGCCCTCACCTCTGCAGATGCTCACCTCCTTGTGGGGAGACGGGGTACTCACCCTCACACACAGTGCCATTGGCCAGCTGGAAGCCCTGGGGACAGAGGCACTGATAGGAACCTTCCGTGTTCTTGCACTCGCCTCCCAGGCAGCTGTTCTGGCGTCCACACTCGTCCACATCTGTAGGGTCACACAGGGGAGGGGCCCATCACCTGCCTGAGGGGGCTGGCCCAGGGCAGTAGAGCTGGGAGAAGCTAAGGAGAGAGCCACTCTAAAGGATGGCTTTAAGGATCCTTTTGGATCCTTAAAAGGATGACCATTTGGTCCAATCCTGGCTGGGTTCCTGCATGCCCAGTAGTCCTGGCCTAGGCAAACCAAATCCTCCTTCCCCTGTCTTGGCTGAGAGGCAACAGGAAATCAGTCAAGGAAATAGGTGCAGGGAACCCAAGAAGGTAACGGAGGGTCTTACTTTGCTTCTTTGTTTGTGTTTGTTTTGAGATAGGATCTCATAGAGTTAACACTGGCCTTGCCTCCATCTTGCTAGATAGCCAAGGATGACCTTGAACTCCTAATCCTCTTGCTCTCACCTCCCAAATGCTAGCATTACAAGCTTGGGTCATCTGGCCTGCTTCCCACCCTCACCCCACCCCCCTCACTATGTATGTAGCCCTGGTCGGCCTTGGACTTTTCCTCGTCCTGACTAGGTCTCTTGATCATTGGGACTATAGCCATTATTAACACGATTGCAAAGCACAATGGATGCCCTAGAACAGTGGTCCTCAACTTTCCTAAAGCCGACACCCTTTAAATTCAGTTCCTCATGTTGTGGTGACCACCCCCCCCCAACCATAAAATGATTTCGTTGCAACTTCGTAACTGTAACTTCGCTACTGTTAATGACTCGTAATGTAAATATCTTATGTTCAGGATATCTGATACAGAAACACTCTGAGACGATCATTGACCCCCATAGGGGTCAAGACCCACACATTGAGAACAGCTGCTCTAGAAGCCAGTCTTAGGAAGTCTTGAGAGTCTAGGCCAAGGCCCAAGAAACCACCCTTGTCTCTTGTTGTCCCTTGGTGCTCCTGAGACACTGCAGCCTGTGCCCAGTGACTTCACAGCATCTAGCCCTCTCCTGACTTCTTCCAGAGAAGGAATAGTTGTAGGTGTCCTGGGCCCATTATCCTAGGTTTAAGGGGAGCTCTTGTTCCTTCTTGTTCCTTCTAGGTTGGTCTACTGTAGCCCACTGGTGCTCTCCCACAGGGGAGGGGTCTCTTACCTACACAGCTGTTGCCCAGGGGGCTGGGTTGGTAGCCCCTGTCACAGTCCTTGCAGGAGAAGGAGCCCACAGTGTTGGTGCAGACTCCTGTGGGGCAGACTCCAGGGAAGGCACATTCATCGAGGTCTAGGCAGATAGACAACTGTGGCCATGAACCCAGGAGGGCAGTTCCACCAGTGAGGCCTTCCCTCACAACACCTCTAGGGAAGGGCAAGCCCTGGCCATATTCTATAAGGCAACCCCATACTTCCTTCCTAGACAGCTCCATGGTTAGCTCTACCTCCAGCTTACCTCTTTTGAGACAGGGTCATGTAGCTCAGGTTGGCCTCAAACTCAGGGTCATGGAGCTAAGGCTGGCCTCGAACTACTGATCCTTCTGCTGCCATCCCGAAGTGCCGGGATGATAGGCATGCCCCACCACATGTCACTTTAGTTTCCCTCTTGTCTCTGTGACCGTGTCTCATTCGTGATTTTGCAAGTTATGACAATAAAACCTCCCTTGGGGCCAAGTCCCCCAAACTTCCCTCTAACCTAACCCAAAGACTCCCAGGGTCAGTCCTGGTCTGGAGGACAAATAGACGTTACTCAGGAGGGAGGAAGGCCTCCATCCTGTCACCGTCTCTCCTGCATTACCTTCACAGGCGGTGCCGTCTTCGTTCACCCAGTACCCACTCTGACAGGCTGAGCACGTGAAGGAGCCCTCAGTGTTGAGGCACAGGCCGGTGGGGCAGGAGGCTCGGCTGGCACACTCGTCCACATCTGAAAGAAGCCACTGAGTTCTGTACGGGATCCTGCAGGGCAGGCATGCCCAAGACTCATAGGTGGGCGGGGAGGGTAGAAGGGACAGGTTTTAGCAGACTGGTGAGATAGGCCTCGAGCCTGATGGGATGATTCAGGAGTGGATGCAGGGATTGGCACGCAAAGGGAAAGATGATGCAGGCTTGATTTCCCTGCGCAAGGAGCGTGCTGCATCTTTGTACCTCGGCAGCCCTTCTTGTCCGGGGTGACCTCATAGCCCGCCTCACAAGAGCATCTAAAGGAGCCTTCCGTGTTGATGCACGTTCCGTGGGCACAGATCCCAGGGGTCAGACACTCATTCACATCTGTGGATAAAGTCCAAGATGGCACACTGGCCTCCTCGTGTCCTTTGCACTGCTCCTCACTCTAGCAAGCCTTGACCATCTCAATCAGGAGCCTGTGGAACCAGCCTTCAGAGGGCACGTAGGCCACCCTTAGAGAGCGGCGAAGCCATGCTCTTTTATTTCATCCAGGTTAAAGCAGCGTCACACCCTCCTGCGTGCTCCTCAGCTCCCCTGTTGTGATACAGAACACCCTGCCTAGTCTTGGAAAATGAAGCCACCTAGAATGTTAGAAATAAGGTACCCAAGACCCTTGACCCACTCAACTGTGAGTCTCACCCTCTCTAGTCTCTTACCTGCCACCAAAACAAACAAACAAACAATGACAACAAAAACCCATGTCCCATACTCAACAAACAGTCTCAGTACGTGGGTGGGCAGTGTGGAGAGAGGCCAGGCCTGGGTGGCTGTGGCTGTCTTGAGGGCCTGGGAACTATCTGCCCTCTCCAGAGCCTCAAAGCATCTATTCAGAACACGGCCCCTCCCGGCACCAGGACCTTGGGCTCTTTTCCTGTGGGGGCTGAGGGGAAAGAGCACTGCTCTTCCCACTGACACTGAGTTGTTCTGGGAACAAGGAGTGCTACTGCCCTTCAGTGTGTGACGCTCCTTATTCGGTCCTTCACTGTAGGAGAGCTGAGGGCCTGGTGGCTGGCTAAGACCCCCCGAGGCTTCTCATCCCAGTCCACAGAAGCCAACCACGGGAGCTTCTGGGGATTTGGGATAGAGCTTCAGAACGGATGTGGCTGAGCAGCAGAGGAGGGCCCCACCCTCGCTGATTCAGAGGGCAGAGTCCCATAACCGAAGCACACCCACATCGCAGTCAGCATCCTCTAAGAGTCGAACTGGATGACGGGGGGACAATACCCTCTAAGCCACTTCTGTCTGCCCATCTCTTCCCCTCCCTGTGTGTGGGCTCAACCGGCCATCGCAAAGCCAAGTGATTCCCCCTCCCCCCCAGTGCCTTGGCAATCAGCCCTTACCTACACAGCTCCCGCTCTGGCCTTTGTAGCCCTCCTCACAGGCCAAACAATCGTAGGAGCCAGGGGAGTTGACGCATCTCCCATCAGGGCAGGTACCAGGGTGACGGCATTCATTGATATCTATAAAACAACAGTCCCTCCCTTGGTCATCTCTGAGAACCACAACCCATGGGTACTTCATGTCTGCAAACCCTTGACCCTGCCCTGTGTGGGGAAATGGATGTTCGTTTCTGCATAGATGAACACTAGGAAAAAATGAGTTGCTGTGTGTTCCCAACCCCACCTCCCCGACTCACTATCCTAGAGCAAAGATAGATGAAAGGACTCAAAGATGGGAACACTTCCCAGGTGGCTGCATTAGGCTGAGGGTGCTGTTAGCCGGAGGAAGTGGGAGAGATGTGTGTTTCGAGCTGGTCTGTTTGGGATGGTTCTTCATATTACCCTTGGTAAATGCTTAACCCTTCACAACGGGTGGCCACCGGTGGCCCAGCAGTTAGTTGGACTGTTACCACAGGCCCCAGGAAATCACCAAAGGGCAGTGAAAGCTAAGTGCTTTTTTGGACCAGGAAATGAAGGCTGAGGCTGAACTTTATTTTTGGGTATGGCACGGACCCACCTTGAGGCAGGGTGCAGACTTAAGGGTCAAGGTTGGCAAGGTTCCTCTGTTTTTCTTCTAGCCGATAGGCACAGGGTCTCAGCACTCCCTCTGCTGAGATCCAGAGCCTCAGGCAGCAAGGCTTGAAGTCTGGGGACTAACAGGACAGGCAGGGGGAGAGGGGACCAAGGAGAGAGAGTGACAGCAAGGAAGAGAAGCTTTGCCCCAAGGATCCGAGTGCAGCGCTCTTCATTCATGGCTTGCCTATCAGGGACTCTGAGGTATCCAGGGGATGAACTGAGGGAGAGAGGTCAGACCACAGGGACTAAGCTCTGGGCCACAACCGCATGAGAACAATACGTTCTTCTGGCCCAAGTAATCAAAATGCCTGGCCATCAGGTTGGCCAAGCTCCAAAGCAAACGGGAGGATTTATCCTCCTAAATTGGCAATTATTCTCTGGGAGAAAGTTCGGCAGCTTAAGCAAACCAAAGGGGCCTACTGCACAGAAGGAAGACCTACTCAGGACCTACAGGAAAGACACGGAAGACAGGCAAGGGAGAGAAGACAAGCGTCCTGTGAAAGGGCTAACACCGCCAGCCGGTGACAGCATAGAGCAGAGCAGGGCAAGGGGCCTGAGGCTGTCTGGCCTGCAGAAGTCAGGAGCCATCATGCTGTCTGTCTCCAAGGGACCTGGACTTTTCAAGCCCTGAGCTTGTCCCTAAGGGTCAAGAAGAGGAGAATATATCCTCAAGTATTTATTGGGGTGAGTGTCTGCAAAGACACCTACAATTTCTAGGTAAAAAGGCTCATCTCTGGAAAGACAGCCACAATAAGCTCCTAGCTGGGCTGTGATGACACTAAGATGAACTATCTTGGGGTCTCTATAGATCAGATCCCTTGGAATTGGTAGTACAGACAGTTGTGAGCTGCCTTGTGGGTGCTGGGACTTGAACCCAGGTCCCTTTGAAGAGCAGCCAGTGCTCTTAACCACTGAGCCATCTCTCCAGCCCCCTCCACTGACTCGTGACAGACACATGACACCTCGAAGGTAGGAGCCTGACTCTGTAACTAATCGCTAGTGCAAAGCTGCTATGCTACTCCCAGAGCCCCAGGGAATGACGCTGATGCTGTCTGTCAGGGAGAAAGAGAGAGGTCAGAAGACCAGAGTAGCCCCTCAGTCTTCACCTGAACGAGGGAAGGCCTCTCCTGAATGGGAGTGGGTAGAGCTGAGCCATTCGACAAACTGATCAGAGGAGGAAAATTCTGGCTGAGTGAACTCCATCACTGGGTAACCCGAGGCTATTCCAATGTAAACTCATGGAGCCTGCCACTGGGTGGAGAGTCTTGCGCCTCGGCAAGAGTTTGAATTTTCATTTAATAATAATATGGTATGTTTTGGTAGACCAACCTACTGGTCGTTTTTTGGGAATATTTATTGCTGTACTCCTAGCCCGTGGCTAGCATACAGCTGGCACCCAACAAATGTTTGCTGACCAACCGATGAAACAACGTGCCTAAAATAATATGCGCCAAGGGGAGCCAAGGAACGGTCACACCTGGGACTAATTTGTGAGTCTGCCGTCCGTACCCTGAGGGGATCCCTGAGCAGATCTCTCCAGGGATCAGTGTCTGCATGGGGAGCTGGGAGGGCACCCGTCTGGGACCTCGGAAAGAGCACAAAGTGGGAGTAGGAGGCAGTTCAGGGGACCTCGGGTGAGACTCGAGAACAGCCAAGACCCTGTAAAAGAGAATCTGCACCTCTGTCCACAGGGAACCCAGAGGCCTGGGTCTGATGAAAATGCCATTCAGGCTGTTGCATAGGCCCCTGTCCAGACCTCACAGAGACCTCTCCAGAGACCTCAGGTTTCAGTGGAGAGATTATTTTCTTGGTTGGAGAAAGAAGAAAGGGAGAGGAAATTGACTGGGCTCCCGGGGTGATGGGCAGGGCCTGTGGTTACTGATGGAAACCTGGAGAAGTGTACAAACTACATCATCCTTTCAACAGGCCCGGAGTGTCTGCCCAGGGCCAAGAACTCAGCCTGACCTCCCAGATGCAGCGTCTGTCTAGCGTCTTTCCTCAGGATGGGGCAGAGCCACCCAAAGCAGGACACGGATGTGGCGGTGGCGGAGTCTCGACATGATAACAGAGGACCTTGCGGCGAGCTTGAGGTGGTCCTGAGCATCTTGTGCATGTTAGCGGATCAGTCCTCTGAGAGGAGTGTGGCGATTTCCACTTCCAAACATGAAACATTAATACAACCCAGGCCTGTCTGCACTGGAGCCTGTGCCCTTAACACAGACGGGTTAGCATAAATCTGATCTTTTCAGCGTTCTGGCATCTCCCGGTTCATTTCCTTTAGCTTTGCTTTTCTTTTTTAGTAAGTCCTGTATTAAATGCGTAGCACTGAGATGCCCAATGAGGCTCTCTTACCAAGTGCTTAGTGCGGCCAGCTGGCGCAAGGAAGGTGCCCTATCACGTGATGTAGTCACTCTCTTGGAAATGCTTTGAAGCTGCCAGAGAGATCAATGCTTCCTCTGATATGCAAAGAAAGCGCTTTTTTTTTTTTAAAAAAGGTGATGATGGGGCAGAGGTGTGCAAAGACATTCGTGCCTGTAGTGTCACATAGATTTGTATTTCTCTGCCACGGGGGTAGAGAAGCTGCCAACACATCACCCAGGAGACAGAGGGCTCAGGGATTCATAGATACATCTCTGCCTGTAGGAACTGGCTTAGCATCAAGGGACTTGGAGGAGGGCAGCCAGAAGGGGAGCTGGTGGTGGGTAGTGTGTGGGACAGCAGGCTGACCCGTTATCCTCACTCCTTACCTTCGCAGTGTCCTTTCCTGATCATGATGTAGCCCCGCTCACACTCACAGTGGTACGAGCCTTCAGTGTTGCTGCATCGTCCGCCACGGCACACCCCAGGCTGCTCACACTCATCTATATCTGCAAACACACAGGATGGTCCCGGGTCAAAGCCAGCCCGGGGTGGGGGTGGTCCTGAGGCAGCCTTTCCTGAGGCCAAGGCCAAGGCTGCTAGGTAAGGAAGGCACATTTGCTGTGGTAGAATTGCTTGGAGGGATTCCTAAGTCATCTTTCAGACTGGTCAGACCCTGGTGCCCCTTGAGTTCTTTTGTCCCAGGGATGGCTAGTTCTAGGGCCCATGGGAGCCCTGCAGCTTTCTTCTCCTGGTGTAAAGGCTGGACTTGAGGTCAGGTATCAACCCATATAGTATGATCTGAGGGGGACCAACAAAGTTCCCCATGCTCCAGCACGAGTACAGTAGACACTGGCTCTACCACTAGGATTCTTCTCAATGATGGACCTTCTTAGAAGGACAGGAAGCTATGCAGGCAGCCAAGGATCTGTAAAGCATGTTTATATCATTATCCAAAGTACACTGACACCTTACAATGGCTCTAAAGCCCAGTCTTGGTCAGGATACCCCCTGATTCATCCCCTACCTTGGCTCTTTGATGCCTCTAGTCCTACTTGCAGTTTGGCTCACAAACCTGGCCCTGGCCCTGCTGTATTTTCCCACACTCCTTGGTATAATCTTTGTTTGTTTTGTTTTGTTTTGCTTTGTTTTTTTAAGACAGGGTTTCTCTGTGTAGTCCTGGCTGTCCTGGAACTCAGCTCTGTAGACCAGGCTGGCCTCGAACTCAGTGAGATCCACTTGCCTCTGCCTCCCAACTGCTGGAATGTAAGCTTGTGCCGCCACCGCTCAGCCCCTGGTATAATCTTAGCTATGGTAGATTCCCATGAGTCCAGCTTCCAAATCTCTCTTCACACACATGCCTCTGCTTCGAGTGTCTTTCCTCTCCTGATGATCGGCAGATTCCTGTTCACCTTCTAAACCGTGCCTCAGTGTACCAGCTATGTCCTGTGACAACCCCCTGGCTCCACCATCAAAGCCATCACGCCTCATCTTTGCCCCTCTCTAGCACAGGTTCAAGTGCTTCAACAGAGACCTTGTGCAGACTGAGAGGCAAAGAGATTAACAACGTGCCACGCCGGCAGTAAACACGGAAGAAATGTTTGCAAGCGTCGCTCAGGCATAGACCTTCACTAAAACTCACTGTGCTTCCAGTATCATTCCTTCCTGTGTCACTCCAGTTCACAGCGGAACCACAGCAGGGCTGCCACAAACACCCTCCTCAGCCCCACAGAGATCCTGACCTTCATTTAGGGCAGAGCCAGGAAAGAACCTTCCTGGTAGCAACTCTCCGGTGAATTGAGAAACAGCTGCCTGAACTCTGAGAAGCTCTACTGCCAACAGGGAAGAAAAGAGAAGGACCTCAAAGACGGACCGAAAAGTGGAAACCCGATGAAAATAAAATGGCTGACACCAGAACCACTGCCTCCTAAACAGATGGTGTTGGAGAAACTTGTTTGTCGAGAAAAATGAAAACGGAGACATGGGTTAGTAATATCATGCAAACATGGTCCCCAGCTGGATAAAGCTTCCCGAGAAAGTGAGGATAAATGTAAGTGCACAACGTCTTTGTGACATAATAAAACCCACTACACGTGAAAAAATAGAAAAGAGGGCCAGCCAGTTTGCCATGCAAGCCTGGGACCCCGAGGTAGAGTCCCCAGAGCCCACATGAAGATGGAGGAGAAAACCAACTCAACAAAGCTGTCCTCTGGCCTCCACATAAGCACTCTTACACGCATAAAACAAATAAATGGAACGGAATACACGAGGTACACATAAAAAGCCACAAGAAAAAGCAACAACCCCGGGAAACCAGCCAAAGACAGGAGTAAGCAACTCACAGATACGGAAACCCAAAGGCCCAAGTGCAAAGACATACACTTATTAGAAGATAAGTTATTATGCAGAATCCTAATTAAAGCCTTAATTTCTAGATAATTTATATTTATTTCTATTTAAATGAACTTAAAACGTAAAGATTTAGAATAATTAGTTTATACATGTGAATCAGTGCTAGATTAAAATAATGAAACCTATGAGTCCTAGTCCTATGAGACTAGCAAAATTTAGGAAGTGGATGCTAAATTAGATTAGGTCCTTCAAGCAGCAGCCAATCCCCAGTGCTAAAAGCACTTCAGCTGATCCCTGGTTCCTCCCCTCCTTACAGCTGTTGGGGCTGGCAGAGACATCGAGACATCAGGCTGGCACAGGTTAGCGCCTCTTGTCTGGACCAGTCCTGGCAATACCATCCCCTGTAGCAGCCATAATTTGCCCTGGGTTAGCTCCTAGGCTGGACCTGCAAAAAGCAGTGCCTCTGGGGGCAGCACCTATCAGGTTGCTGAAGCCTGGAAAGCCTCTGTCCCCTGCCTTTCCCTTGCCTCTGCCACCCTGCCTTCTGAGTCACCTCCTCCCCGACAGCCAGATGACGGAGCCATCTTCCCTCGACAATCTCCCTCGGCAGTCCCTGTACTGCCCACAGGACGATGGCCAAGTACTTCATCTTGGCACCAGTCACTTCACAGATTAGCCTCACCTTACGGCCACTTCCGATAACAAGCCCACACTCCAGTCACCCTGACTTCATCCATTATTCCCGGGGCATGCCAGGCCCGCCCATGACGCTGGCCTGTGCAGAAATGGTTGTCCTTCCAAGGACCACCACCTGCTGCGTCCACTCCTGCTGCTGCCCCTCAGGTACCCTGCATGCAAAGGGGTGGGTCATGGGAGGCGAGCCATGCTTTGGCGTGGGCGTGACTTCTGAAAACTACATCCAGTGGTGTAATACCCGTGTGCATTTCAACTCCCCTTTCGAAGCTTCATTTGCTAAAGGGATGGAGTGATAAGCTTTCTATAATAAAGTGCTTAGAGTGGCTCCGGGTATAATAAGTACTCATTAAATGGGAGCTGTTATTATTCTACCCTAGCTCAGGCGCCTGCTCAAGGAAACCTTCCCAAATTCTCTACTATAGTCAGTTGCTTGCTCCATAGTGTCACTATTTTCGCTCATTCGTTTGGTTGTCTTCAGAGCTCAGTCTAGGGACTGGGACCTGGCCACTCAGTCGGAGCCGGAGTACTCAGGAGCAGTCATTGCCCTGGTTCCCTCACGTTCCTATTGGGTTGGGCTTCTCTACCTCCCTTCCTCACATAATGAAGGGAGAGCACTTGGATGGCTTTGGATTCTGAAGGCCAAAGGTCTTCAGAGGATCAGAGGTTGAGGAGACCGCCAATGGAACGATTCATAACTCCATGGCCACTGCCAAGCTGCAGGCTAGTACCAGACATGGAGCCCTAAGAGCAGGTTAGTGCCACTCTCAAAGTGAACATTTTCCAACTGCTCCTGGGTCTCCAGGCACTGTGTGGAAGATACTTTCTGATTTCCTTGTGAATTTATTCATGAAAAAAATACACAGGAACATTCTACGTTCTTTAAAAGGGTTTGCACAGTGCGCTGTCTAGTTCTATGTCAACTTGACACACGCTTAAGTCATCAGCGAGGAGGGAGCCTCAATTGAGAAAACACCTCCATCTTCAGGCTGTAGGCAAGCCTGTAGGGCATTTTCTCACTTAGTGATTGATGTGGGAGGGCCCAGCCCATTGTGGGTGGGGCTACCCCTGGGCTTGTGGTCTTGAGTTCTATAAGAAAGCAGACTGAGCAAGCCATGAAGAGCAGTTCAGTAAGCAGCTCTATGGCCTCTATGTCAGCTCCTACCTCAGGGTTCCTGCCTTGCTTGAGCTCCTGCCTTGGCTTCTCACAGTGGACTTTGATTCAGGATATATAAGCTAAATAAACCCTTTCCTCCCCAAGCTACTTTTAAGCATGGAGTTTCATCACAGCCCTAACTAAGATACACAGGAAGCCTGTTTACCAAAAGTTGACTACCTGTGGCCAAGCCTTCCTAGGGAAGGCTGAAGCCTGAAGGTATCCCTACTGCTGGGGACCAGAACTCTTCTCCCAAATGCACACATGTCTCCTGGTCTGCTGAGAGTCCAACCTCCTATCCCCATGAGTTACCCTCATTCCCCTGAAAGCTTCCTTGTCACTTGAGCACTGGCTTTTGTTCCCCGTCATCAGCCAAGTCTCTGGCCTCCTCTTGGCTCTAGCCACAGTTCCTTGAGGTCTTTGAAAATGATGCTGTTTTCTGGAGTCCCCTTCCTTCTTGTGATTCCCAGCATAGGCTCAGCTTCCTCCCAGATCAAGGCCAGAGTTCTGTCTCTTTTTCCCAAGGCTCTGGTGCTCCCAATGGTAATGCATACCTGGTTCCTCTTCCAACCCATCCCAGGCCCAAGGCATGTCTGTCTTACCTTTGCATTCCTGTGTGTCTCCCAGGGTGGCTAGTGTGTAGCCAGGGTAGCAGAGGCAGGAGTAGGAGCCCACACTGTTGACACAGCGTCCTCTTCCTGCGCAGGGGTCCCTCAGACACTCGTTGTCATCTGACCAGAAGGAGGCAGGGAAGAAGGTCGTGGAGGTCAGTGTGCCTTTCTCTGGACATCTGCCAGCAAACTGCCCAAATTAACATCTAGCTAGTTGTGTACGCAGAGACTGTCCCAAGCTAGCCAACCATAGCACACCATTTGGGTCTTGTACAGCCTGTACACTTGACTGAGCCCCCACACCCTGTTCCTGTTTGTCCCCACCACTCAGCAGGCATGCGACACCCTGGAAATACCGGTGCAGTAGCCGTGGCTGGGATGTAGCTTGTAGCCAGGGCTGCAGATACATCTGTATCCATTTGGGAGGCTCACGCAGGTCCCAGGGCCACAGATGTTGGCGGTTCCAGCAAAGCATGGATCAAAGACTGTGAACACGGAGCAAGTAGAGGTTATGGCAGAGTGGACTGTGCACTACAGCTGGGTGAGGAGAAAGCAGAGGCCGGTTAAGGGTCCTCGGAAGACCACTGGAAGTCCACCCACCCTTAGTAGGCCCTCTCATGCCAAGCTATAACATGGCCTCCTAAGACTGATGGGACCTGTGCCTGGACTCTGAGCCCACCTGAGTACATCTTCCTGACAGAGACCTAATGGCTTCTAGGAACTCATATTCCCCACAGATGACCTCCTTACCCTTGCCCTCAACCTAAATGTGGGCACAGCTTTTACCCAAAGAACCACTGCCACCCACCCCTGGAAACTCTTGTCCATCTTCTGATGGACTGATAGATCTAGAGACTAGGTTACACAGACTGAAGAAACTCTTATTTGCCTTGTGCCTCTAATATCAGGGAAGTACTTGACACTTATGATGAGCGAATGAATTAATGAACCAATGAGGGAACGCTGCTTTCATCTGTGTCCACCCTGTTGTCTTATTCTACATCCTAGAGCTCCCTTCCCTTGCCCCACCACTCTGAGAAGATGCAGAAGCCTCAAAAGAGTAGGTCAGAAGTAGCCCAACTTGGTACACAGAGGGGCTTTGCAGCATCACTAATTTGCACTGAACTGGATGCCCACGGTGGCCCGAGAGCAAGGTCATCTGCTCCCTAGCCAGTCCCTAGCCAGATCCCAGATGCCCACTCAGAGTGAGGTCAGAAGACAGCAGGTCAGAAGCTGGTCCAGCCAAAAGACTGAAGCTGCTGCTGGTGGCGCTGTTACCCGCAGGCAGGGCTGAGGGTCACCACTGGGCTCCGCCTGTCTTCACTGTACCAAACTCTTCCACCAGGAGTATTTCATTGTCAGTCTCAGCACTCCCCAGTTGAGCCCCATGCACTCAGCCCTTCCTGCCTACTTGGAAGGGGATGTTCCCAGACATCTCAGGGGACTCGCTCTGAATCCTGGGAGAGGTCAGCTGAGAACTCTTAGGAAAGCCAGGCCCCAACCCCACCTGCTACTCTCTCTGCACCAGGCTGCAGGCATTTTCCTTTCACTGGAGGAAATCCAGAACTCTGGTCAGCCTCCACTCCCACTCAAGGTGACCCTCGCTAAGAACACAGCTAGCCCCTAGAGAGGGCTGGCAAGAGGGCACACACATGCACAGAGAACCGTGGTGACATTACTGCGATGCGGGCCTCGCTTCTCTTGAACCAAGCCCTCAGACAATGAGCCTTTGTGGAAGGCACATTCCACAGCCAGGTGAGTTTGCCAGCACTCTCCCCCACACCACCCCTCATCGCTATGGCTAACCAGACAGAGCCAGATACAGGCTCCGGAAGCTGGAAAACCTTGTGCTATATAATGCTGTCCTTTCTCCAAAACATCCTTCCCGTGGGCAGGTGGCTGACACCACCAGGGCCCTCACTGACTCATCCCCTTTTCACCTCACCCCCTACTCTATTAGCTCCCATCCTTCAAGAACTCCAACCCCTCCCCCAGATGCTCCAGAAAGACCCATGGCTTCCCTGGAGTCCTCTGAGTAGGAACATTCCCTTAGTGGCCAGGCAGGGCTCCTGTCTTTACGAGGTAGGCTTTGTGCCCTCTATAAGATCAGGCCAGGGTCACAGCTAGGTCAGAGTTGCTGGAGACTAGCCATCTGGTTGAAGAGCAAGAGAGAAATTCCACTCATGGCCCTGCCCTGGAGTTCAGATCTGGGCAACCCCATTTCCTAGGGGTGAGGGCAAAACGCCTCCAAGGGCTGCTGCAGCTACCTGGGGGACCCTGTGTCACCAGGACATCACCGGATGGAGTCACTTGCTCTTCTTCTGGACTCTCTGGAATGTCCTGTCCAGGCAATGATGGTGCTGGTCTTCCAGTAGCATCTGCTGGAGAGGACAGATGGGAGGGGGTGGAGCCCATTGGCTGGCAGTGATCCTTGTCTGTGATCCCTGACGTTCAGACTCCCAAGAACCAAAAGCATTGCCTAGGGCTCCCACCATCTACCCTCTCTTTTGGCATTCTCCTCCCCTCATAGTAACAGAACCTGAGGAGGATAGAAATGGCTGCTCGTCTAAGGCCAGCCAGCTTGCTGGAGGCACAGCTGCAGCCACACCTCCTGCTGCCCAATTTAACGTTCCCTTGCTTTCATACGTAATGCATCTTGCAGTTTACAGGGTGCCTGCAGGCACAAGCACCCAGATGCCCCGGGAGGCAGCAGGTGTCGTGTCCGCATCGCAGCACAGCACGGATAGCTCAGCATCCTTGAAGCAGAGCTCAGCTCTGGCGAAAGGTCAGCTCAGGGTCAGGAGGCAAGATGAGGCCCCTGGAGGAAAGAACTCTGGGGCCCTGTCAAGCTGCTAGCACCTCCTCTTTGACCTGATTTATGTGCTGTGAGTGGCCTGAGTGGCATTGTGAGATTAAGAAAGAGTTTGGTCAAGAGGAAAACATTTGCAAGCATCATGGGATCTCTTACTAACCACACAGCTCGCTAGAGACTTAGGGCTCCTGGAAAGAGCACTTGAATGTCATATCACTTACCGCCTCTGATTTGAACCCCGTGACTAAACTAAGATCTCCCTCCATCCCTTCTCTTCCCATTGGAAGCTTCTGGGAGGAGGAACTCACCTGGTACCCAGGCAGGTAGGTGGGGAACACTGGTTGTGACCTGCGCAGAAATGAAGGTTATTTTGAGGGCTCATCTGCTATTCCTCTCCTGTTTCTCCCTCACTTACCCGCCTTCCTCCTGTCCAGCGCCCTCAGTGAGCGAGGTTTTACTGCTGGCACGCATTCTCTAGGCGTTCTCTATCCACAATCTTAGCTAATCAGCGCCACTTCCTTATAAGGCATAGTGGTTAAATGTATGTCCTTTATCTGCTCAGCGTTGGCCACCACAGTGGAACATTAGCACTTATCAAAGCTACTCTCCTTATGTCACAGATGAAGTGACAGATTAACCAGATCATCCAGGGCCACAAGGCCAGTGCGGTGAAGCCGGGAGCCAGAGCCACACTTGGTGGCCCCTCACTGCAGCTATGACCAGAGACAGATGGGGCACAGGGAAGCAAAGAAGAATGGCAGAGGATGGAAAGGCACTGGGGAATGCCTGGACTGTGAGGGCCTGGAGGGTAAGCTTTGATCTGGGGGAACAGCATGTGGTTCTTTTGTTTGTTTTTCAAGACAGTTTCTTTGCGTTGCCCTGGCTGTCCTGGAACTCACTCTGTAGACCAGACTGTCCTCGAACTCAGAGATCCACCTGCCTCTGCCTCCCAAGTGCTGGGATTAAAGGTGTGAGCCACCACACCCGGTTTCAGCACGTGATTCTTAAGCAGGAAAGCAAGGTCGCTGGAGAAACAGTGCGTGGAGACAGGTTAGCAGGAGATGAGCAGGAACCAGCAGACTAGTAAAGAAGCAGAGAAAGATAGAGCAGATTCACTCTCCTGGCGGCTCTCAGAGACTCTCACTCTTGAATACACAGGAGGATTCTTGGCCCGGGGACAGGGGCCAGATGCCCTTTCCTCAGTGAGATGGCATCATAGTCATGCTTCTGCTTTCCCATGCGCTCTTCACAGAGGGCACATGTTAAACCAGCTCAGAAAACACCGTCAGATTTAGGTCCAGCCCTGGGTTTCAAGCACAGCGCTCAAGCTTGAGTGGCAGCCAGGACTAACTACACAGCCACACTGTCCTTGATTCATCTTTCTGATCTCTCCAAGTACAATCCAATAGTCCACCCTTCTCCTTTTCTGCTCTCACGAGACTGCGCCCGGGGTCTATGTCATTCTCTACGTCGTCCCAATCCAACTTCCTGGCAGGAAGACTCACTCACCTGCATGGCCCGAGAGTCACCTGGGAAAGGAAGATGGCAACGTGAGCTCCAGGAGGGGAAGGCAGCAGCCTTCTGCCCTCCACTCATGGCCTGGCTGCTTCACAGTCTGTACCCCTCCCTGTACCCCAGCAAGATGAGCAACACACAGAGCGCAACCCTTTTACCTGCCTCAGCCTGTCAACCACCCCAGCATCCCAAGGCTAAGAGAGCACACAGGTAGCCTGGCTCACCTCTCAGCTGGAGGTGTCCAGTGATAGGCATTCCCCTCACCTCCCCCCCCCATCAGAATCGTCACAGACCTCCTCCCTCCTGTGGTCCAGATCACATGAGTTACCCACCATCCTCCCTGCCCTGGGCCACGGACTAAGGGAGAAGTTCTAGAAAGGAAATGAATTGCCTCTGACTGGGCTAATGGCCCACACCCATGGCCACTGAGTTCCGTCCGTCCTTACTTCTCTGTCCCAGATTCTTGGAGTAATTCTGGCAATCTCCTGGTTTACTTGGTCCTACTCTCTTCCTGGTCTCCTGTACTGGGTGACCTGGACATGACCCCATTGTTTTCCGGAGCAACGGACTAGAGAACTCAAATATAATCTCTTCCTAGCCCACACATCCTGAGCCTCAGGCAACTGAGATGGAATTACTGTTTGGAACAGAAGTCCTGGGCAGAGAAGAATAAAAAAGAGGAGGCTCCTTGGATGTCTCCTCCAGCTCAGATACCTTTGTCAGGGAGGGTCTCGGCCTCAATCCAGGTGTCAGTGACTGCCCGGAGTGGTTGCCTCTCTGCTGTCCCAGGCCAGGGTCCTCCACTCTGCTGTGTCTGTTCCCTTAAGGGGCTAGCCAGTTCCTCCTCCTCGGCTCTCCTCATGGACAGACGGATGTCTGAACTTGAGTAGGTGTAACCGTGACCGGCAGGGCAGATCTCCCTGAAGGCCTCTAAGAAACCAACAGAGGGTGAACTGAACTATGCCATTCCTGTAAGAAGCCAGGGCCCTCTTACTTCCCTGAAGGGGACAAGACAATTGTGGCTGCAAGAAGGGTCTGGAAAACAGAAGATAGTCCGAGCCTCCCAGCTTGAAGGGGTCTACCCAGGTTGGGGAAGTGACCATTGGCTTTGAAGAAGTACCCTGATGGCCGAGGCTGGGTTCAGGATGGTGTTACCTGTGCCAGGCAGGGGGCACTTTTCACACTTGCTGCCCCAGGCTTTGCCCACACGGCTGCAGCAGCAAATCTGCTTGGTGATCCGTTGTACCAAAGGCAGGGTGCAGGTGCCAGACCCCAGTGAGCGGTAGCACAGTCCCTGTCGCATGGAGACCGCCTTGTCCGCTGCAACAGACAGGACATGTGGGAATGGGCAGGTAGCCAGTGTGAGAAAGAAAGCACAGAAGGCCGTGGACAGAGGCCCTGAGACTAGCCTGGCTCCTGTCTCAACCTGGAAGTTCGGTTGCTCACAAGGACCTCAGGAGGAACAGCTGCGGTGGAATGCTCCTATATCTCCTCATATTGACTCCCTGTGGGGCCCTCAGCTCCCACCCTCATGTCAGGAATGGAGTTGTTGGTCTCCACCTGCTGCCTTTAAAGTGTCTGCTAAAGGCTTTGTGTGCACTTCAGGATGAGTAGAGGGCAGTGTGCTCTCAGAGCCACAGAGGGCGTCACTGGGAAGATGAGATGAAGTGAGAACTACAGGCTTGGCAGAGAGCCTTGAAGACAGAGAGCCTTGAGGTCCATGTATCTAGGTGTATTGATTTCTTAATATTGCCTGTTAACTGATGCATGGATCACTCAGTTAAAACAACTGAGTCCTGACTCTGGGGCTGGATGTGTAGCTCAGTGGTAGAGTCCTTGCCTAGCATGCCTAAAGACTTGGATTTCATTGCCCACACCACACACATACACATGTACACAAGACAAAAACAAAAACCCCAAAGAACCCACAAATCCTGTGGATCCAAAAGGTAGTGAATATTAAAAAAAAAAAAAGTTTCCTGCTTATCATCTCAGTGGGAAAAGACATGGCCAACCAGTCTGAAAGAGACTTAAATGTTTAGAAGGCAAACCAAGAGTGGGGTAAAGGGAGCAACAGCCGAAGTTGAGAATTAATGATTCTGAGGAGTCCGGGTCAGTTCTGTTATCTGCTTCCTGCTGAGCGAGCTACATGTCTCCCTGGGCCTGAGCTTCCTGATGTGTAGTGTGTTGATGGAGGAACGCCATGGACTGCGGGTGGGTTTGCCTGGCATGAGTGCCAAAGCTATAGAAAAGCACTCTGGTTCTTTACAGGTACCACTTACCCCGTCCCTCCCTTGGGCCACTTTCTGGTTGAAGAACTGAAGCTCAGACACAGTTCTCAGTGAGTGGGACAGGGATAGGAACTTGAGAAAGCAAGGCCCATACTGCTCAGCTCGGGACTTGCCTTGGATTGTTAGAAAACAGGTGTCCATGTGCAGACTGAGATTCCAAGGCAGATAGCCTACAGCATGTGGCGGCCACCTCTGAAAGAGCTATGAAACCAACACAGGGACCGGCAAGAGACTCCCGAAGGGCAGGCATTGTGGGGACCTGGATCCAACTGGCAAGGTCACATTTGCCCCTTTTCTCACTTCCTACTTGTGCTCGTAAGTTGTTTTTTTTTTTTTTTAGCTTAAAGCATCATGAGTTGGGTTTATGTGACTCCTGGCTAGGAAGTTGTGGTTGGAAGTAGAATGGCCCTCACAGACTCATGGGTGCTTGGCCCATTGGGAGTAACACTGTTAGGAGGTGTGGCCTTGTTGGAGTGGGTGTGGCCTTGCTGGAGGAAGTGTGTCACTGTGGAGGTGGGCTTTGAAGTCTCATATAGTCTTAAGCCATGCCCAGTGTGGCAATCTCTCCCTGCTGACTGCAGATCAGATGTAGAACTCTTAGCTCCTCCAGCACCATGTCTGCCTACACAATGCCATGCGTCCCTACATGACAATAATGGACTAAACCTCTCTGAACCTGTAAGCCAACCCCAATTAAGACTTTTCCTTGGTAAAAGCTGCCATGGTCAAGGTGTCTCTTCACAGCAGTAGAAGCCCTAACTAAGATGGAAGCCCTCTCCACAGGGTCATGTGGATAAAATTGCTCAAGGCACACAAGAACACCCCGGCAAAGGCCAGGCATACAGCCACTAGTCCCTGAGCCCTGCGTCCTCAGGTGCAGTCTCTGCCTGCAGTGGGCACTTCCGTGGGCTACAGTGGGGACAAGCTCTATGCTGTTGAATCCCAGGGTGGACTATCAGAAGCTGGACCAGCCTCCAGAGACTTCTCTAGTGCCCTAGTCAGGTGGCAGGAAGTCACCAGCTTGCCTTCTCCACCTGCCTCGGGGAGAGGAATGAATCCTTGGAGGAAGCTGGAGAGAGAGGCCTTGGGGAGGAAGAGAAAATAAAGACAGGTTCCCCTTGCTTCTCCATATTACTGTATCAGAATGTCTTCCTGGCACTCTAATAGTTGGGTGTTAGACAAATTCCCTGACAAAGAAACTTTTGTTTTGTTTTCTGTTTTGAGGTAAGGTTTCGCTATGTAGCCTTGGCTGGCCTGGAAATCATTCTGTAGACCAGGCTGGCCTCTGCCTTCAGAGTGCTGGGGTAAAAGGCATGCACCATCATGCCCAGTCTGATAAAGAAAACTTAAGTGACCAGAAAAAGGAAAGACTATAATGTCCTCAGGGAACCTTGATTACATGTTCTCTTCATCCTGGCTCTCTTTCTGTCTGGGCTTTCACTGTCTCCTGTCCCTAAACATGTCAGGTCCAACTATGTAGTGCTCTCTACAGGCACTACCTCTGGGTGGCAGCAGAGTCTGGCTCCTCCCATGGCCCTTCCAGACCCAGTGACAGGCACTTTGTAGCCTGTGAGCTACAGGTGGCCTTGTTCCAGAGGTCTTTGGGGGACTGATTTTATTCTGCTCTGGCCAGGCCTTCCTTCCTAAGAAAAGTCCCATACAGGCTGTAGTGTCAGCTCTGGTGGGTGAGGAAGGGCCCGCTAGCCTGGGCCTCTCTCAGCTGGAAACCACAGAGGTCACTGGAAACAGAGCTGCCGGGGTTCACAGTGCAAGGTCAATCAATGTTCACAATCATGGAGATGCATGCAAAAAGGGCCATGGAGTAATGTGAAGGTGCTGGGGTAGGGAAGTGACACCATTCCACCATGGACAAATGGATGCTCCTTTAAAAATATCACTCAGGGCTGGAGAGATGGCTCAGTGATTAAGAGCACTGGCTGCTCTTCCAGAGGACCAGGGTCTGAATCCCAGCACCTACATGGCCGCTGACAACCACCTGTAACTCCAGTTTCAGGAAAGCCAACTTAGCGGCCACATGACCAGCCATGTTGCTAAGCTTGGGCAGTAGAATAAGTGTCTGGCTCACCTAGACACTTCAAAGAGGTAGCGCACACCTTCAAAGACAATGGGACAGTGAACAGGGCGAAAATGGTCAGAGAGAAAAACTAAACAAAACAAAACAAAAGCAGAAAATATGAATTCTAAAAGAAGCTTTAGAGCTGCAGCACACACCTATAACCCCAGCACTTGGGAGGCAGAGGCAGGCAGTTAGTTGTGAGTTCAATGCTAGCCTGGTCTACAGAGCGAGTCCAGGACAGCCAAGGCAACACAGAGAAACCTTATCTCGAAAAACAACAACAACAACAAAAACAAAACAACAAAAACCAAACCAAACCAAACAAACAAAAAGCAAAAAAAGCTTTAGAAGAGAAGTCAGGAGCAGAAAGTGAGGCTGTCTCCTCCAGGCCCAGCACGGACACACAGATCAGTTTTGGACGTTCGCCCAACTCTAAGCTGATGGCAGACACTGGCTCTGGGCATGAGGCCATGGGCTCTGGGGAAATTTACCACTCTGGGTCTGGACTGTGCCCCTGGAGGGTGTCTCTTGCCCCTGGCCCCACCATCACTCACATACACAGCGGCTCCTGGACGGATCCAGCATGAGGCCTGGCCTGCAGGTACACAGGTAGCTGCCCCTGGTGTTCACGCACTCCGAGTCCTTGCAGAGGCCCAGGGTCAGGCACTCGTTGATATCTGCAGGGGGTGGAGGAATGGCCATTCAGCTGAGGCCAGATGTTCGGGAGGGAGCTGCATACATTCAGCGTGAGCTCTCCTCTGTGCAAGACACACATCATGATAGCAACCAGCCGGCAAGGCCGATAGAATGACTAAATAGAAAATCACACACCGCCTCACTAACTGGCACATAGTAACCCTCTTAGTTGGAAAGCTAACATTTATGGAGCACCTACTGTGTGCCTTGTACTCTTTCGGTATTTGACGATGACACCCCATTTAACCTTATAGGTAGCTTGATTGGGTTCTTGTGTCCTCATTTTATAGAGGAAGAAAAGCTCCAGGAGTAACTTGCCAAGAGTAGCTCAGCTCTTGGTGACTCTGGCAAATGGTATGGGAAGCAGGCAAGCAGGCAAACAACACTGTCTGGATTGGATGGTGTCAGATGGGCAACCAAGTCGCTTCTAGTCAGCTTTCTTCAGGAGGTCCTGAGCAGCTCAGCAGAGCATATGTATCTGCAGGGAGCTGGAAGTGGGAGGCTGGGGCACAGTGCTGAAGGGCCGGGGAGAAGGAGTAGGGCCAGCAGGAGGGTGTCAGGCACCCCCTGCCCCAGGTAGGCCACATGATCCCCTAAGACCAGCAGAGGCCCCTCCTGTTCATCCTCATATAAAAAAGGAAAATGGCTTCTTCCTGGCACCCAGACTTCTTATGCCGCAAAAATGGGAGCTCAAACCCTCATACTCTGAGCATCTTGGTGACAGCTCCTCTGTTGGTGACTGTGATCGCTGCACCAATGTTGGACGTGAAGCCCTTGGTAAGAGCACTGCCTCCACAGCAGGGCATCATTTAGGTGGCCCAACGCCGTCAGCACCACGCGCTCATCCTCTGGCTTTGAGGAGATCAGAGCAGGATGAGGCCCCGAAAGATGCCCGACAGGAGGACGTCCTTGGTAGGATGCGTGATGGGAGCAGAGGCACCCGAGAGACGCTACCGAGGGTTGGAAGGGAAGCCAACCCATACACCTGCAGATTGTGGCCAGGCATATCTGAACACAAGCTCGAATTGCCCCTCCCCCTCATGCTTTGGAAGCTTCAGGGTTCCTCATCAGCTCCTCCAGGGAGCCCTAGGGCATGGCAGGGTATCCAAGGCCGTCCCAAGCCTGTGGGTGAGCAGGTGGGTCTCATAAGACATATAGGCTGTTTGCCCTGTGTCCCTCAGATGCTTCAGGCTGCCCAAACTATCCCTTTGCTTATCCTTCCGCCAGGGAAATCTGCACCTGCTTCAGCTGGATACACTATGTCCTCTGGCCTAGTACTACCTCTTCCGGGAAGCCTTCCTTGGTCTTCCCAGGCTGGACTGGGCTCTGCCAGGGGGTCCCATGCCACATGCCCCCCATCAAAAACCTTCTCTGGTGGGCATCTGTTCTCCTGGGTCATGGACTGGGTCTTACCCAGTGTTGTGTACTTAGCAACAAGCACAGGTTGGATGTAGCACTCAGCTTGTGTACACAAATCACACCCTGGCCCCATGTCTACCACTTCAGAGAGAGAGAGAGAGAGAGAGAGAGAGAGAGAGAGAGAGAGAGGTAGAGGGATGCATGTGGGTGAAGAAGTAGGGACAGGGCATTCTGGGGTTGAAGCTTGGGAGCCTTCCCAGGAGCTCTGTGGAGGATGAGCAAGGGACTCACCGAAATTCTAAGAATGAAAGGCGAAGAGTTCTCTTTACAGCCACTCAGATTCCGGGTCACTGTACCCAAAGGAGTTTAACCCTGGGTTAGGCATGGCCAGAAACCTGCACTGGACCAAGCCCTCTTTCTTATCTGCGGCCAGTTATGCTGCAGACAGCCAGCCAGCCACTAAGGCTTAAACAGTTTCCTCTCCCTGGGGGAAAATGTCCAAAAGGCTCCTCAGGGCCATTTGGGATAATATTATCTTCAACCCAGTTTTATCTGAAGCCACACAGACAGCTCTCCACCCAGTTGTTGGAGTCCTCTGAAGAGAAGCAGCCCCAAGCCCTGCTGACACAGCCAGCTCTTGATCCACTCACCACCAGGAGGTCAGAGTTCATTACAGCTCCAAAATCAGCAAAGTCACCACTCAGCCCCTCTCTCTGCCCCAAAGGCCTGGCCCCTCTGTGGGCTCTAACTGCAGGCCACCCCTCGTCAGCTGGCCCACAGATATGTCAGCAAGGCTGTCAAGATCAGGGCAGGATTAGGGTTCACCATCCACCTCTCCCTGCCCTTCCCCTTGGGCTGAGGCAGGTGGGAAGGAGACCCAATCACCGAAACCTGCTCTGTTGGGAGGAGCCTACAGAGGTTCCTACCAATTGCTGGTGACTTCAGTTTCACTTTGGTGGAAAGTCCTCCTTTTCCTGGGAGACCAGCCTGAGAAGTGACTGAATGTGCAAGGGTTTCTGGCCATGATTTACATAGATGTGGGTAAGGATGGGTGACCCCAGTACCCTGGATCTCTCAGCATCCTCAAGTAAGTCCTGATGTTTTAGGATTCCCCAGGACTAGCCTCTCCCACAGCTCTCAGAAACTGGAGCTTGAAGGCATACAACAGATTGCATACAACAGATTGACATGTGCCGCTAATCCTAGCACTCAGGAGGCAGAGGCAGAGGAGGATCTCTGGGAATTCGAGGCCAGCCTGGTCTACAGAGTGAGTCCAGGACAGACAGGGCCGTTACACAGAGAAATCCTGTCTTAAAAACCAACAAGTAAAAAGGTGCACAAGAGAGGCCTCCCAGGCGGTGACAGATGCCCCTCCCTTCTGGGGTGTGTGTTGCCCCAGCAGGCATAACCAACCTTCCCTTCCTGCTCCACCCAGCTCAACCCTAGTCTGCGTCATCCTTACCTTGGCAGTGGCTGAGGTTCAGTCTCTTGTACCCTTGGGGACACTCCAGCTGGCCATTTTCAATCACTGGGAAGGCTGAGGAATGAAAATACAGACAGGTCTCACGGGAGGGCCTGTGAGCTCATCTACCAAGTGGTCACAGTTAAGTTGTCCCGTGTGCTAAGTAGCACTGAGTTCCTCAAACATCGTCCCGGGCAGCTGGTCCTCGGTTTCACCAAGATCCTCTTGACCCATTTTGTTTGTTTTGTTGCTTTTTAAAGGATAATATTGAGGGAAAAAAACGAGTCACAGAAAGACAAACACAGCCTGATCTTATATCGCTATGTATTCTGAAAAAGGCAAACCTACAGAATTAAAGAGGAAAACAGCAGTTTTTGAGAGCTGTGATGGAGACAGGAGTAGTTTGGAAGTTGGTGGACAAAGGGTGTGAATTTCAGGACAGGCAAGATGGCTCAGCAGGTAAAAGCAGTTGCCTCCAACCCTGACGAGCTGAGTTCAAGCCCTGAAGCCCATGTGATGGAAAGAGAGAACCAGCTCTCACAAGTTGTCCTCTGACCTCCGTACTTGCGTGCTGTAGCATGTACACATCACACATATGTAGGTATATGTTATTGTGTACTGTGTAAAGATTCAAATGCTGATTTCTGTGCCCCCCCCCCCATATCTGGTTGCAATCCTTGTTCTGAGAATCTCCTATCTAAACATTGTTCCCCATGTTTAGATAAATCAATAAAGAAGCTTGACAGGCAATGACTAAACAGGATAGAGAATAGGACCGGACTTCTGCCAGCCGGGGGAGGAGAAGATAGAAAAAGAAAGAAGGGACTGACCATGAGGAGAGTTCCAGGGACATCAGGAGAGAGCAGCTGGAGCAGAGGGAGCCGGAAAGTGCAAGTACCTTGGGGATTTACACTGGGAGGAAGCCAGGCTAGCTTAAAGGGTTACTACAGACTCATATTGCTCAGCTGTTGTGCCATAAAGTTTATTAAAAAATATAATAGTTCGCTCTCATTAATTTGGGTACTAGCCGGCGTAAGAGAGAAACTGCACCACATTCATAAAAGTGACGCTAACACGCATACACATCATAAATGAGCAAGCACACATAGAAAACATAGAAAAAAAAATAGGGGTATGAATTTCAGAAAGGAGGAATAAGCTCAAGAGAGCTACTACCCAACACGGTGATCCTAACTAATGACAATGCATTACGTATTTGATAATCACCAAGTAGAGATTTTAAGACCACTCACCCTTCCCCAAACAAACACAAAAGTAATTGAGCCATTGACATGCATATCTATGCAAAGCGATGCACGTATTTTGTGCCTGTCATACGTGTATGCGGTATATGTATGTGTTTGTGTGGGTGTGCTGCTGTGGGTGTGTGCCCACGTAGATGCATACATAAGACAGAAGTCAGCGTTGACTGCTGTCTTGGATTGCTTTCCATCTTATTTTTTGAGGCAGAGTGTTTCACTACACCTGGAACTCATGGCTCAGCGAGGCTGACTGGCCAGTGAGCTATAGGGATCTGCCTGTTTCTAGCACTGCGATTAGAAGCACACAGTGTTTTCTTTTTACGTACTGTGGATTGAAACTCTGGTCCTCATGCTCGGGCAGGAAGCCCTTCATCAACTGAGTCATCTCTTCAGCCCAAATACACATTAACTAGGTTAACTATGGTACAACGCATTCCCATTTCAAAATATCATGTGTGCAGCATACATATGTATATATTTCAATTAGAAAATATTTTTAGAGTCTAAATAGATGTTTTATACACATAATCCCAGCACCCAGGACACTGAAGCAGCAGGACCACCTCAAGTTCAAGGCTAGCCTGAGACAGAGCACAGGAACCTGGCTCAAATAACAAAAATAATTATTTTTTCTGAAATACTAAAAAGGCAATTTCTCTCCAGGTGGTAGTAGTGCATGCCTTTTTAAATCCCAGCACCCAGGAAGCAGAGGCAGGGGGATCTCTGAGTTTGAGAGCAGCCTGGTCTACAGAGTAGGTTCCAGGATAACCAGGGCAACACAGAGAAACCCTGTCTCGAGAAACCAAAATAAACAAATAAACAGACAAATAAATAAAATTAATATAAAGTCATTTCTCATCTGAGTTTATACCACATATTTAGCTATGTTATTATATGCAGTATACATTCTGCTACATTCCCATTTTGTAATATAGCGTATGACCAAACATGCCTTGTTTATTTTATTAACTTTTTATTTGGAAATGATTATGAATGTACAGGAGGGATCTGAATGCATATTGGCCAACAAGGAAATGATATCAGTATTTTGGTGCTGACACACATCCTGCCTTGATCTCACAACATCCCTCTCATGTCAAAGAGACAAAAAGCCCCTGCTGATACTAACTAGGAAAAGGAAAACCGTCTACATCAGTTTAGAGTGGCAGTCCAGTAAATGTGTCCACCATTGATCCCCAGCGTCGATGAGAGAGGGAGGTGAAGGAAAGGAGGCCTTGAGCTCATAATCCCTAAGCTAAGAAGTCCCTAAGAGAGACAAGGAGATGGTTCAGTGGGCCAACAACACATTTGCCACCAAACTTCACAACCTAAATTCAATCCCAAGAGCCAGGCGTGGTGGCACATGTCTATAATCCCAATACTCAGGGAGGCAGAAGTGGGCGGATCTCTGTGAGTTCAAGGCCAGCCTGGTCTACAGAGCAAGTCCAGGACAGCCAAGGCTACACAGAGAAACCCTGTCTAAAAAACAAAACAAAAAAAACAAACCACCATCACCACCACCAACAAACAGAGACAGAGGGAGGCAGATCTCTGAGTTCAAGGCCACCCTGGTCTACACAGGAAGACCTCTCTAAAGAACAAGGAGGATTGATACCTTCATTCAGTTGTATAGCAAAGTTTGAGTGTCTCGGTACTAACATGTATTTTGTTTTCAGTGCTGAAGCCAGAATTTGGGGACTTCCCACAAAACTGAATTCTCAACTTCTCTTGTTCTCTCTCCTTTCATTTTTCTTTTTCTCTCTCTCTCTTTTTTTTCCCTCCCTCCCTCCCTCCCTCCCTCCCTTCCTTCCTTCCTTTTAGACAGAATCTCATTATGCAGTGCAGGACAGATTCAAACTCTCTATCCACAT
This sequence comes from Psammomys obesus, assembly GCF_907164565.1. Classification (NCBI taxonomy): domain Eukaryota; kingdom Metazoa; phylum Chordata; class Mammalia; order Rodentia; family Muridae; genus Psammomys; species Psammomys obesus. The sequence continues at coordinate 25,189,432 of NW_026596134.1, read as the reverse complement.
CTGCTTCTATCTCCCAAATGCTGGGATTCCAAGTGTGTGCCACCATGCCTGGCCTACAAAAATTTCTAAGCGTGTAGCTTTTCCTCAGTAGGCCCTTCTCAAGGCACTTAGGGTGAGGTTTGTTACCAATGGTAGCACACAGAACTCTGCATCTCACATAGTCTTCTCAGCCAGCCGGCTCTTGCTAAACATGTCGGGTCACACGTGCTATAGGCCATTACTTTTACCTGGCTGATGACAAGTCATTAGAAGAAGTGTTGGTGTGACGCTTTTTAAGATTGCTTCTGGTTATGTTGTTAGTAGTTTCTTGGGACCATGGGTTCTTAGCAGGAATTTTCTGGAGCCGTCCCCGTTCCTCTGCTTTGTCAGGACTGATTTAGTTAATGCTGGGCAACAGACAAGTCCAGGAAGCAGAGCAATAGGAACCACCAAAATTGTAACATGACAAAATCAAACACACGGAGGTGCCAGTTGCCTGGAAACCCCATTCCAGGACATGCTACATGCCAAGCAAGATGTGTGACAGCCTGACATATGGACAGACCAAGTGAGGACATTAACTAATACAGCTTAATGTTTTCTTTGCTACTGAAAACATGTAAGTTGAAGTTCCAATTTTTAATGACATGACCCATCTTCTCTGGCCTAGGAAATCACTCAGGCTGATGAGCAGGGGTTCTGAAACACCGAGAGTGAGACAGAAGGATGCAAGTGAAGCTTGGGAACAAATAAGTCCCTGGCCTGGGGCCTGGTGGTGTGAGCTGAGGACAGAAAGGAGGGGAGAATGAGAGAACATTGTCAGGAGAAACTTGGACCACTGGCTGATTGGATGCAGGCGGCAGATGTTACGAAGACAGAAGGTGGGAAACAATAATGCAGGGTACTTGCCGGGGGGCTGAGGAGAAATGCCAAGTCAGTGTTTGTGTGATGCTTGAGTAGTGAGACACCAGGCCACACTGTCCTGTCTGTTTCTCACAACAGTAACGGATAGGAAGACTTTTTATCTCCATTTTACAGAGCAGGAAGGCACAGCTCAGGGAGGTAAGGGGGTTGGTGGGAGCTGAGTCAGGGTCGAATGCAGGCTTCTACCACAAAGGCTGTGTGTGTCTTTTCTACTCTGTACTGTCTCAGAGAGAGACAGACAGACAGATAGAGACACAGACAGACAAAGAGACAGAGAGAGAAGGGGAGAGGAGAGGTGAGAAGCCCCCTTCTCAGGCTTGTTTCACTCGGCCAGAGGCCTGGGCAGCATCACCTCCTAGAAGTCAAGAGGGAGCAGAAGAGATGTCAGGCAGACCTTTACTTTCTGGGAAGTTGGGAGAGGAGGGGACAGTGCTTGGCTAGAGCTATGAACAAGAGGAGAACCAGCCCCTGGAACCTAAAGAAAACTGTGGGAGCCAAGGCCATGTAAGCTGAGAGGACCTGGCTACAGTCACACAGAAGCACAGGGTCCTTCTACAAAGCAGCCTTCCTGCCCTCTAAAGAGACTCTCCTCTCACTGGATTGAAGAGAAAATGCTGGATTGGCTGTGCTTTCCAAAAGCAAGCTTCTAGAAAAAAAAATAATAATAACTGCCAAGCTACTGTCTTTAGCGGATCTCCCAATTTTGGCCAACAGCCTCTATGTCTAACTAGGTATTTCCATACCTTTCCTCAGCTTCTGTGAAACCAAGTCCAGACTCCGTCCTGAAAAACCAGCTTTAACCTCCTTGGGAGGAGAAGAGGCAGAAGTTCAGATGGCCATGAGGCCTGGGGTGAGAACTCAGTAGCGGCTGAACCGTGTGACTCACAGGGATGAGGATGAGGGAGGCAGGTTTCCTTCCTGCATGATCCCAGGGTACCAGCCTTCCCTGCTCATAGAGCTTAACATGAGTTGTGGCCACTAGCGTGTGTGCTTGCTTGTCTCCCTCCCTCCCAGCATAGGCTCTGTGAGGGCGGGGACCCCATCACTAGTGCCAAGCCCAGTCCCTGTAGCAGCCAATCAAAAGGAAGCAAATAATAGCAGCAAATCCCCGAACAGACTTGCTGCAGGTGAGGCTCTATTGTAAAGGCTTTACATAGCAATTTATTTAGCCTCATAACAGCCCTTGGGAGGAATTTGTAAACTCACCCCATTTCACAGGTAAGTGAATAGAAACGGATAGAAGCTAGAAGCATGCTTAAGGCCAGCCACTGAGTGGATGGAGCTGGCAATTATAAACCCCGGAAGGCTGCTACAGTGTTGAAATTCAGAGCATCTGCTGCTTCAGAACAAAACAAATGTGTGAACCCATGACAAGACTTGGGGACTGTAATACAGACAACTCTGGGGTCTAGGGGAGGCTGTAGGGAGATAACAGGCCAGCAGGAAGGTTATTTCCTGGTTATTTAGTGCCCCACCTGAACAAAGCATCAGGATAGGCAGGAGGCCAAAAGGTCTCATCAGATGTTTGACAAGCACACAACATATTGAAATCACCACTCAGAGTCTTCAAAGGGAAATGTGAAGAGCCTGTGTCAACCCTCAGGGCCACACCGTGCCCAGAGGAGTCGTGGAACTGCGATCTGCAGATCTGGAAAACGAAAGTGGCTGCAGGTGGCTGGAGGGATGGCTCAGAGGTTATGAGCACCGGCTGCTCTTGCAGAGGACCAGGTTTGATTTCCGGCATCCACGGGGTGGCTCATAACCCACTGTAAGCCCATCCCTGGGGGACCCAACACCCTCTTCTGGCCTTCTCGGGTACTGCATGCGCACGGTGCACAGACATAAGAGGCAGACAAAACACCCGCACACATAAAAGTGAATACATGGAGAAGGTGGCTATGATATGACACACCAGTGGCACAGCCAGGATCAGCTGGAACTCGAGACATCTGAACTGGGGAGGGTACACAGAAAAGGCTGTGTGGCTCTGGATGTGATCTTGCCCATCCCCTGCTGCTTCCTGTTGCTCACAGGAAGGGCAAAGGAACAGAGAGCCCCTGGCCGCAGTCTGTTTTGCTCCTGCTAAATCTACCCCTAGGCTGCTGGGATGCCTCAACAAAGCAAACTGGAGACAGTTTTGGCCCTGGATCCCCAAGCAGAGCTGGGAGGGGACAGTGAAGACATGTCTGGCCACAGGGCTGTTTACATTACACCAGGCCATCTTTGTCTATGATGACAGGTGCCCACGGAGGATGTGGGGGAGCGCAGAGGGTCTCTGGTGTGTAATTACCCCTCCCCTCACCCCCATGGAAGAGACTCATATTTGGCCCCGGAGGTCAAGCTTGGACGTTTGTGCTGGCTGGAGCCTTGGCCCGGATTTGCACGCCTCAGGCAGCTGGGTGTGTGACTCCTGGTGGGAACGGTGTGGGCGCCCAGGGCAGCCGGGGCAGCCGGGGCAGCCGGGGCAGCCGGGCAGCCGGGCAGCCGGGCAGCCGGGCAGCCGGGGCAGCCGGGGCAGCCGGGGCAGCCGGGCAGCCGGGCAGCCGGG
>NW_026596134.1:24912812-25185971 GCF_907164565.1 Psammomys obesus | reverse complement strand
CGGGGCAGCCGGGGCAGCCGGGGCAGCCGGGCAGCCGGGCAGCCGGGGCAGCCGGGCAGCCGGGCACACGACCACTCCTGGCTTCACTACACTTGGGAGCACATTCTTTTTTAGCCTGAAGTTCTCTGTCTGTAGAAGTGGGGACGGAAACTTAGTTATGCCAGGAAGATTTGCTCTGCTGAAGCAATGAATGGCAGATGGAACCTCTCACAGCTGGCCCAGGCCTAGGAGTTAGTTCCCTCTTCCTTCGCCCCTGCCATCGCCCTATCAACAGAAGAGCAGCTGACGCAGGAGACGACACGCTCCTCCTGTGGACTATCAGTGAACTCCAAGTGAGCATGCGTGCCTCTGCGCACCGCAGCCACCACATCTTAGCAGTGATCACACTATCCACGATTTGGACCTTCCTTCGGTCAAGCGCCGGGGCTCCCCTCCATGAGAATGGACGTTTCCCTCCGAGATGGCCCCCATCTGTTTCCTCAGACAGGCAGGAGGGCCAGTGTCACCACAAGCAGCAAAGTGGAGAAGACTTTCAGAGCCACCCGGTCACCCATGCTCCAGCGATTCCTGGAGTAGGCTAGAGATGCCACATATCATGGCCCACCCCTGCAAGGCAGGGAGGAAACCAGCTAAGCCTGGGACACGATTCCCAGAAGGCTTCAAATCCCTTGGAAGAAGCTCTCAGGACACCGCCCAGCCAGACACAATACTTTCTCAGCTTGATAGGAATTCTCTAAGTCCCATTCCTCTAGGGCAGGGGACTGGTGTGTCAACCTGGAGAAGAGGAAAACCTTACCGTAGTACAGCTATTCCCAGAGCTGAGGACCTGCAGTTCAGCAAATGCCTTAGCCAGGAGCTCTAGAAACCCACCCACAGACAGTGAATGAGAGAACACGGGAGGAAGAAGTCAGGAAAAGAGGACCTGGGCTTCCCATCCTTCTGAACTACACAGTATGAATTCCGTGACAGCTAGAAGCATCATTAGCCTTCACTGCAATACAAAGGCCTCCTAAAGGGTCCACACAAACAGCTGCTAATGGTCACAATACTATCATTGTTGCCCTAAGGCTCTCTGCCTCCCCTGGAACCCTCACAGACCCAACTTCCCCCAGGATGGACATCACAGAACTACTTCCTGCTCTCCTTATAGGAAAAAGCTTTTGCTCTGTGCCTGGCCAAGAAGTTCACACACACACACACACACACACACACACACACACACACACACACACGTGCCCTCATCCTCTCAAGTTAAGCTGCTTCCCCACCTCCACCTGTTCTTGATAGGCAGACCTCTTGCAGAAGGAGTTTGGTTCCTCCCGCACAATATTTAGTGCTGTACACCTGTGGCTTTTGGTAAGTAGCCTCCCTTTCCTCGGTTTTGAATTGAGCTCTGCTTTCTAGAAACATCTATCCTTCTATTTTTTTTTTCTTCCTTAGGATCCCCCAGAAACAGCCTACCTTCTCTGTAGGGCAGTTACTAATGCTTTAAGTACTAGCTCATTTGTATGCACTCTGCAACCTTAGACAAGTTCTTCCGACTTCTTGGAGCTGAACTTCTCCATCTGTTAAATGGGCTTCAGACCCTCAACTTGTGCTCGTATAAACTAAGCAAGGCAATGCAGGCAGTGTGACGGTTCATCAGGCGGCAGGCATTGTCATTCAGGAGATGCCGCCGTCTTCCTTAAAGGACAGAGGGGCAGAGTCTGTAGTCCCAAGAGATCCAGGGAGGGGGCCTGGCTTCTGAGGCCAGGCAGATGGAAAGGCAATCTCGTGGCAAACAGCTGGAGCCCACCACTGCAGGTCTGGAGCCAACTGCCAGCTCCACCCGTTCCAGCAAAGGGGCCTTGGGGTTGACATAGCCAGTGCCAAGCCTGATGAGGCAGCTGCCAACTTTCCAGTTAACCCAGATGTCTGTCTTATATGGAAACTAAAAAATATGGCCTCAATCAAAGTGGCTCTTGAGAGTGGTGTGTTCCCAGACTCTGGCAGGACACTGGAGAGATTCTGGGCTGGGGCCTTTACTAATTCCCAAGAGGTCAGAAAGGCTAAACCCCAGAGGTAAGTGGGGGACACGTATCACTCACTCTGAGGGGGAGGAGCAGAGGGAGTCCCAGTGGTTCTAGAGCGAGTGTACCATTGGAACTGAGACTGCCTTGAAAGGCGGCCCTTTCGCTGTTAGAAATAGTAGCATCCAGCCTGGCGAAGTGCAGTGCTACATGTCTGAAATCCCAGCACTCAGGGAAGTGAGGACAGGAGGATCTCTGTGAGTTCGAGGCCAGCCTGGTCTACAAAGTGAGTCCAGGACAGCTGAGGCTACGCAGAGAAACCCTGTCTCAAAAGAAAGAAAGAGAAAGAAAGAATGAAAGAAAGAATAGAAAAGAAGGGAAAGAAAAAAGGAAAAAGGAAATAGTATCCTACAGTGGTTCACTTCAACAGTCAGGCTCAAAGGCCAGTGTGACCTGGGGGAGGCCACGAAGTCATACGGGTCCTGGGCTGCCCATTCTCTTGCTCCCGTCATGACTTGATTCTGCCGGGGAAGACAAAGCTTTCCCCAAGAGACACAGCCCCAGTTTATCAGAGGAGGAATAGAATTAAAGCCACCGGGCCGGAGAATGTTCTAGAATCCAGAAGTTCCGCTTTTCTTGCCAAGCACCCCCTGGTCCCCAAACTCATTCAGCAGCTTCCTTTGTCCTCCGATGCCCGCACAGTAGCTTGTTTGTCATGCCCTACTAAAAGAGACACCCTCCACCAGCCCTCGGGTAAGGTGTGAGGATGGATGTCTTGGCAAACTGTCAACACAAACGAGGTTCCCGAATGTTTCGCCCCTTCCCCACACAGCGCTCAGCTGTGCTTTAAGTGTTGGAAATGTTTACATTGCCCTGGTCTCTGTTGTTTCTTGCTCAGTGTGCTGGAATGCGTGCCATTCCAGGGTCTTGGTGCCCAGCTTGCTGAGCTGTGTCAAACACTGGGGGCGGAAGAAGGTTGGGGCACCGCCTGAGAGACGGGGGGAAAGGGCTGGGTGTTATGCGTGCACACGGAGGCCCATCCTGTGCTCTGCGCCCCCACAGACACGCAGCACTGCCATGTACGCGTAGTGCAACTGATCCAGACAGCTGCTTCCATGCCCGCCGTGGCTGAGGCTCGGGCCCTGCCTAGTCAGAGCTGGCCAGCTCTGTTGGGATCAAGGCCCTTGGTCCCTCAGTGGGATAAGCTCACACGACTGCCAGGCAGCCCACACCATGAGGGGGGCAGCTAGGCAGACAGCTCCCAAAGTGCGCATGCTGGCCCTCTCACCCACACCCTCCTTCTGAGTGAGGACGTCTTTCAGAACAGGTTCCACGGGCACTGTGCACACCAGCCCCCGCTAAAGGGAGGACCCCCACACTGAGGAGCCCTCACTGGCCACAGCAATCCCCACAGCCCGCACCCCTGCATCCTGAACCAGCATGGTCCTGTGCTCCTGCTTACAATCCCACAACCAGGAGATGTGGCATGTAAGTGAAGAGTCTGGGGCCCAGCGCTAGATGCTTCCTACCAAGCCCAGAGACCTGAGTTCAGTCTCTGGAATTCACATGGTGGAAGGAGAGAACCATCTCCTGTTAGCTGTCCTCTGACTGCTACAGGCACACACACACACACACACACACACACACACACACACACACACACACATGCACTATATATATATATATATATATATATATATGTTTTAAAATTTTAAATGAATAATCCAAGGTGGCTTGTACTTTCATTCCCACTAGTGTCACCTGACAGGTACCCTCCGTTAACCTCACTGTCAAGCTGAAGAACAGGAACTGACCTCAAGAACTCATGGGGCCCTAGGTGTCCCCTACTCCCACCAGAGAGCTTAATGTCAAGGGCTCAGTTGCTAAGGAGGTAGGATTCTGGAGCGGCCCCTTCTAGAACCCTGCTTGTCTGCCACATCTGTTGGCAGCTGGGCCCACTTATCCTCTGCACTGTCCCCAGAAGCAACACCATGGCAGCACTCAGGCCTCAAAGCAAACAGGAGCCTCCAAGGCTGTAGCCCCGGAACTGCCTCTTAGATGAACACTTGCTGCTCCTAAGACAATCCTACTAGGCCAGCTGTCCTGGAATCACTCTGTAGACCGGGCTGGCCTTGAACTCAGAGATCCGCCTGCCTTTGCCTACCAAGTGCTGGGGTTAAAGGGATGTGCCACCACTGCCCGGCTTCTTTCAACTATGTTTCAGATGGGTTGAATCTGCAGTTACAGAATTGTGGATATGGAGGGCCAGCTATAACATGAACCCTGTAGTCCCCACAGCAGCCCTGTAAGCGACACTGACTTCAGTGTCACAGGAGAGGGGACCAAGGCAGGGAGAGGTAGGCAAGCTCAGCAGAGATTGACTGCTGGCCTGGTTAGATGCTAGACTCTTTGAGCTGAACGCCACCCTTCGCTGGTTCGAAGAAACAGGCTGTACTGTGCAACCATCTGCACTTACTTTTCGTGTGGAAAACGCAGTCACAGCTCCAAGCTGAGTGTGATGCTGGGAACAGTTTTGCTCCTCCCACCGTCGGGCTCTGCTCCAGGCCCCCCACAAAACCAGCTCACCGAGCTGACTGCTGACAGGCAAGAATAATACATGCCAGGTCCAGGCCCAGGAATGAGGCCGGGGTGGAGGGGGGCGTGGGGACAGGCTGAGTAGGCAGAAGCCGAACTCACACACAGGCACCTGGTCACCTCTCCCAGGTATCAGACTAAGGCCCCGGGAACAGTGTGGATGGCTTTTTGCTCACTGACTCCTCAGTACCTGGCAGGCACATAAGAGACATCCAGCCAGCATCTGCTAAATCTGCATGCTCCTGAAAAAGGGAAGTTCTCACACAGTCTCAGGTTGAACAGGGACCCAGTGGCTGGGCAGAGGGGCTGAGCTGGCCAAGCTGTCAGGGAGGCTCCTTGCTTGGCCTTGGGAACCTTTGCCGGTGAGGTGTGGGAACAGAGCACGTTCCCCTGCCCTCCGTCTTGACACTAGTACTCACCCGGTCTGGGTGGGCATGGAGCACATGAGGTCACGCCCCAAAAGGTCCCCACACTGCCACAGCAGTCCTCCTGAGAAGTCAGCTCCACCAGGGGGTTGGCACACTGGAAGAGAGACCACAGACAGCCCATGACACCCACTGTCCATCCACCAAGGGCCCTAGGCTTCAACCCACAGAGAGCTAATATTTTTCTGAGCCCAAACTCCAGGCTGCCTTAGGCTGCAGGTACTAGTGACAGCTCTTCTACAAGGGGACTTCCTTGGTCCCCCTCTGTGTGCCTGGCACTGACAGGAACTACACACAGCTCAGGGAAGGGACCAACCTCTCCACATTCAGCAGCCCTCCCCTTTCAGACAGGGTCTCTGTAGCTTAGGCTAGCCTTGAATGCGCTATGTAGTGTCTGGTCCTGCCTCCATCTCCCAAGTGCTGGGATTACAGGTGTGCATCGCCATGCTGGGGATCAAACTGGGGATCTTCTGGACACGAGGCAAGCACTCTACCAACTGAGCTACGTCTGCAGCCCACGCAGGTACTTTCATGCTGTGGATTTTCCCGTATGGGAAATGGAAGTTTCTACAGTCTTGTTCCACAAGAACAAGGAAAGAAGAGAGAAGACATACAGACCTGGGAACCACAGCTGTTCTAGAAGCCTGAAGGGCTGAGGCAGAAACTTTGTTCTTACCTTTCCATTCACCGTGCTCAGGTAACACCGGCCCAGAAGTCCCTGATGCCTGGACAGCACTGGGGGTGGTGGCCGAGGGGCCTCTCCAGCCTGAGCAGGTATGCTGTTGCTGGCCCAGTGGCTGTGGCCTGGGCTCGCATGGGGCCGATGAGAGGCTCTGGTCTCCACACTGTTTTCATCCAGCACAGGGTCCACCTCACCCCGAACCCGTGCCACCTGGTGGATCTGCACGGAGGCCTCAGGCGGGTGGTGAATCTGCACCTTCACCAGCGAGGGGTTCACAGAAGCTGGACAGAAGGGCTGGGATCAGAGCTAAGAAGCAGGCTCCCACCTTGTTTTTCAGCCCTGTGAAGAATGCCCACCACCCTAGGACAGGCAGGCTCCAGACCACAAAAGGCTCCAAAAGCCCCTTCCATTTCTTTGCCTGTCATGTGTAACCAGAAACAATGTCCCCCGGAAGGACAGTAGCAAGTGGAAAGCTTTGCGTTGAAAACTGCACGCTTCTTCCTGATTCTACCTCCTCTGTGACCTTGTGCAGCCCCGAGTGCCAGCCAACCTCATGGGACCCATGCTCCAGGGATACCTGAGGTTGTCATAATCTCTGGGTTCAGGAGCCCCACCCCAACTTCTGTAGACTCCTGAGGGAGGGGAAGGGAGGTGCTTCATAGGTGGCTTTGTCTTCCTCTGCTCAGGTGAAGGGCACACAAACTTGGGGGAACCCCAATGGAATGGGAGGCAGAAGTGTGGGCAATGAAATGGAGACCTGTCCCCCATCTAGCACAGCAATGGTGACAGCACACTCCCTACCTGGTGCACCTCGAGGGCTGGCTGCCCCAACGGCTGGCACTCACCGAGCTGGTTGGAGAGAGGCAGCATGAAGGTGGACTGCTTCAAGGGCCCTTCCAGCAGGGCCCTGTACTGGGCCCCTCTTCCTGGAGGCTCTCTGTCCGGCTGTGGGACAGGCAGATGGCAGAACTTCCCTGTGGAGTTGGCTGGACACCAGCATTCATCCCGGCCAATGCAGCGGCCTCCGTTCAGGCAGGGAATCTGGCAGAAATCTACAACGAAGCATTCAGGGTGATTGGCAGCTGACCTCCAGTTGGTGACAAGCAAGCGGGGCCCCCAAATTTGGGGGTCTTGGAGGGTGTAGCGGGGAATTTATTTGAAACCCTGGAGTAAAGGTAAGCAGAAAAGCCTCCTTGTGTCACTCCTGCCCGCCACCATGCCCTAGAACACAGGCAGGGGCATGGATCTTCTCTAGCAAAGCAACTAGGGCTCAGAGACATTGTGCGACTAGCTTGGAATAACATAGCCATGCTGGGACAGCGCTAGGATAAGGCTTTACTTCCTGCTGTGATTTATAACAATGGATATAGCTACAGGACAAGAGGTTCCATACCAAGGAGTCCCTGAGAGGCCAACCCCAGCCACCACCATGCCAAGACCATCTGTGGGAGGAGAGACTCACAGATCCGGAAGCCAGACTTAGGGTCATGCCCGTGGCCACCCTGGCTGTACAGAGTGGTGGTATCACCCTTCTCACAGCTGTTGGCACAGCGCCCCCGAGCACATGTCTGCTTGCAGATGGTGGGAGTGAAGACGACCTTGATCTTCTTGATTTTCTCAGTGAGGTTCAGCCCTGTAGAGGGAGAGAGGGATTGGGTCCTGGACAGAGCCAAGACATAACCCTGATCTCCAGAGCCTGGTGCAAAAGGCCCTTAGGATGATGAGTGCATCCTACAGCATCTTCTAAGACCTGGACAGCGGGCCTGTGGTCAAGGTAAGGTGATGGTTTCAAGAAGCACCCAGAGGTGGCCCCTTAAGCTCATGCTGTGTGCACACTGATAGGTCCTGCTGAAAGAGGAGCCATTCAAAGCTACATTGGCAATTCTTGTGTATGTAGCTGAATATTTCATTATACAGTTGGCCTGAGGTTGAGAAATATCCAGGGCACCCTTCATTAAACACCCAAAAAGTGCAGAGCTGGGCTCTGAGCACAAGGACAGGGACTGAAGCATAGGTCCAGCTGGCAGAGAGGGAGTTTCCTACGGGAAATGGGGGAAGATAATGTCTTCGGAATGGCTAGAACCGGGTTTGGGGGATCTAGTTACTAGCTTCTCTTAGCAGGGTGTGAGAAAGCCAGCAAAACATCAAGGAGGAAGTGAGGGCAGCACACAATGACAGTATGTGGGCTGGTGTGTCCAGAAATGCTGGGGGTTTCCTGTTGGATTTTGCAGAAAGGATGACGTGGAAGCATGAGGGCCAAGGGGATTGAGGTCCCCCGGCTGGATAAGAAGGAAGCAAAGAGATGACAGAGCAGGAGGTGACAGACTGCAGTGAAGGTTGTAGGGTCTCAATAGGAGCCAAGTCCAGATGGACTAGTCTGAGAGCCTGGAACTTGGCACAAAGCAAGTGCACAAACACTTTTGGCTGGCTGAGAAAGTGAAGGGCAAGGGGACAGCTGAGTCCTCTGAGAGTGGAGGGGGAAGCAAAGATGAGGAAGGATGGGTTGGATTTAGATGCTCAGCCCTCGTAGGTCCAGAAGCAGAGCAATCTTACCCCAGGGAGGTGAGAGGCGGTTTCCACGTGATGCCTGATGGGCACTGTCTCTCAGCTCAAGCCCTGATCCAGAAGGCAAGGCATTGGAAGTCAGCTGGCCATTGGCACCAGTGGCCGGATAACGACGGACAGTCCTGGACAGCCCTGAGTGCTGCTGCAGGGGCCGGGTCTGGCCGAGGCTATTCAGGGTCCTGTAGAGATAACCATGGCTTTGGAGTTTGCATGCCAGGATCAGTGGTTCTCTGTCTTCCCATCATCTGGCTGCCCTCAACCCAGCACTTGCACCGGAGGAAGGCTCTCCATGAAGATGATTTTCCTCCACCCATACGTGGCTGACTCCTAGGTGTGTACGTGCCCAGATAATAGGACCAAGGGTAGCCAGTTTTCTACGAGGGACAACCTGCTCCTATTGGACTATTTAGAAAACCTAACATCTCTGGACCTCAGGACCTTTGACTGCAACACGAAGCATCATACTGTCCCTTGTAACTCTGGCATTCTGGGAGACTTTGAGAGCCCACTTATGGGCCAGCCCAGCACTGAAACCATGGTGTGTGCCAGAACCCTGCTATTTTTATCCCTCAGTCCTGGGGATAAATCCCAGGACTATTCAAGCACTCTGTCACTGCTACTTCCCCAGCCCTATTTGAAAAGTTTAATTTTGAAGCTTAGCCCAGGCCAGTCTCAAATTCACTGTCCTCCTGCCTCAGCCTCCCCAGTGCTCAGACTGTAGGTATGCTGCACTCCACCTGGCCCTGCCACTTCTCCACAGAACCCTTTATGTAAATTACTGTGTGGAATCGATTAACAACAAATAAATATTCATAGATCATTCAGTGGCAGAGCCCAGAATCTAGCTCCCAATTAATTAATATAAAATAATGTAAGAACCATATTCAAAGAGAAAAATTAATTCATCATCTCCCATCCCAGCACATCAGATAATTTCACCTATTTTCTTTCAACCTTTGCTCATATGAATTAATAAGATTATCACCAGCGATAGATGCGATTTAAATTTCTTTCATTTACCATTACACCCGACTTTATACAAATTCACATTTCCCCCAGGTTTATCATTTTCCCTGTTCCGTGGCGGTCAATCTGAATCACCGCTCAGAGAATGCTCCTATCGCATTTCTAGACTGCTGTTTTTTCGCAGTGGAAAGCCTCACACACATGACATATTTTCTCCTGTTAAAATATTCCTTTTAGGGCCAACAAGATGGCTCAGTGGGTAAAGGCAGTTGACAACAAGCCTGACATCCTGAGTTCAACCCCTGGAACACATGCACTGGAAGAAGAGACCAGACTCCTGCCTGAAAGTTGTCCTCTGACCTCCATGAGCATGCCACGCCCCCACACAAGTAAATAAATAAGTGTAAAAAAATGAAGTGTTCCTTTAAGGGGGATTCACGGTTCCATTCTATATGCTTGATATCTTTATGTGTGGTTATGCGTTGTGTGTGCATGTGTGCAAATGTGTGCGGAGGTCAGAGTTTGACACTGGGTGTCTTCCTCAACTGCTTTCCACCTTACTCTGTGAGTTAGGGTCTCCCGCTGAACCTAGAGCTTACAGTTGGACTAGCATGGCTGGCCAGCAAGCCAATGTACCACGCAGAGTACAAACTCAGTAGTGAAGATGTTGTTGATGATGATGATGATGATGATGATGATGATGATGATGATGATGATGAACTACAGGGGTGTGACCCCACACCTGGCTTTTTTTTTTTTTTTCTTCCTTGATGCTTGGGACTGAACTCAGCTTCTCTTGCTTCTATTGTAAGGATTTCAGCAAGTGAATCATTTCCGCAGCCCTGAAAGTTTTTAGTAAGTACTTTCTATGCTTTGAGAAGCCTTTTAATAATAAACATTTTGAAAACAGTTATGACATTAGGATTAACTCACTTCCTCGGGCTCCCAAGACTGCATCAGAGATTACAAACATCTTCAGCTTTAATATATTTTGGTGTTCTGTTTTCTGAAGGGGGTCACATCAAGACATGTTAGTGTCACAGTGTACAGGTGCATCAGACTGGATACAAATTACATGGAACCCCATGCACATTACAGTTTTATGGGTTCTTTTCGGAATCAGTTAAAATTTAAAAGTGGGTTTAAAACGTAATGAAGTGCATGAATGTGCCGTGCAGGACACACACTCGTTAGCATAGCTCATAATATTAATTACTGCTGTCACCATCATCAGCACTGACGGTCTGCTATGTAGCTCAGGCTAGCCTCATCACTGCACTTTATTTTTGAGGGCTGAGATTACAGGCACGCACTAACGGTTATTCATGGCCTTGTCGCTACCTTGTACTATGGTAATGGAATAAGCGTAATGATATAACTTCAATGTTGCTCTTCTCTCTTTTTCAAATTTTAGGTTTTGAAAAAAAGCTGTCTTCGCGTGTATGTATGTGTGACCGTGCATGGGTGTGTCCATGCGAATACAGGTGCCTGCTGAGACCGGAGGCATCGTGTCCCCGGGAGCTGAAGTTATAGGTGGCTGTGGATGCTGGGAACTGAACTTGGGTCTTCTGTAAGAACGGTATGTGCTCTTTAACAGCTCAACCATTTCTCTGACCCTTGCTTCTTACAAATGCTTGAGGCTGGAATTTTACTCCTGGATGTATTTATTGCTTGTCCTTTGATGATTGTTTGGATTGTTTATCTCATAAACTTGAACAGATCTTCTGCGTGTTTGTTATTGGACTGCCCCTACTGTAAATACTCTAGCATTCTGACAGCGGCCTGAGCCACTGTATACACAACAACATCTGGACCACGGTGGCTGTGAGGACATGTGAGCGTGGAAGCTAAAAAGGGCCGAAGACTCACTCAACATTATACAACAGCTAAACCAACACACTGGGATTCCAGTCAGGCCACCCTGACACCAAAGCCTGTATTCTGAGTCAACCCAGATCCCAGCGGAAGCCAGCCTGGATGTCTCTGCTCATGCCTCAGGGGTGCTCTGTGCTTGCCAGGCCCTGCTGCTTACCTCCCCATTGGAATCTCTTGCCTAATAGGATATGGGCAGGCACTCTTGCCCCTCCTACTCCAGAGTGGTCGGCTCCATGTGGTCAAGCCATGAACACTCTTCAGAGAGGAGCTAGATTTGGACAGTGTCAGAGCCTGGTTACCTCACCTACCCCAGGCCCTGTGGCACAAGCCTTGGCTCCTGTGAACCTCAGTGCTGCTCCTTCTAGAACCATCAGCAGCAAATCCTCTTCCTGTTTCCTGAGTTAGGGGTGTGGGGTAGGAGGCCCTGTGAGTCCTGTAAGTTCTAAGACCGGCAACGGTCCAGACGGAGGGCCTGAACCTCAGTCCCACTCCTCGCAGGAGGCCAGCGTAATCCGCTACATCGGAAGCAAAAATCCTTCTGATGCTTTCAAGAGACTTCCCATCTAGTGGCATCACTAGAAGCTTCAGAGATCTTCCGGGCCAGCTGAATTACTCCTCAGAGAAGAACAATGGGCAGGCAAGCCTGCCCACCCCCCCTTTTATAAAGAGGACCTGGCTGCTTAGAGGGGAAAGGAAGGCGTTTGGAACAGAAGGGTACTAATTTGGCCTCTTCCCAGCAGTGTAGCTGTGAAACATCGCCCAGCATCTCCGAGCCCCGTTGCCCTGAGCAGCAGGATGGGTTTAGGGATATCTACTTGACCGAGCTGTTGAGGGGACTGAGAGAACAGGGAAAGCCTGCAGCTCTTTTACTAATACAAGTGAGTGGTCACAAGACAAAAAGGCATGTCAGGGTTGTCAAAGTGCACAAACAAAGGTACAGAACAAAGTTAGCTACGGTTTGGATTAAGTAACACCTCCACCTCCACCCACAAGCCCCAGCTCCACCTCCACCCTCATTCCCATCCCCACCCCAAGGAGAAAATATGACCGAGACCTACAATTCTTCTCCGTCTAAAACGAAGAAGAAAAAAAAAGGCATGTTGTTCAAGCATCCTTATGGGCCAAGTGTCTAATTAGTTGCAATACATTGTTTTTAAAAAGAGACTTTCTCCTGAACCCAATTCATTGCCGTCCACTGAAGTGACAGGGAGAGTTAAATGACAAAAATCCAAAAGGCCTGCTTACTGAGAGGCCCACAGCAAAGTGAATAACAAAGCCCCAGTTCAAGAATGAGAACACAGCCATAAACTGCTCTGCCCTTCTGGACTGTCTTGTCCTCAGGGAGAGGAGACTGCATTCAGGGATGCAGCCTCTTGGCTCACCTGTGGCCTGTGGGTGTGGCTCCCTTTACCACAGTGAACTGGGCTGAGACGGAGATTGGAAGCTGGGGATTTGTCCCATTCATCCAACCTTGCTATCTCTGTGCTTACTCTTAAACACACAACTTGAGTCCTGGTTGTGTGTCTTGATCTCAGGATATGAGAGGTTAAGACAAGGCCTGGCACTCTGTTGCCCAAAAGAACAACTGAGTGGTGGCTACAAAGGCAAGCAGAGCCTCTTTAAGAAGATAACAGCCCCTGGGGAAAAGGGGATCTGTTAACACAAGAATGGCTTCAGCATTAGCCAATGGACAGCAGTTTCTAAACTTCCTACGCATAAGAATGGCATTTGCTATCCCCCTGGGGTGGTTCCAAGGAAGTCCTAGTAATGCTGCTACAATGAACCAAAACTTCAGGATTCCATAGATAGGCCAGAGTTCGAATGAATGTGGGAGACCCACATAAATTTCCACTTTTTAAAATGTAAGTGGTGTGGCGGCTAATATCATTTTTAAATTTTATTTTATGTGTAGGCATGTGAGCCTGTGTGAGTTTATGTGAACCATGCATATGCAGGTGCTTGCCTGAAAAGGCTGGAGGACATTGGATCACCTAGAACTGGAGTTCGAGGTGACTGTGAGCCTAGTGTGGGTTTCAGGAATTGAACCTGGGTCTTCTGCAAGAGCAGTAAGTGTTCCTAGCTTCTTGGCAATCTCCATGTAGCCTGAGGGATGGCTAATCTATACCATCCTCCCGACGACTGGATTGAAAACAGCTAGAGGATCAATGAGACAGGTTCAATGAGGCAGGTCTCTGGGTGTGTCTTATGAGGGAGACTCCAGAGATGATTAGGCCATGAGTGCTCTGACATCATGGACTGCTAATGGAATAGCATTCTGGGAGGCGGTGAAAGGTGAGGGCAGGAGGCTAGCTAAGGGAAGTAAGCTGGCGGAGGTATATCCACACGCGGTATATCTTGTCATGGCGTCTTTCCCTTGACTCTCTTTTCTCTGCTTCCTGTCCACCATAAAGAAGCAAGCCCCTGTTGACATAATGTCCAACAGCTAGTCCAGTGACAGCGGAAGAGTTCTCTGAAACTGTGAGCTGAAATAAACAGTTCCTCCAATACGTTGTTTCTGTCTGGTATTTTTTAACAGCAATAACAATGACAACAACAAAAAACCAAGTGGCATGGACGAATGTAGTGCTAACACACACTAATGTGTATGGATCATTACCACCATAACTTCATAAAGAAAAGACCTTCAGCTCCAAAAATAAATACTTGAACAGGCTCAATTTTATGAAAATATCACCACATACACTTTTTTTTTTGTTTGTTATCATTTCACAGACTATGAGAAATCTGTCACAGGCCAGTACTAGGGGAACCACTGGACCTGCCAAGAGAAACCTTTCTCTGACTTCTGATACTGGGACTCTTTCAACAGATTTAGAGAGAAAAAAAGCTTCCCATATCAGATAGTTAGGGCCTGCAGACTCATAATGAGGCCATTCAATTAAGTGTTCAGGCTGTCTCCACATCCTGCTCTCGACACTGTGGCCCTCAAACCAGGATGTGAAGACAGGTTCGTAGCCCCACGTTCCACCCCATCCGCTCTCTTCTGGAGCCTCTACTCTATCTACTTTTTGTGCAGAGTGGTGCTTTGGGCTTCTGGGTACTGTTTTGTTTGTAAAGAGTCTTTTCTGCTAAAAGAAAACATTTTAATATCAACGCCTGGTGCACAGACTAGCTGTGATCGCTAACGCTGTGCACCCAGCCCTGAGCCAGGCGCTCTAGGGACCTTACCTTGTCCTTGCTACTTTAGAATGAGGGCAGTAAGTTGCAGAATAGTATAGGTATCATACTTCCAGTGAGAATAAACTCTCTCTGGGCATTATAGTGTACACCTTTAATCCCAGAATTTGGAGAGCAGAGGCAGTGGATCTCTGTGAGTTCTAGGCCAGCCTGGTCTACATAGTAAGACCCTGTCTCAAAACAAAACAAAAAAATCTCTGTTGTAGAATCTGCTGTTGTGGAAGGATCTTTAAACAGTGGGCATGAGTGTGTGTGTGTGTGTGTGTGTGTGTGTGTGTGTGTGTGTGATGATGCTTTTAAACATATATATATTTAAGAAAGGCTCCCTAAACTCTCAGGGGCGAGGGCATGATATTGAACTTATTGCCAAGAGGATGGATGGAGGCATATGATTTCAAGATACTTATGTCATGAACGTGAAAGGGTTAGGAGAGGAGAGGAAGAGATGTAAAGGGCTGGGGAGGTGGAGACACAAAGGTGATACATGGAAGCAGGACAGACTGAAGGACGATGACAGGGGGAGGAAAGGATGGGCTGACTAAGAACAAAATACAATGATATCTGTGCCTGGTGTTGTTTGTTTATTTGTTTGTTTGTCAGCCTTACACAAGCCAGGGCCACCTGGAAAGGAGAAACCTCAGCTGAGAAAATGTCTCCATCAGACAGGCCTGTAGGCCTGTAGGTCTGTCTGTGGGCATCTTCTTGATTAATGATTGGTGTAAGAGGGCCCGGCTCTCTGTAGGTGGGGCCACCCCTGGAGTCCTGGGTTAAGTAAGAGAGCAGGCGGAGCAAGTGACCGGCAGCCAGCCAGCGAGCTTCAGCTCACGCCCCCAGGTTCCTGTCTTGAGTTCCTGATTAGAAAAACTAATGTAAGAACGGCATGGAGGTGGGATGCACAGGCCATGTTTAATGAGTACTCTTGTGAAAAGCACAGAACGGGGAAGACAAGAGGAAAGAAAGTAACGGCCATTTAGTGCCTACCATGCGGCAGCCATCATGCTAAGGGTTCAACACTATTTTTCACTTAGTCAAGCAAACAACTCCGTGATCAAAACCCGCTGCTCGGCCCAAATCACCTTGAACACAGTGAAAGGACAGATGAGCAAACGAGGGAAATGCGTGCAATCGTCACAGACAAAACAGAAATTATCACAGTGTCTAAAGAAAGGACAGGCCCGAGGCTCTGGAAGAAAACCCACAAAAGAGACAAAAAGCTCAGAGGAGGGGGAAGGGCAGCCTTTCCCTCAGAGGAGGGAGTGTGCAGCCTTTCTGCTTAGAAGCTGTACAAATGAAAAACGAGCCTGCAACAGCATGTTTTAATCCGCCAGACGAGCACAACTCTCAAAGTTGAATAACATCCATGTTGTTGAGACTGCAGAAGCAGTCACTCTTAGCTGTTGCTGGCAGGAGCTGAGCTGACAAAACTCAGCATGACCTGGTGATGCTGGCTCTCGGCACAGCGCCGTGCATGGCGGCTTTGAGCCAGAAGATCCACCTCTGAGACTGGTCTTCGGATAAACCTGCTTTGGCCGTGTTGCTCTCTGGCCCTGATGGGGGCTGGTGCTTCCCCTTAGGTGCAAAGGTGATGGCCCGTCACTTAAACCTGTGACTTCCTGAGTCCTGTGTTCGGCCAATGGGGACTACCTGGGAAGGTCTTATCACCACCGTGACTACACAGCTGATGACTGTCCCCGGTGGGAGGCCATTCTGAACACTCCGGGGTACTCTGTGCTTGGTTTGGCTGTCTATACTCTTCCACTCTGCTCCCCCATGCTCCTTGCAGCGCTTCTTCACCTCTCAAGGACCTGCCCCAAAACACGTGTTCAAGTCCAAAACGATGCTTCTCAGAGCATCAATCTTAGCAAAATATTTTGTACAGAACAGAAGCGACAGGGTGGCTTCCAGCAGAGGAGTGGTTTAAAAAAAAAAAAAAAAAACTAGAGATGGTTGCAGGATGGAGTCAGGTGTCCCCACCTCACAACTCTTCTGGACCAGGAAGGAACATTCTCTGAGACATAATGAAATGTGGAAACACAGCAGCCCAAGTCCAACCTCCCGGCTGTTTTGTACAAGCTGTAAAGACCTAACAATGGTCTTTACATTTTCAAACGGCTGGAAAAATAGTTAAAAGACTGTTTCTTGACATGAGAAAGTGATATAAAATGCAAAGGTAAGTTTCCATAAATAAAGCCCTCCCGGGAGCACAGCCACTCACTGTCTAGGGCTGGTTTTGCTCCTCAGCGGGGCCAGCTGAGTAGTTGCAGAAGCCATATGTCACAGGAAGCTGAAAATATTTACCATGTGGCCTTTTATGGAAGAAGTATGCCGGCTCCTGGTGTAAAGGGCGTGCAAAGTTGTAAAAATGCTGAAAACAGGAACATTTGCATCTTGTGCATATTCATGAAGCAACGTTGGAGGGAAGCTCTGGGAAATGGCTAATGGTGGCTGCCGTGTGGGAAGGGCAGGGAACAGGGAGTGGGAACTCAGGCCGAGTGCTAGGTTTGATGAATACGTCACTCCGAGCAGGGCCCTGTACCAGTAACACAGGTGGTATGCACCCTCTCACGCAGGCCTCTTTCTAACCCGATCCCCAATTTACACACACGATCCCCATTTCATCACTGAAAACAAACCAACCGAAACCTACAGAGGGTCTACGCGCCCTTCGGGAGGTTGCAGAACTCACGACCCACAGCTGCCAGATCACTAAACCAGATTCACTTCGTCCTATCCCCTACCCCCTCTGCTAATTACTACTATTTCACAGATGAGGACCTCGAGGCGTTGGGAGATAAAGAACAGGTTTGAATCCGTAACCCGGGGGGCCTCCACTACCACTTCCTTTGTGTTAGGGAAGCACTTATGGGGGCTGGAGAGACTGCTCAGCAGTCGAAAAGGTGCGCTGCTCTTCCAGAGGACCCAGTCTGTCCTAATAGCTTTACCAGGCGGCCCACACCCGCCTGCAGTTCCAGCTCCAGGGAATCCCACACACTCTTCTGGCCTCCTTGGGCACCTGAACACATGTGCCTTTGAGAGGACAGACTCAGGCCAGTCGGTGCCGAAGCCACAGTGAAAGGGTGTCCTAGCAAAGGAGGGGTGGGGAGAGCGGAGGTCACCAGGGGAGAGAATGCAGACTGGGAGGTGGGGGGGGGGCTGCTGAGCTCAGGCACAACTCTTCTTACACCTCCAGATGGGGCGGGGGTTAAATCTGCTAATGAGGAGCATGGTCTGGGTGAGCCTGGGCTGCATTCCATACATCCTCCAGCCGCTGGCGCCTGCTACCACTTGTCTGCAAGTGCTCGGTTGAACAAATGAACAAGCAATGAATTAATATTAATGGAAAAATGTGGCAACGGGTTGTCACACTTCACTCAACAGTTTGCTCTTTCCGTGGGCATGTGTGTGGGCGTGTGTGTGGGCGTGTGTGTGTGTGTGCATGTGCACGTGTGTGTATGCCCCTATAGCCTGGTGGGTTGGGGATTTTTTTTCCCCCCACAGACACACAGGCAATTATTATAGTTTCTCCTAATAAAACTGTTTCCAGCTAAGTCCAGTCATGAGATTAGCTGTGTTGATGGCTCACGGTATTCCTTTAGACTTCCATGCGGTCTGACGCCTAAACATGTCGAGAAATGTAAGAGTGAGGAGAGAAAAAGCAAAGGCAGGGAACATGGCCTAGCTTAGAGGCAAATCAGCTGCAGGGGCTATGCAGGTGGCCAGGAGGTGACAGCCAGAGAAGGGGATGAGGAGAAAGCAGCAGAGAGGAGGTGGTTACAATAGTCTTCCGGTTCGTGATGGCAGGCCTAGTTCCTGCCATACCCTGGAGCCTCCCCAGTGGCTCTGGCTTCCAGAGGATCTGGGTGTTCCAAAGGCCCAAAGGGGAAGTCTGGCAGATCACGGCCCTGTCCCCTTGTAGCCGGCCAGGCAGGCCTCACTCCCGCACCAGGATCAGATGTCCCTTAGCCATGCCCCCAGGGCATGTGATAGACACACAGGGGCAGTTTTCTCAGTGGGCAGTCCCGGGTGGGAACAAGCACCTGTGGTAGAATGGTGTACAGTGGGCACTGCCACTTCTGTCACCTCTCCTGAAGGGCTGAGAGCCCATCCCCCATAGGTATCCTCCAGGTGTCTCAAGATCACTCCCGTTGTTTCGTGGTACGTCCATTCACCCAAGCCGTTAGCTCTGCTCCCTGGCCAGCCCTACCCAGCCACCTGGCAGAGTCACAGACACTGCCCTGAGGTTCTGCACCTCTAGTTCCTTCCATGGCCACACGTCTGAGAGGACTGTCAGTCCAACATACAGACCCCAGGGGACTGCCTCTAGAGAGATTCAGGTTAGAGGTGCGGGGGTTGGGCGGGAGAACTGCACATCTCTCCTGGCTGGAACCACTCCTGCTTTTGCCTCCCAGGCAGCTGGGGCAGAGCACAGCATTTCCAGAAAGGTACATCAAGGCCAAAGGGAGGTAGCAGCTCTGGGTGTCCTGTGGAATATTGGGGAAGGGAGTAGCCAACCCCTGGCTTGAGGCCACATCCTTACCCCAAGGACAGCCTTGAGGCAGGTGCTACCTCCGTTTCGGCACCTGCAGAGATGCCGGAGAGTCTCATGTCCTTCCTCTGCCCTCCACACCCTCTGCTGACTATAGAGTGTCGGTTTAACGAAGCAGCCTACGTTGTAGGTCAAGGCCTCTGCAACTGCCCACCTTTGATCTCTTCTCCTGCCTGGAAACCACTCCTGGGGTGCCTCAGGGCAGAGGTGGGAGGAAAAGATAGCCTGAGGGACTAATGCCCAGGAAATGCCCCTCCCTTTCTATCCAGTGTGGCCAAGTGACAAACTTTTCAGGAAACACACATTCCACTCCTCCCCCCCCCCCCCCCCCACCCCCACCCCCACAACGCAAAACCTTTCCGAAAAACCCCCCCCCCCCCCCCCCCCCCCCCCCCCAGAAAAGTCTCTCTCAACAGCTTTCAGCTTTCTTCTGGGACCAACTGGACAACCCCAGAGCTGAGCCAGGGACACAGACTACCCAGAAGAGAAGACACTGATTCTTACTCTCTATGTCCTAAGCAGACATAACACATTTCCAGGCACCCAGTTGCTGCCCACAAATACTGGTAACGTTCAACTTCAAACTTCTTCATGGCTCTTCCAGCTCTCTCTCCCCCTGGAGCCATCTGCTCATTCCTGAGAAGACCTTATTTCCCAGCCAGGGCCATCGTTATCTGAAAGACTTGTCAGCTCACAGGGATCCAAGATTTCATGAATTCACAATTCAACCTGGCCTAGGTGTACTTACGTTGGCCTTGAAAAGTGCACGATCCCATCAGGTTCTATGGAAAGGGCACCGTGTCTACTGAGGAGAAGGTAGGGGCTGGGAGACCTAGCAAACCCGTTGTCACAGCGGAAGCTGCTCCACTTCCTTCAGGAGGCTCTAGCACTGAAGCGGGATGTGGGGACCAGAACACTGGCTAGAATTTAGCCCTGTTCATCCCGAAACTAGAACTTCCGATGTAGCGGACCACACAAACACCGCCACATGGCAGCCGAGAGATAAGGTCCAACATGGGAGCCTTTCAGAAGAACCCAAGAGAGGAAAAGCTGAATGTCACAGGCACCAGGAAATTCACGGCCAAGTAAGTGGTCCAACCCAACTGTCCTAGGCCTCCCAAGCAGGGATGGACCTGAGGCTGGAAACAGCTTTCCAGAGGTTCGAAATGTGAGCGGGAATGGGAAGGGCAGAGAAAACAATGAATACACAGGGACAAATGCTGAATGTGCTGGTGGTGATACTCAGTGGAGAACAAGGACTATCTGGATGAGGGGAAATAGAAGGGGTCATGCGAATGGCTAGCTAGAGGCCTGGCTGTGCTGAGCCCTTCCCATGTGCTAATTCATTTAATCATCATTAAAGTTGGGACATAGACCTTCTGTCCAGTTTACAACTCTGACATGAGAAGCCAGGTGACTTGTCTATGGTCACACAGCCAGCGAGGAATGAAGACATGAGCCTGTGTGAACCTACTTTGTCTGAGCTGAGGAAGACCTTGTCCAGACTCCATCTTATAGAACTCAGTATAAATCAGAAGCTTTAAAGAGATGTGCTATGCACCCCGACCCCGGGAACTAGTAAGGTTAAAGACTGTCTCATAGGAAGATAGTCATGAGAAATTTTCCTTGGCTCCCCTGTTGCCCACATTGCCCAGGGATGATCTCTCCCTGTCTCCTTTCCTCCAGCTGCTCTTCCAGCCTGCTGGGAGCCCTTAGAAGGAAGGCATGGATCCAAGCCACCCAGCACTCCTTGTTACTTCAAAGAAAGAAAGAAAGAAGGGGAGGAGAGACAGAAGGATGAAGGGAAGGACAGAAGGCGAACACGTAAGCAGGCTATGCCTGAACAAGATCCTTGTCAAGATCCTGTTAAAAACTCATCTCCCCCCCCCTTAGCATCCTCTCTTCCAGCTGGCCTGAAAAAGCACTCAGGACACACAGACATGTTAGAAGGGAGACTAGAGAGCGGGTTCACACTAGAGCTTTTTTAGTTGGGGCTACTTTGAGGGGATATGAAACTGTGGGAGCAACACAATTCCCTCTTGAGATGGGTTGTCATAGGGCAAACAAGTGGAAATGCTGGACTCAAGGACCAAAGGTATAGGCAAACATGGTGCTGGAGACCTGGTTAAGGCCTGGGCCTCCCTTGGCTACTGAAACAGGACATCTGCTGAAGGAAGGTCACTGCTCTCAGATTCCAGGGCAGGAAGCCAGATGAGGCTACAGTGAGGCTTGTCTGAGAGCATCTCTTCCTCTGGCTATCTGCTGTCCCCAGGCCGGGTGGCTGAGGTGAGGTGGTCCTCTCTGAGAGCCACAATTCTCCCTACAGCATCCATCTTGATCAAACACAGTAGTTCTCCTTTAATGCGGTTTTCATGTCTGCAGTTTCATTGATTGTCAGCTGCAACTGAAAAGATGGACTCTAGTCTGACATTATTAAGTGGAAAATTCCAGAAATAACCCATAGGTTTTAAATCGTGTACCACTTCAAGGACCATGATGAACCTTGCAACACCTGTTCTGGACTTGACTTGTCCTTCTGTCCAGCACACACACACTGTGTGCTAACTTCCAGTAAGTCATTCAGTAGCTGTTTCGGTACCATATGTGCTGGCAACTCATATGTGCCAAAGAGAAGCCATAGGGACAGGGAAATGTCTCAGTCGGTAAAGTGCTTGCCACCTGAGTTGGGTCCCCAGATCCCATGTAAAAATAAAAATAAATAAATAAATAAGCAAGCCAAGGAAGGTGTTGCATACTTGTAAGACAATACTGGAGATGCAGAGACAGGGAGAGATCCCTGGGGCTCGCTGGCCAGCCAGCCTGATCAAATGAGCGAACCCTGTGTCCCAGTAAGATATTTTGTCCCAAAAAACAAGGAGGATCGCTCCGGAGATGTCACAGTCAAGGTCATCCTTTGGCTTCCCCACATACGAGAACACATGTGTGCATGTACACCCCCCCCACATACACAAAAATATACAAAAGAGAAACCATAGCTGCCACTGACTGAAAGGTAAACATTCTTGATTTAATGGGAAAAGAAGCGAAGCCTTTGCTGAAGCTGCTAAGATCTACGAAGCGCCTCTCCATGAGATTACGAAGACATTAGTGTGATTTTTGCTGTCACATCTCAGACTGCAAAAGGCATAGCCATCTTTTTCCCAAGGAAGGGGCCCTGGAATGGCACAGCCTCACGGCAGCTCAGAGGACACCACCTCGCCCTCGGATCCAGAGTCCTGCAAGCAGCTGCGGTGCAACCCAGCTTGTCCACGTGGGTGGACAAGTAAGGCGGTCAGTGGTCAGAGCTGAGGCGCCAGCAAGAAAGCGCTGTGTGGGCAATCGGCTGGGAGCTCCAGAGCCTTTGATTTATAATCTTTGTTTTGCAAGGCTCGGGGATTTTTTTTTTTTTTTTCCTTTCAAGAAGCACTCAACTTCTTCGAATTTTAGACCGTTCACAAATATTTTCTTAGGAGAAATGAAAAAGAAAGCCTCCACCAAATGCCTGCTCACTTCCACCGTGAATCACGAACACGAAACCACAGCCCTGTGGCTCCCAGGGGAGCTATGCACTTCCATAGTTCATCACTGGGAATCACTGAGCAATCGTCACTGTCATCTGCAGACAGACACGTGGACACACACAGACATGCCTCTGGGTTCTGAAGGTAGGTGTCTGACAGTAAGATTTGCACGACACCTCTTCTCTCTAACCCATTTCTAGGAAATGATCCTCCTTACCTTAGGTCTTTCCCTTAGGCATTCTACTAAGGTGTGTGTGTGTGTGTGTGTGTGTGTGTGTGTGTGTGTGTGTGTGTGTTTTATCCTAACAGCCCTGAACTTTGCTGAAGCAATTTTCACCTGGGAAGCGCTCGCTGGCTTTTCTGGCAGTGCCCAGTGAACTAACTGATGGCAGATTTACAGATTGAGTAACTGGAAAAACTACTGGGCCCATAAATCAGAAACTTCCTCCACACGCCTGGCAAGGAGTGAAACCTGATAAAGATGTGAAAGCCTTGAGCTCAAAAGGAGCCTGGGAAACCTCTACCAGGGCTGAGAGGCACCAACTCCCTGCCAGTCTCCACCCAGGCCCCGGTCACGTTTCTTTTCCTCTTGCCTCCTTGCCTCTTAACCTCTTCCTTCCAAATGAAAACCCTAGAGGACATGAGTCTACCAAAGGCAGGTGTGCTTTGAGTTTCCTCCCTGTGGAAGGACAGAGCGCCTGACAGGAGGCTGTTCCTCTTCTACCTGCCCGGGTGGCCCCTTGACACCCTTCTCACATCACAGAAGCCCTGGGGGCTTCTTCACCCTGGATACCAGACAATGGGGACTTCCAGAAGGGATCAGACGGTAGGAGGGAAATGACCGGAAGCCCCACCCTCTCACGGCCTGGTCCCGCAGCTGTGCTAACGTGGATCCTAGCAACTGCCTCTTGTCCCTTAAAAGGGCTTGGCTTTGCAACTGAGTTCCACTTGTCTGCCCCTCCCCTGCCCACACCTTGTAAACAGGCTTCTTATTAAACTGTCCCACAGAGCTCAGGTCCAAACAAGAGACACTCCTCGCTGTCGACGCTACAGGCTGAACTGCATGACTCAGCACTTCGTCTGGGCCTGCCATCTCTCAACCCCTCGCCCTGTGCGGTCAAGCACTAGCGGGAGCCGCACATTACACCGAGCCTCTGGGAAGGGAAGAAAAATCCCCACCACATCCCACAGCCCGTGAGCAGAATCATATGAAACTGTGGTCTGCCTGACTTACGAGCCTCACTCTCAGCCCTCGTGCCTTCTCCTTCCCAGCCTTGGGTTAGGTGGAGCCCATAAAGAAACCAGCTTCCTCGTTAAGACTCCCACAGGGGGTAGGTTAAAACAACAGCCGTAGTACTTTCGAAAGACCCACAGTTTAAATCCTGTTTTACCACACCCCTAAGGTTCAATAATACCACGCTGATGACAATGCCAACCCCACCATAACCCACCGCACCACTGTTAAACTGAAAATCACACTACCCTAACCACAGCCCCGGTCCTACCCGTCTTAACCTGAACATCCACCACTACAGCCAGAAACCTAGACCCACGACTAAGATGCGAGGCGCTCTGGGAAACCTCCTTACCCTTTGCTCCTGGGAGTTGCCTGCCCTGCACCTGTTTATACTCCAAGGGCACAATTAACCAAAAGACATTTGAACAACATCCATCTCCAACCTATCATTAAGCTGGAGCCATTCACGTTCACGAAGGGGGTCCCAAGGAGTGTCACTAGCACTGGGCCTGAAACACGGTGGGGGATAAGTGAGTCTTGGTGGTGGTGATGGTGGCGGTGGTAGTCTGTAGCCTTCACCACTGAGCTGCAGGTGGTGCTCAGGTAGGAGGCCAATAGCTCAACTCTTAGCATTTGTAAAGGGGTGGGGCTGAGCCCGGGCCAGGAAACTTCCTTGTTGTGGTTTGTATCTGGACTGTCTCCCTACAGCTTGTGTGAGAGGCTTGATCCCCAGGGTGGTGCTATTTGGAGTTAGTGGAAAGGGCAGTTTTAGGAAAGGGCAGGGGCGGGGAAGCTAGTGGGAGGTCTTTTGGTCACTGACTGGTGGGAATAGGGCTACAGCCTCAAGGGAGCTTTGGGACCCTGGTATCTTCCTCTTCATCTCTTGCTTCCTAGACATGAAGTGAGAGCATCTAGCTTTCCCCATACTCTCTCCAGCTTGGCAGTCAGAGGTGTGAAACAATGGATCTGCTTAGTCTTGAACTAGAGCTTACAAAACTATGAGTCAAAAACAAACCATTTCTCCTTAGAAGTTAACCACCTCAGGTATCCTGTTAGAGTGATGGAGAGCTAATACGGCTCTGCTCTAAAGCCAAAGCTATGCCAGGGGCCTGAGAATCCCGAAGCTCTGAGGGGTCTTTAGAAAAGAGACACACCCAGATTTAATCAGCGATCTGGGGGCCTCTTTGGATCAGGTGTCCTCATTTGGACTTACAGGTGGAGAAAGGAAGAGGGGATTATGGGACATATAATCTGAATGGCTGCTCGCTGGAGGGAGCAGAGGGATTCCCGGGGACCTCTGGCCCCTGTTTTCCTGAGCAAGCCGAGGCTTGTCTCAACAACCCAGACATGTCTGCTTTGGGCCGAGCACGGCCGAAGGAGAGTCACTGGCTCTGCCACATAGGAGAAGGAAGAGTCACTGGCCTCCACCTCCCTCGAAACTGCCCCCTCAACCCCTAGCCCTAGGTTCAAAGCTGGATTACATGCCCTGGGGTACATCTGGGTTTCCCTGTGTAGTTCTTGCTGTTCTGGAGCTCTCTATGTTGGACCAAGCTGACCTGACACTCACAGAGATCTGCCTGCCTCTGCCTCCTGAGTGCTGGGATCACAGGCGTGTGCCGCCACCTGCCACAAGTGCATCCCAAGGCCAGCCCTGCCCTGCCCAGAACCTGGACTGGACTCTGTGAGTCTCAGATGCCTCTGTTAGTTGGGTAGATGCCAACTCTAGAAAAGCCCAGAAGTTCTTCCCCCTTTTCAGGAAGCTAGAGAGAAACTCAGCGGTCAGGTCCTGCTGGAGAAGACTACCATGAAGCTGATGCTCCATGCGGGGAACAGGAAGTCAGCAGCCTCTCGCCTCTCACCTCTCCTGGGTGAGTCTAGCCACATCTAGGCTCACACATCAGTCGAGTTAGGCCGCAGGCTGTACAACTCTGCCCGGTCACTCTAGGCATCTGTGTTGGCCAGAGATGTGCTGAGGTGGGGGTGGGGGTGGGGGAGGGGAGGAAGGCAAAGGAATCTGTATAAAAATTCACGTGTCCTCTCTACGCTTCCAGCACTGCCCCTGCAAACAGCAAGGAAGGGGACACAGGAGGAAAAGAAAGTTCTCAGCTGAGATTTGAGAGAGGGAGAGAGAGAGAGAGAGAGATGCTCCAGAGCAGTAAGTAGTTGTACCTGGGGAAACAAAACCTTTCCGCTGATTTGGCTGCTCCCAGGTGAGTGGTGACAGTAATCCTGGTGTAGTAACCACACCCCCAAGTAAGCTTAAGCTACCAGAGTGGGTCCTCTTGTCGAACCCCCTTGGGCTGAATCTGAGCCCTTATTTTGTTCCAGAACAAGTCTGTATGAGTCCTCTCTCTCTCTTTCTCTCTCTCTCTCTCTCTCTCTCTCACACACACACACTTTTCTGCTCTCTACCCAAGTACTAGTGGCAAAAAGAACCAGCCCGCTGATGGCTAACATGCTAAGCACTAGAGTCGGATACCACAGCAGTACCCTACTCAGCAGATCTCGTTTCAAGCTTCTGGTATTCCCATCAGACGGAGGCTCCTGGCTCCGAGAGATTAGGATGTGTGCTAATGTCACACAGATGCTGAGTGTAAGCTCAGAACAAGAGCTAAGGCTTTCCTGAATGGAAAACCCAGGCGCGAGGCCGCAGTACTGAACTGTGGTCCGTAGGCCAGCAGCATCCACGAGCGTCACCTCGGACCACGAAGAGACGTTCACACTGGACTGTGGGGTCAAATGCTGGGCCCTGACAAGTTCCCAGAAACCGGCTTCAAAGTTAGATCCCTACCTAACGCAGTTTTCCACAGCCCACTCATTCACTTGTCTCCTGTAACCAGCCCTGACTCCCGAAGCCCTTGCTCAGTTGCCTCATAGGTGGGCAGGCCCTCTGCCCAATCTTGGAGTAGAAGCCTGCACCTAGAGCTTGAGGGATTCTCCAGGCCTTGCAGCTAGGGAGAGCAAGGCACATTGGTCTCCACGGTTGTTCTGCTTGCTGCTGTGACCTCCCATGCCTCTCCCTCCCATCTACCTCTACCCCTTCCAAGCCTCTACCTAGTGCTCTTCTGAAAGGGCTTCGGCTATCACGGCTCCTGCAATGCTATCCCTCCTGAGACGCCTCACCCTCCATCCCACTCCTAGAATGTCCTCTGTGTCATGTCATTCCTTTGGACAGGCCTGGCCTGTCCAAACCGCTATCAGGACAGAGGCCAGCAGCAGCTTGGGAAACCTGGCCAGTCTCACAGGAAATGTTTAGCACTACCAGGCATGCAGGATTTGGCCTCTCAAAGCAAAACACAGCTGGGTGGACAGCAGCCGACAGTGGGGTGCTTGGACTTTCCCAGATTTCATGCATGGAGGCCTCAGGGCAGAAAAGGATGGCACCAGCCCACAGACTGGAGTGCATTAAGGACCCTACAGTAGCCTCTGGCCTGAAAGCCTGTGAAAGTCAAGGAGGATGGCCCCACTGTGGGCCAAAGGCCTCACCCGGGGCCTTGGCCTCTGATAGCTCCTGCCCCAAGGACAGTAGCCCTAGGATACAAAACGTACACAACTTAGACTCCCCACCTGGCAGTCATTTGTTAACAGATTGACTGGCACCGATAGTGTGTCAGGCATGCTGTTAGATGTTAGGGAACAACATATATTCATATCTGTTGTACATATGTGTATATATTCATGAACAAGCAGGACAGTGTCCTTACTCTCAGAGTGTTCCTGGCTCCAGGACAGTGAGTGGCCTCTCTGCAGGAAGTGTGAAAAGCTCTATAGAAGGAAGCATGGTCCACAAGCTGGTACCTTGCTTATGCCTTCACATCTGCCCATCTGCTCGCAACTCACAGCTTATAACAATCAGTGCAAGGGCCGGACCCCACCCACCAGCTCATAGCCAATCCCAGACCCTCTCTATTGTCCACCCAGACCCTTGGTTCTGCCCGAACATCTTCGAGCTTTGGCCATAGACGCAGATTGGACTTTGATGTTGGAGCTGTCTAAGCCTCAACCTGAGCTCCTCTATCCTTTCTCCTGTTTCTGGCTGCCCTTGGGAAGCACGTGTCTGAGGGCTCATGGCTCCACAACCTTGCTACCTCAGAGTAGGCTGCCTGCTGCTCATGATTTCAGGCTTGCTGGGCAGCTCCCCCTCTTCCCTTCCTCCTCTTCCTGCTACTCAGCAGGTCTCTCTGGACCTTTCCTGCTAAGGACCTGACCTCAGAGTCAGCCCCTGGTTCTCTTGGCTCTGAGAGGACAGATCTGTTTTTCCTTAGTTCAGCAAGACAAGGTGGGTTGCAACATTTCAGAAAGAACTCCGTGAGCAGATGCAGACGGACAAACCAACCTAAAAAGCTCAGAGCAAACAGCATCCTAGAGAGGGACCAGTTTGTAAAGTTTAGATTTCCCATCCTAAGCTACAAAGAAAAAGACCTAGCCAGATTTGGGGTGCAGAGCTGGGGGTGGTTAAGCAGGACAGAGGTGCTGCCTGCGATTCCCCTTGTTCGTTTTATTCTGTTCACTTTTTCAACGTAAACCTCTTCTCCCCTCGAGGAAGAAAAGCTTGGTGGTAAGTGGACAGAATGGGGTCTCTCTCTCGTGTGTGTGTGCATGTGTGTGCGAAGGAACATATCAACACCATCGAGAACACTGGGGAGGAAGGGAGAGTGAGGGGAGATGGAGGAAGTGTGACAGGATAAAGGGGAGGGGATTTGTAAAGTATGGATGGATGCGCCCAGTGCTGTGATCCTCGCAAACCCATGACATAGGTGTTAGCTGTGTTGTTGCCTCCTTACTGGTGAGTAACTGTCCCACAGCTCCCCACCCCCACCCCCAGGAGACTTACCTGGGTGGTGGTGGCGGTGGTGGCGGTGGTGGTGCCAGTGGATGTATTCTGGTCATGAGACTTCCTCTGGCCTCGCTGCTCCTGTGAGGGCTGAGTGCCCCCTCCACTGACCGTCTGGGCACAGGCTTGGCATTCTGGGGGTCAAATTCCTCCTCAGGGATGACCTCCTCACAGCGAGCCCCACGGAAGCCAGAGCGGCAGACGCAGAGCTGGGGCCTGCTGCAGGAGCCCCGGTTCTGACAGGGAGGCTGGCACACAGCTGAGGAAACAGAGAGAACGATGACAGCAGGGCCAGGTACCACCATGAGGCCATGGGCCATGCACCGCTATTACATCCTAGGGGCTTCTTCCCCTGGGAGAGGACCTCGCCAAGCCCCTCATGGACACGGGAAGCCCAACACCTCGCCTTAGGAGGCTTCTAGGACCATTTCTCTCCCTGCTATCCACAGATCTCCAGGATGAGTTTGCCTTCGAGTTCTGAGCAGGAGTTGTGGAGTAGGTTCTTAAACAGCACCAGGAGGATGTTCTGAGGGGGAAAGGACCACCTGGTGCCCTATATATGCTTAGATGTCCACTCCTATTGGACTATAGAAACACCAATCACATAGGTTCTATTTCACGTCCTCTAATAGCTTCGAAACTTAAAAAAAGATTGTTACTGAGTAGATTATCAGTAAATAATGAATGAGTGAATATCTTTATGGGAAAAGTTCAACATTAGCCCGAAAGCCTAATATTGTTTGTTATCTCTTATGAGCTTTTCAGCCTAGACCCATTTTCTGGTGAATCACGAGGGTGGGCTGAGGAGGCTGGGAAAATCTAAGGGCCTCTCAGGATACCACCCCCATATCTGACCGCATCCTCTGATAGCTCTTAATCATCCCCAGTTCAGCGAGGCAGAATTCTGGCTTGGGCATTGGGTTGGTTCTGCTCAGTGGGACCTAATCCAATCCGGAGACATGGTGGACACAAAAATGGGCTTCCTTCCTTTAAGTGGGTTCTCATGACCACTTGGGGGGTCATGACCTTTGGGGGTCAAGTGACCCTTTTGCAGGGGTAACCCAGATGTTTACATTATGATGAGTTCTGAAGTAACAACAAAATAACGTTAGGGTTGGGGGTCACCACAGCGCGAGGAACCACGTTAAAGGGTCGCAGCATTAGGAGAATTGAGAACCACTGCTGTAAGCCTTCACTCTGAGCAGCCACCAGCCCTCTAGGACATGACTTCTCTCTTTGCTGGCCTCTACCATCTTACAAACTCCAGAGACACACCCGGTGATCGGCAGCCACCCAAAATCCTCTGTAGTATCCCATGTCGGGATATAAAGCCAGTATGAACCAATGGTCTAAGTTGTTCTAAAACAAGGTCTCCCCCGCTCGCCTCTCATTCATTCAGTAAGCGGTTGTTAAGCCCTACCGAGGGCTCCACTGTGAAGACTAACTCATCGCTCACAGGAATCTCCCTCCGTGAGGGGGACTCACAGGAAGCAGGACGTAGTGTCAGGCGGAAGGAAGGGGGTACTGTGCTCCAGGCCACTCCGAGGAAGTAGTCACAGGAGAGAGAGGAGCAGCCCAGAGGGGGTGGAAAGATCTGAGCAGACTTCCAGAGGCAAGCACAAAGCCCTGGAGGCTAGATGGAATGGAGCATGCTGGGGGAAGCACAACGGATCCATCGAGGCTACGGGCTGGTAGGGTGGAGGGGGTAAGCAAGGTCATTCAAGGTTATGGAGAAAACAGACGCCTTGTTGCCTCGGTTGTTCTAAGCAACTTGTGAAACCCTCAGGCACCCCTGTTCAGACCACATGCCTGGCGGGAGGGGTTCATGAGAAATCTTTCTGAGAGGCATAATTCTATATTTCAACCACAGGCCAGTTTAGAGGAAACGTGTCGATGGTTGGCCTTGGTTGTCGGCTTGACTTGATCTGGCTAACCATGAGGAGATCCACCACTGCCAGTGAAGTCTCCTCCCGAGGACAGAGGGAGATGAGCTCCTGGGCACATTTGGGTGGCGTTTTCTTAGTCAGGTTATTTGAAGCAGGAAGACTCTAAAAGTGGCGTCTTCCGGTGGCACGTGGCTATAAGGAGGTCAGGGGGAAAGTTCCGGTTTTTGCCTGCTTGTCTTCCTGTTGTTTGGCCACCCTGGCAGGTTCATCTACGTTGTCTGTGTCTTGAGCGCATGTACTCCGCTGCTGTTTCCACAGTGTAGACCTGCTTCTCCAGGAATCCTCCAGAGCTTCTCCTCCAGATGGCGACCAGGGAGGCGCCCAGTCCCACGGACTGAGCAGCTGCTGGGCTGCTAGTTCTCCAGTCCAACAAGCCAGCTACGGCTGGACTACCCAACTGTAGCATGCAAGCTGATTTAATAAACCCTTTTAACATACATTCATTCTATTGATTCTGTTTCTCTGGACCTGTGGTTCTCAGCCTTCTTAATGCTACGACCCTTTAATACAGTTCCTCGAGCCATGGTGACCCCCCTCCCCACCATAAAATTATTTCATTGCTACTTCATAGCTGTAATTTTGTTACTGTTATGAATTATAACTTAAATGTCTGATATGTAGGCTATTTGATACCCCCAAAGGGTCTTGGTCCATAAGTTAAGAACTGTTGCTCTAAAGAACTCTGGCTCTAGCCCATGCCATCTCCCTCTTGGGGACTTTCAGTGTCTTTGGAACACAAGCACACACTAGCACTGACAACCTCTCCGCTCTGACCTCTCTAACAACGAACACTCTAAGTCAACTCAGTCCGGCTAAATTTGCTTTCTGGCTCCCTAACCTGGCTGCTCGCCCAAGCGCTACTCTTCCCTCACAGTCACCCCCACCCCCACCATGACCCATCTTCCGGTGGCTGCCTCCTCTTTTGAACAAAAGCAGAGGCACTTGCTGAGCCCATGACTGACTGAGCTCATCCAGAAAATGGGTTTTTCAGTATTGTGTCTCAGCGTCCCCATTTGCACAGCCATCCCTTAGGAGGACAGTCAGCTTAGCTCCTAGCATAAAATAGCACAACCACTGTCCTCCTCAGCTACTCTCAGTGTGTGTTGACAATATGCCTTGCACATACAATCTCATTTAATTCCCTCTACACTGTTTTTCAGCAGCTATGCTTATTATTCCTATTTTACCCATAATGCCTCTGAAAGTCAGGGAGCTTAAAGGGACTTGCCTAAGGTAACCTAGCTAGATAATGAGGCTATCATTCAAATATTTGACTAAATAGCCCCTCTTTACTCTTCACCACCAACTCCCAGAATGACTTGCAGGCCTCTTTCTCCTACAGTCTCCGAGCTGAAGATGAGACAGAAAAGATCTGTTGACTTCCAATTATGCACCAAAGGGGCCACTGGAATCCCAGCCCTGGGGATGCGGAACATTCCAGGTTGGCCTTTGGTGGGTAATGGAGGCTCCAGGCCAGTTTGCCCTTCTAAATTTCAAATTATGGGGGAAGATGTGGTCCAGTTCATGTGTCTGCTTTGATAAGTATTCTTAGAGCACTCACAAGGTCTGAAATGTGATAGAAAAAGTCTCTCATACAGTTACACAGAAAGGACACACGGGTCCATGGGGCAAGTGTTATGTTGGCCTATAACTCCGGCTGGTTAGAGTGAGAGTTAGGGAGCATTTCCTGGAGTAAATGATGCTGACCAGCCACTCAAAGGATGAGATGATCGCAAATCCTACCCAGCAAGGCTATTCAAAGGCCAGGCTGCTGATCCGTGGGTAGTAAAGGGAGTAACAGGGAAACAACTGAAGGGCTCTAGCCATGACCAAATGTATCTTCTTTGGTGAGCCAGTGTCCCTTTCTATCAGGTCCCTGCTCTCCATGTAAGCAGATAACTCCAGAGAATTTTAAGCCAAACCCTTTCCCAAGCACAGAATGCCACCACAAGGTTTTGGTCCATGCCTAGGCATTCCATTTTCTACCACCCGAGCACTTGCCCTGGTCCCTGTCACCTCCATCTCAGCCATGGACACTGTCTGCTAGGGACAGCAAGCCTGGTGAGCATGAGAAGAGGGTCACGAAGCTCCCACCTCTGAGCAGATGGTCCATGCCTCAAAGGTGGCTTTCGATGCAAGATGATCTAGCTTGTACCTCCCCCTCCTGAGCCCCAAGGTTGACCCACCCTTGATGTAAACAATAATGTCTTTCACTCTCCGGAAATCTGAGACGCAGTTCTGGTTCTTTCTCCTTCACTAAGGCTGTCTGCCAACTCCAGTGAACACTCTCTGAGGGTACAGAGATAAGTGAGAACAGGCTACCCACAGAGGAAGCCCCACAATGTGGGGGTCCTGGCGCTTCTGGAAGGTCTTTTTCAACTATGAATTCCATCCTCGTGAAGGGATTTGATTGGTCCAAGGAAAAGCTCACGGGGAATGAGTGATGGGGATGGAAACTGGATCTATCATTTCCTCTGTCTATTATATCATCATAAATAAGAGTCTTAAAGCTTCCAGACCAGCCAGCTGTGTTGATAGCTAAACACCCTCTTGGGAAGGTGACCTTTCCCATTTGGCTGAGGCAACTCATGTTAGGAGGGTCTGATGTTTTGAACCAGCTCTCACCAGCTTCCCAGCAGCTTGTCTGGTATGTTTTCTGTAAGTCTCAGCATGTTAATACACTACAGTGTCTGTTTGCTCTGAGCCAATCACGTGTATTAGGAGACTGGATCATGAATGTTGTAGAAAATAAAAACTGCTGAGACTAATAATGTTTATTATTTAAATGCCAATAATTATTACAGCGGTTACTATTAACCTGCTACCATATCAATAAGACACAGATACCCGTTGTATTTAAATAAGCCTTGTTTCACTTCTGGCTGTGTACCTTGCTAATAATAATCTACCTTGTTACCACCCAGCCCCACGTCCCATGCCAATTGCTCTAATCATTCCTATCTGGGCTACTTCCCATCCATAATTCATAAATGCTTCCACATGCTTTCCATCTGGGCTGCCTTCCTCCATCCATGCTGATCCTGCCACATGCTTCTCTCCATGCTAACCCATGGCAGCTTTGCTTAGTGTCTGGCTTGCTCTGAGCCAATCACATGTATTATAAGAGCGGATCATGGACTCCTCTTTTCTCCCTACAAAGGCACCGCTAACTGACTCACAATGGTGACTCCAATTTCCAGGAAAAGGAAAATTCTGACCATTTTTTCATTGATTTTTCTCCTGTTAAATGCTTCTGTTTAATTTTCTTTTGGCATGGATGCATGTTTTCACATGTGGGTGGGTGCACATATGTGTACTGGTACTGAGCATATGTGTACACGTGTATGTGGAGGCCAGGGGTTGACAATGGGTGTCTTCCCTGAACACCCTTCACCTCAGAATAAAGCAGGGATTTTCCATCAAAACCTAGACTTCACCATTTGGCTAGGCTAACCAGCCAGCTTATTCCAGATAACCCGTGAGTCTGACTCATGGGATTACACACAGGCTGCCACAAC
Source organism: Psammomys obesus (assembly GCF_907164565.1). Classification (NCBI taxonomy): domain Eukaryota; kingdom Metazoa; phylum Chordata; class Mammalia; order Rodentia; family Muridae; genus Psammomys; species Psammomys obesus. Next base: position 25,152,054 of record NW_026596134.1, on the reverse strand, counting down.
CATCCTGCATTTTATGTGGGCGCTGAGGACTTTATGAGGGTGCTCAGGTCATACAACAAGCATTTCATCCTCAAGTCATTGCCCCAGCCCCTAAAATGGTGTTTTTAAATAAAGGTGCTACCACCTTAAAGGTGGTGGCAAATGGCAGTTGTTTTTTAATTCCCCTAATTCCCCCCACTTAGAAAAAAGAAAAGCTAGTCACTACACACTGGCTCTTTTGTTTCTGTTTTTATTTATGTTCAGTGTGTGTGTGTGTGTGTGTGTGTGTGTGTGTGTTTGTGTGTGTGTGGTACAGCAGGGCTTCGAGTGTGGAGGTCAAAGGAAAACTTTTCAGAGTCGGTTCGCTCCTGTCTTTACTTGGGTACTAAGATCAAACTCAGGTTCTTAGGTTTGTGTGACAAGTGCCTTTCCAAGCGGAGCCATCTTGCTGGTGTCTGTTGATGCTGTACTATGCATGAAATCTATGGCACCATGAGAGTTGGGGACGAGAACAGCTGTGTTTAAAAGAGACCGATGGAAAACAAATGAGCACAGATTTCAGAATGCATCAGAAACAAACTGGTCACCTCAGAACTGCTTATAGAGGGGCTTTTTTATAAGTAGCAAAAAGCAAAAAGTTAAGCACCCGAAGAGAGGCAGCCCCAGGCATGACTATGACATCCAAAGAGGGAAAGCCTCAACCTTGGTAGACTTTTGTTTTTGTTTTTCAAGACTCTGTAGCTGTGGCTGTCCTAGAACTCACTCTGTAGACCAGACTGGCCTCAAACTCAAGAGATCTGCCTGCCTCTGCTTCCCAATTGGCTGGGATTAAAGGCGTGCTCTACCATCATCTAATGGTGGACTTTTATACCCAGCTCAAACATCCTATTTTTCTTATTGAGGAGAAATTACATTCTGTATCTGAGAAATTAACCCAGTGGGAGTTCTATGACTCCAACGGCTCTCTGGTTAATGGCTGGTGGAGAATTAGCAGCACAGCACTACAGTGTGTTCCAGCCCTTGGGAGGTGGATTCACTAGAAGGAGTACATCTAGCCTCTCCTCATGGGTGGACAGCACCCCTGTGTAGCCAGAGGCTGTGCTGTTCTCCGGCCGTTCATGATTTGCACTCTTCTGGAACCCTGTCCTTTCCACCTCCTCTGGCATTCTCTTCTTTGCTCAACATTAGATATGTGGAGGGTTCAGCCCCACAGAGTTAGCAGGATGCCAAAAGAAGGAAAGAAACAAAAATTCCTGAAATTGCTTTGAAAGCAGGAAATGGATGGAAACATTGTTCTGGACCCCCTCACCGTTTTTGGCTGTGCCCCCACTACCTCCATTCTGCTCCAAAAGCTGGGCAAAAATATACTCCAACTCTCCACACAAAACACCTACTTTTGGGAGGAGAACAAACTCAGAATGGGCAGGCCTGGAAGAAGGTTTTAGACACAGCTCTCACAGTGTAAACTGATGTTGCCTTGCTCACATCCCTGTTGATCAGCTATTTGTTAGTGGAAATGTCAGGAAGTTGGGGTCAGAAGAATAAGGTTTGAGCCAGCTCAGCCACACCCTGACTGTGTGATCTTGGGTACTTCTCCACCCCACCCTTCGTCTTGCTCAGGAGACAGGCTGTTAATCCACCTCTCTACAGATCCTGGCAGAGCACACCCGCTGCGCTCTCTAAAACCACCTGTCCAATGTAATCAAGTACCATAGCCGAGAGCTGGATGTGGTTATTTAAGTGCAAATGGGTTTGGATTGAGAGGTAATAAAATTTAAAACTCAGTTTCTCCTTCTCATTAGCCACATTTCAAGTGTCTACTAGTCACATGTGGTTTGTGGCAACCACATTGGACAGCAAAATATAAAACATGTCCATCCTACCGAACGTTCTAGTCGACAACACACAAAAGCAATGGGTTGGGGCAAGATGGCTTTTGAAATTCTCAGCCATGCCCCGCTCCCACTCTCCAGCCTAGGCTAATGTGCAGAAACAAGTACAACTGTAAAGACAGCCCTCTCTTCACACTCCAACCTCCCTAGATAAGTTTTTGTCATCACTTCTTTCTTCTGGGTCCCAGGGACACCTTCCTTTTCTCTCTCTAACACACACACATTCTCTCTCTCTCTCTCTCTCTCTTTCTCTCTACCCCAACCAAGCTCTCTGCTTTTCCTATATTCTGCCTAGAAGGCTGCTAACAACCTGGCTCTATGCTACTGAGCTCTTTCTCACCCTGAAGTCTTTACAGAGCTGATAGATTCCAGCCGTCCACAATACTTGCCCCAGGACCTCCCTGTGCACCTCACCTTAGGAATGTGTTTATGGGTGGGGGTAACACCTCGGCCCTGACACGCTCACATATGCTTAGAACCCTCTGTGGACCCATCCTTTTCACCTAAGCCCCATGAGGAGGGCTTTACCTGTCAGAACCTTGGGCCTGAGCCTCCATGCTATAGAGAAGTCAGAGCCCCCCAGGCTCCGGGGCCTTGCCCCTGCTGCTCACACCACAGCTGTGCTGGACCGCTTCTCTCTGAACTGCTGCAAACAGCATTGGGGCTCAGAGGCTCGCCAAGCACTAGACTCCAAAATAACAGTTGTATTCACATAAAAGCCTCTAATGAGAGAAAGATGCCATTTTTGGCCCCTTGTACACTCTCTGCAGACGCTGTCTGGCAAGCCAAGTGGGCCTCTACTGTTTGGCGGCCGGAGGGGAGGAAGGGAAGGTGTGAGTCAGACTTTGGCCCCAGGCTCTTGGTCTGGACCGCCCTGTTAATTGCTTTAACAAATGCTGAGACGCTGGGCCACTTGGAGGCTGAGGACCAGGGACTGGGGCAGAAAGCAGTCACAGTCCCCACCAGACTTGTGGAAGAGACTTCAGGGTATGTCCATCCCGCAACCTTGACTTGGCCGAGGGAAGCCAGGGCTTGCGAGATTTTAGTGTCATCAGGGCCTCTAGCGATGAGAGATGGAGAGGGACCAGAACAAACACCATCAGGGGCGAGCCTGTGATGAGCCTCTTCTTGGAAAGCAGCAGCAAGAGCATAGAGGACAGTTCAAGGATTACTGTGTGGCCATCTGCCCCTGGTACCCCCTGCCCATGGCCGAGCATGGAGGCAAGTGATACCTTGTCATCACAGACTCTCTGACTCCTAACTGTGCCGGGTGTAGGAGCCATTACCACTGGCAGGCTGTGCTATTAGCTAGAACATGGCCGGGCACCCAATATTTACTGCCCACATAGAATGGTAAAGGAGCCAGATTCGGTCCATTCCTTCAGGGAACTTCCAAATTAATAACAAGGCTATCAGAAAACACATAAACAAAGAAACGGAAGAAGAGAAATCAGGACATGATGACATGGAGGCAACAGTTAAGGGGCCAAGATCCAGAAAAGCAAGACCGATGTGCAGCAACTCGTTATAAGCAGAGTGGTTAGAGGCTGCTCCCCTGAGGAGCATGATACAGAGGCTGGAAAAATGACCAGAGGCCAGGCACACAGGGCAGTGAGTGGAGGCAGAGCCCAACACAGTGGTATTTGCTACAGACTAGAGGAGGCCCAGAGCCAGGAAGTATACAAATTAAGGGGCCCAGGCTAGAAGGGACACTGGTTTGGGAACTCCACAGCAGAAGGTAAGCTGATGCATTAAGGGGAAAGAGAAAGAGCAGCCAGGAGACTCCTACAGAGTAGATCACTGCTGACACCCAAGACCAGAGAGGCATCCCAGGAGGAAGGGGGCCAAGGACTTGAGGACTGAAAACAACCATGGCTTGGCAAAGAATGATGACAAGACATGAGCAAGATGAAGGTGTCCCACGTGCCCCTAGCTACGTGGGGATGCTGTTTTACACTGTGAGCAAAAACTGGCTCAGGGTTAGAGAGAGCGTGAGCTCATTTGTACAAGCTGGGGTTGGTCAGACAGTCAGGGAAGCAATCGGTGAGTAGGCAGCAGACTCGAGAGCCTCGAGGTCAAGTCTGGCTGAGAGTATCTGTAAATACGGGCTGGTGGCAGTGTGTACGAGACAGTGTCTATGGCTATGAGAAAGCAGACTGCTCCAGGAGCAGTGCAGGCAGAAAGTAATAAAAGAAGGGATGGGGAAGTCCCGGGGAACCTGTTGTTTAGTAGCAGGTACAGAAGAAGCCATTAGTCAGGGTAAGGAACACCGAGGACACAGTAGTGTGTAGAGGGGACCAGGCACTGTGCTTGGGCCAGAGAACCCAGCACCTGGCTTCAGGAATCTCCTGGCTGAGGACATCTCATAGTGCAAAGATCCTCAGTGTGTGTGTGTGTGTGTGTGTGTGTGTGTGTGTGTGTTTGTGTGTGTGTGTACACCTGCTTGCCACGAAGAACTATAGTACCTTACACAACATCTTTCGGTGGCTGTGTATTTCTTATTATGGGGTCTCCGTTGAGCTCACACAATTTCTTTAGCCTCGTCCTGTCTTCTTCGCCACCATTTCCTAACAACTTCGGCATAACTTCCCATCCTGAGATGAGTTTATCCACTGGCTTAAGCCTCTGGCTCCTGGCCATTCTAACCAATTAGTGCAGAAATAAAGATCCTGCCAGATGTCGTGGCATACATCTGTAATCCCAGCACCTGGGAGGCTGAGGCAGGGAGAGGGATGCAAGTTTGAGGCCAGTCAGTAGTACATAGTGAGTTCCAAGCCAACCTGGAGCTATAGTGCAAAGCCCTGTGTGAGAGAGAGAGAGAAAAAGAGAGGGAGACAGACAGAGAAATCATGAACCTACCCTTGCCTTACCCTGTTTTCCTAAGGCTTGTTAAACAAGTCCAACATCAACTGCTTTCTATGTTCTTCTAACTACTATGGTTACTATTACCATCCCTGGTAGATGGGGAAACTGAGGTATGCAGCTTTGCATAAACTTGCCTAACATCACCATGCTATGAAGTGGTTGAAACAAGGGTCTGATGTAGGGGATTCTGGGTCCAAACTTGGAGCCTTCCCACTTGTGAGTCTTCTACGTGTTTGGATAGAATCAGGCAAGCACCCTCAGGGAAAGCTAAGTGGGGCCCAGAAAAAGAGAAACAGGATTCTTTCGTAGCACTGAGGTAAGAACCGGAAGGAGTATTGTTCAGTGCCTACCACACCGTGTGGAAGCTCTGGACCAAGAAGTCGGGAGCAAATGCACACTCAGGACTCCATCACCAGGTCCCCTAGGTCACAGGGAGGACTTCTGGGAAAGCTGATAGGGGTTGGACAACAGAAAGGGATTTCCCAGCTTAGCCCGGGAAGGTGCTACGTGCTGGGGGTTGGGGGGCAGCCCTTAGAAAATCAAAGCCAAAAACCAAGGCTCTCTCTCTGTAAAGAGCCTATGGAGCACAGCAGACTGTGAATGAAACATTTGGCCTAAGTTACCTCATTTGTTCCTTACAACTCTGGAAGGAGGAATTATCATCAGTCACCGAGCGCAGAAGAGGACACGAGACAGACAGCGTGAGCAGCTTGTCCACAGCCACACACCCACCAAGTGGGTCTCTACACAGGCTCTAGGGGACTGTTCTCCAAATGCCATATGCCTGACCGTGTGCCAGGCTGTCTGCACGGTTGCTCATTTAGCAGAGAGAATGGGGGTAAGGCCTGGCCCTTAGGAGCTGGAGACTGGCTTCATATACAGACTGCTGAATCCCTGCTCTCTGGTGAGGACAAATATCCAGGTTTATCTGCAAAGGAGGCAAAAGATCAAATCTAGCCTCAAGAGACATCGTACTAAAACAACAAAATCGGTAACATAGGTCTGGAGAGATGGCTCAGCAGTTAAGAAGTTAAGCTGTTTTTCCAGAGGACCAGGTTTCGACTCCCAGCACCCACAACTGTCTTGTACCTCCAGTCCCAGGAGACGTGACACTCTCACACAGACCTACATGTGGGCAAAACACCAGTGCACATAAAATAAAAATAAGTAACTCTTTTATTAAAAGATTAAAAAAAATCAGTACAGCACGTGGCACACTGAGAGTTATAGATTGTAATCCGCAAGACAAGCTGTCACACACTGCATGGCTGAGACTCAGCCAAAAAGGAAGCTAGTTCCTTACCCAAGGATGGAAACCTGGGGCTCAAACACCATCTCCTTAGATCTGGTGCCAGAATCTAATGCAGGGACTCTTAACCTTGGGTCTTACTGCAAGAGTTGGGATCTAGAGACTGGCCCTTCCTCAGCCACTGCAGGGAATTGCCTCTGGGTTCCCAGAGTGGACTCCGACTCTGCGTCTTCTGGTCTAGAGAAGATAGGAAGGGGGCTCTGCAGCCCCTCCCCCAGTTGTGTGGAGACCGAGGTAAGCCAGCGTGAGAAAACAGAATAATCTCTCCAAGTGGGCAGCTATAAACAGGACAGCCATCTCACATCCCACTGCCATGCCCTCCCCACCCCACCCCCCGCCAGCTCCCTCCACAAACACATAAACACATGAATCATGCAGAAGAGCTGGCAAGGCCATAGAAAAAAAGGGCAGATACCAAGACCAAGGGAGGAAACGATGGCCCAGTTCCAGGCCCCACCAAGGTAGAGAGAGAACTGGGGATACGGCAGTGTGGCAGCCGGAGACAAGAGGAGTTTCCCAGGCGCCAGCGACTTTGGGAGAAGGGAGCAGGCTAGCCAGGGAGGTGCAATAGTGTGTCAGGGTTGAGGATTGCTTCCGTGAGAGAAGAGAGGAGCCAGGGCTAGGGGCGGTAGAGCCAGGAGCAGCACTTCTGCACATGGATATATATCAAGTCCTCATATTTGGGGTTCCAAAAGAGGGACTAAGTCTCCACATGGTTTGGGGGCCAAGACTGAAAGGGGGGTATGTCATATACTCCTCCTTGTTTGCTCTCATCTCCCGCCTGCCTGGAAGGCACCTATCTGTATGAAATTGCTGGGACAGAATCCAGGACATTCGCTGGCATGGCATCTCCCCCATCCTGGAGGGCAGCTGAGTAGAGAGGAGAGGGCAATGAAAAGCCACTGGGGAAGCAGAGAGCCAGCTGTCAGGGTGTGGAGCCGAGAGCACTACATTCTACCCAGCCTTGGGCCCAGTTATGCAGGGCCAACACCCCAGTGTTCACGTGCTTCTCATTAGGCTCATTAGCAGCAAAACAGCAACAAGCAAACAGCACAGGGACCAACAGATTACCACACAGCCCTTCGCTGGGCGGCCTGCTTCAAGCAGCATAGGCTGGTCCTCCAGAGAGCTGCCAGCCTACAGCCCGGTCCGAGAGTGAGGGGACAGGTTTTACGGGGTGGCGCAGCATAACCAGGCTGGACAGAGAAATAATGGGGAGCGTGGGCACCCTCCGAGACATGAGGGTGCACGCATGCTCGGTCTGAGACAATCTGCACTCATCCAACCTCAAGTTTCCAGTGTTGAAATTACAGTTTGGCAAAGAAGAATACTGGAAAATCACAAGTGAGTTAGAAGCAACCTGCAGGCCTGGAGGGCTGAGTGTGGCCAGGCCCAGACCCCTCAGGCCCCAGGGTTTCAAGCCCACCCCTTGTAAGGCTGCCCTCTTCCAGCTAGCCTCAGCAAAGGAGGCTCCCTGCAAAGGCGGAGCTCTCTGGAACACACCCATATCCTCCCCCAAGCTTGAACAGAGTTCCCAGGGTCCCGACGGGGTCTGGAAGTGTGGTTCCTGGCCCTGCAGCATCAGCAGCCCCAGGGGGCTTGTAGGAACCATAGTCCCATGTCTGCCTCGGATCTGCTCATCAGAATGGTCTCTCCAGTGTCGTTCCCTGGAGATTTGTGACAACATCCAGCCATGAGTCCCTTCTGGTAGCGGACCTGATAGTGGACCCCGAACTCTCCTCCAGAGTGTTCAGCCACAGTTACAGCCATCGAAGATGCTTTTTAAGATGCCGGCATCATGCCCTAGCCCTTAGCCTCTGCCTTGCACAAAGCTACTGGGTCACCCACTTCCCTGATTTCTCTGCCCAAGGGAGTGGCTTGAAGATGATTTGATCTCACACTGTCCTCTAGGGAGGTGAGGGACCCTGAGCAAGTCACCACTTCTCCAAAGGGCTCTTTTTTTCACCTTTGAAAATATGAATGAAGGTGGGGGATGTGGTTCCATTATAGAGCATCTGTCTAATACAACAGCCCTATGCATAGAGCTCCAGCACTACAAAATGATTAATAATAATAATTAGGAGAAGGAGGAGGAAAAAGAAGAAGACTTAGTTGACTTATAGCGTACAGTCACTGTACTTGAGAAGGTGAAGCAGGAAGTTCATGAGTTTGAGGCTAGGTAAGGCTACAAAGTGAGATCTTGTCTCAAAGAAAAAGAACGAAAGAAAGGGGGACCCAGATTCCTTCCCAGTTTGGTCTCTGGTCACAGAGGACCTGCGCTCTCATGGTCCCACTCATCCAGGCAACCTGAAAAGGGTACATAGGCAAGACCACTGCTGGGTTTTTGTCTGTAGGTCCTTCGAGCTGTATGTACAGATAGCAGAAGGGCCAGGGCCGTGAGGCCTGAGGCAGGATCCTAGGGTTTGATTATTTTTATCCTGTTCCTATCACAACCCGATTACGCCTCCATCTCAAGACGCACTGGGAATGACAGAAAGGGCTTCCGCCATGCTGGGAACACCAGGCATGCAGCACACCAGTATTTTTAGCTGTGAAACTCAGTGCATCCCTGAAGGGAAGAAGTGGCAAGACCAAGACCTCACAGTCAGGCTGGGGTCTGTCAGAGTCAGTGGCAGCTACAAAGGGGCGGGGAGAGACAATTGGGCAGGGAGCTGATGTAGACCCAGGAGGAAGCCTGGGGTGCAAAGGAGAAAGGAGTTCCCCATGTCCCCATACCCTGAATCACCTGAGGGCAATGCCAGTCACAGCTTTTGTAGAGAGGTCACGGGCCAGGGGCAAGGCTCAGCATGTGCAGGGCTCTACCCTTGGCCGTATCACCCAGCCAAAGCCTTGGTTTCCGCAAAGGTGGAGGATAAGTAAATATGCTTGGAGAAGCTTGACTGTGAAAATGCCCATGGCGAGCCTGGCCAGGGGTTGGGCAATCATAACACCCAACTCTTAGCTAGTAGCAGCCCCAGGCTATACACTACCATCCCCAACACCCCCGCGCAGAGCGACGACCAGAAGATAGGATTATACACCCGGTAGCAGGGTATAGAAGCATTCTGGAGTCAGGTTGTCTGAGTTCCATTCTGCTCCTGCTGTCACCTGACTAGTTTTTTCTTCTACCAAACGGGAATGTTAAGCACACTTTGTATAAAGTAAGTACTACGTAAATACTGGCTCTTGACATGATGTGGGTCACGGTTCTCCCACCCTTGGGTAAGGGGCCAGCCTAGAGGCCATGACTCTCCTGCCCCCATCCTTGGTCTCCACGTAGCTAAGAGGATGTCTTTCTTTCCCCCACATTTAAGACACCTTGGCAGGCTTCAGAGTATCTGAGAGAAGGCTCTTCCAGACACAGACTCGGAGCCTTATCTGATCATCCTAGCATCATGCCTGCCTGATAGGCCAGGACGGTGAGCCAGGGGCCAGGGCAGAAGTGGATTCCTACAGCTCACAATAAGAATGGTGCCCCTGGAGGCATATTCTGCATATCGAAAACATGGACACCAACACAGTGGACCAGAAGAAAGAAATGCAGGAAGTTTAAAAGACGAACAGGAATCTGCTTGAGAAACAGTTTTCTTTTGGAGGCATCTTTAAACCTCCCTTCCACTGCTCATCGCCTGTCCTCTGGACACTGGCTGCATCCTCAGGAGGAGGCCCAGGGAGAGCTGTCCGCTGCAGTTCCTGGTCTATCTCAAGAGCAAGAGGGGTGAATGGGGCAGGAGGCACTCACGTTTGATACAGTGGTTCGTGCTGTTTGATGTCGTCCAGCCTGGACAGCACTGTCCCCCGCAGACGTTCCTCCTGTGGAGTCACCAGAACAGTGTTAACACAAGGATGCTGGGAGCTGGGGCTGTTCGAATGGCCCCCTTCGGGCAGGGCTTGGGGAAGCACTCGAAGGCTAGAAAGACTGTCCCATTCCACAGGGAGGCCACCTGGTCCAGGAACGAACAACAAAGAGCAAAGCTGTGATGAAGAGCAAAGCTGAATCTTGTCCCTCCTGACATCCCCTGCATACCCCATTTGCACAATGAACATAATGCCTGCCTCGCTGGGTGACTGTGATAAAAAGCTGTCTAGGACCCAGCACAGAGCAGTCAATACAGGCAGAGCATGGCGGTATACTGACAGGGGTTCTAGGCCAGCCACGGCTATGTATCGAGACGTCATCTCAAACAATAAAACACACACACACACAGAGGAACAAGGACAAGGGGGTAAGCAAGCACAGAGAGTTTCATTTGCTTGCCAAAGCCACGTACCCACTGAGTGCCAGAAACAGATTCAAATCTAGGTTGGCAGGCTAGTGGGTATCTCAGTGAGAGCACGCCTGCCCAGCATGCTGGAGGCTCTGGGCTTTATCCAGAACACCGAAAACAAAACAAATCAAATCAAAACAAAACAAAACAAACCCTAAGTTGGCTGAACTCTAAGCCAGGCTCGAGGTCTATAATGTCTCTCACCAAAAACCGCACACTATTCTCCTTGCCTGCAAAATGCTGACAATTCCAGGGAAGTCATGTATAAATAGAGTCTCATGGATATGTCTGTGTGTGCGCGCGTGTGCGCGAGACCTTCCCGTGCCAAGTAGGAGACTAAATAAACAGGGCTCTCAGGTCATTGTTCGAGAAAGGCTTCCAGGGTGACGGCTCCCAAGAAGGGGGCGTAGCTAAGCTGCCTCTGCCCAGCAAGCACACTTTCCACTTGGGAAGGCCACAGAGTGTGGTACACGGGCGATGCACCTAGCCCTGACACCTTCATGAGAACTCAACGTTTGGTCCTGGGGGGACATTCACGCCACGTGTCTGGGCGTTGTCTTCAGGTGTCTGGCGAGAGCCATCAGAAGGTTCTCCAAAGCTCTCCACCTGCAGACAAGGGAAGCTCCCTAGAAAAAGTATTCCTTGGGTCAGACCCCTGGGGTCAGAGCAGGCGAGGTTGGCTCTGCCTCTCTGGGCCTAGTCACAAGGAACAGAAATGAAACGGGGTGAGTGGGAGTGGGTGGGAGAAGTAGGGGAGCCAGAGGCTGGAGTGGGTGGCCATTCCTGGGATCCTTGGGGCCAAGATGACGAGCATCTGGTGCCGCTTAGGAGATTGTTTGACATCTGAGTGGACCCCAAAGCTTGTGCGGTTGTGGGAGTCATACGAAGAATTCAAAATAAATTCCTAAAGCCTGCAAAGGCTGAGGCCCATTCCTGGCCCTTGCTCCCAGCATTGTGGGGCACGGCCTCCCAGGAAGCTTACAGAATGGCCTGCCGGCCAAGAGCTCTCTCTTGCTGGCCACCAACTCCAGCACCATCCTGATTGCATAAAGTTCTCCTTCCAGTCAAGGCCCAAGTCAACAGGCCCCAAGGAGAGAGCTACCCACTCCCCATCCCCACCCCCAGGCCCAGGGCCTTCCAGCATGTACCCAGTCAGAAGGGAAAAACAGTCCAGTCATTTGGAAGTCTCTACTCCTTGTGGTAGTGACAAGGCCTCTGAGGCTTGGAAGGTCTTTGAGAGAAAACAGGCTGCACGCCCGGGCAGTTTTCTGAGAAACAGCGCCTGTGGGAACTGAGCATAGACCAAGAAGCCTACTTGGCTGGGAATTCATAGCATAAATCCTGCCCCAAGAGACTCCCCCCAAGCTACCCATCACCCCAGCCAGGCCTACCTTGCCCTGCTTATTGAGGAGTCCTAAGGGATGTCCCGTGCTTAGAGCAGAGACTGGCCAGGGTCAAAGGCTGCCAGCAGAAGGGACAGGATGGTGCTGGAAGGGCACTTAAAAGGGACTCGGATACCAGTGGACATCTCTGAGGATATTGCAGGCCCAGCCAGGAGAGCAGCCGGGAGGCCACTGCATCTGCCTCATGTTTGCTGTGAGAAACCTGCATAATCCCAGACTTCCACATCAGACATTATCTTTGTGTGTGTGTGTAAAGCTCCTCCGACCAGTGTCCAGCCTCCCTCCAACTCATTTGTCATCATTTAGTAGTGGTGGCTCATGTCCCTGGGGTCTACCTCTCTACTGGGTATCCCTTCTCCTCTTTGCCTCTGTAGGCCAACACAGTGCCTAATGCATGGTATACATGAAATACTCCTTTTATTCACCCAATCCAGGGCTCCTATGGAAGTGGGCTGAGGGTAGGAAAGGGGGTGTTGGGTTTACACGGCTAGCAAACTCAGCAGCACTGACTCACGTGGCAAGGACGTGATTCCCTGTTCCGTGATTTTCCTAACCTACTTAGGCTAGTGAGCAGGTCTCCATCCGCGGCTAGGTCTTCATGTTGGGTCGTGCCCCTGGGCACAGCCAGTCTGCTTCTCCATAGAGGGCACAGGCCACACGGTTCAGCTTCCTGACCTGAACTGAAAACTTTTTCTTTTTAATTTCAAATTTTCCTACATTTCTTCATTTCCTTTCTCCTTTTTGACAAATAGTACTACTTTTAACTTGCAATGATGATACAAAGTTTCCTTTTAATTACGGACTTATTTATGCAGAAAAAAATGAGTCAGGCTCTGTATGTGATGATAAAAAAAATGTTAACTCATCTAAACAGCCAGAAACAGAAGGATGGATAAATAAACTGTGGTATATTTAGACAAAGGAACAATATACAACAGTCAAAATGATTAAACTTGAGCTGTATATTATCACAGTTAAATCTCATATGCCTAATAAGGAAGGAAAGACATTGGAGAGGAGTACAATACCCTACCACTTATCTAAGTTTGAAATATGCAAGGCAATATTGGGTGCTCTGTGGCAATAGTATGAAACACCCTGGAAATGTTTAAAGCCAAAGCAGTGGTTAGCTGGGGAAAGAGGGAGGCAAATTTGTAGAAGAAATTTCAACTCTAGTCTTATTGCAACTTGATGTGCCGTGTTTGGTTTTTATCCCTGGGAGGCCTGCCCTTTTCTGAAGGGAAAGGAGATGAGGTGGATCTGGTGGGGGGAACTGGAAGGGGAAGAGGGAGGGGAAACTGAGGCTGGGATGTAATTATATGAGAGAAGGAAAAGAAAAAGAAATATAAATATAAAAAAGAAAAAAAAAGCCTGAAAGTAAATGAAATTGTGAGCTCTGTTATTTCCAGTGCCTTCAATATTCGTGTCAAATTCTATAACTGATTTCAAAAGTTATAACATGGAATCCCGTCACTTTAATAATGTGTTGATAAAGGAAAAAAAAAAAAAGCTGGCAAGGTGGCGCTACCAAGCTTACAGCCTGAGTTCAATCCCTGGGACCCACTTGGTGGAAGGAGAGAAGATAAGAGAATACGAGGGAAATGTAAAGACGGGCGGTTATGGGGCAGCTTCCAGAAACACTGAGTACTGGGATCAGCGGCTTAGTGAGTCTCTGTGGGCTGTTCCGTAGCCACATTGTGCACTACTATACCTCAGACACTTAGCACAGTGCCTGGCACATATTTTCTTTAAATACCAGTACATCAACAATTCCATAAGGACAGGACAGGGTTTATCTGTATTTTATTTTATTTTATTATTTTATTTTATTGGTCTTGGTTTCGGTTTTGGGTTTGGGTTTCTCTTTCCCTGGCTGTCCTAGAACTCATTCTGTAGACCAGGCTGGCTTCAAATTCAGAGATCCGCCAGCCTCTGCCCCCAGAGTGCTGAGATTAAAGGCGAGCACTACCACCACCTGGGAGTTTATGTATCTTACCCGACGCTATACCCCCAGGGTCTGGAATAGTGCATATTGAAGGAGTTAAAAAAAAAAAAAACAAAAAAAAAAAAAAAACCAAAAAACTCATGAGAAACAGTGCAGTTCTATATTCCACCAGCAGATGGCACTTGGTCCCTAGCTCTAACCTGCACCCCGTGGCCAGAATGGATGTGGATTGAGGAAGTTAAAAAATAATTTTGTCCCTGGGCCCCTCCCCAGGGGGATGAACGGGCTGCCAGAGGAATCCATATCTGCCAAAGCTGACTGAGGAGCCAACTTCAGCATGGGAACGCATCTGTGTTTGTAGCAGGTGCCTGTGGGTGGCACCCAGCCCACAGCTACCCACCTGGGTGTTTCTGCCAGCTTGGTCCTGGTGACAAAGCTTTGCTCCACTTTATGATTCTGTTTTATGTTATTTCATTTTTTGCTTTCTTGAGACGGGGTTTCTCTGTTTAACAGAGCCCTGGCTGTCCTGGACTTGCTTTGTAGGCCAGGCTGGCCTCGAACTCTGCCTTCCTGAGTGCTGGGATCAAAGGCTTGCACCACCACTACCAGCTTACCTTATGATTTCTAATAGCATCTTACAACACACACGCGTGCACACACACACCTGAAGTATAATCCCGGCCCATGACAGCCTAAACTTCATTTTCCTCAGCCCCTGGCTCCCCTACACTGGGGCTTCATTCTCACCCCTGGGCACACCCAAAAAGCCCTTGTTCTGAGGCAGTGGTAAGCCTGCGTGACAGCCGCCTCTCTAGGCGCCGCTCTGGCCATCTCCACTGCAGGATTGCTCCTCTGCACGTTCACCAGGCCTCCAACTTGACTTTAATAACTAACTAGCCCTCCCAGCAGGATGGACGCTGGGTCCTCTCCCATGCTCAGCACATGGAATCATGCAGTAGCCTGCACAAGTCAGGAAACGGGGGAAGGCTGAAACAGGGCAGGTGTCGGTCAGCTCTCCTTGAGGGGCCCAATGCAGGAGCAGAGCCGCTGGGCAGCAGGTGGATCTGTGACCTTCAGACTTTCAGCTCGCCCCGCGAAAGGGAGGCTGGGAGTCCATTCAGACTCAGGGAAAACCAGCTAGGTGCAGGCACTGATCTTTTGGGAACACAGGCGAACAACAACAACAACAACAACAACAAAAAAAATCCCCTGCTTACCTAGAACTTGTATAAGTCTGGCCACATAAGCAGAAACAGAACTCTATTGAGGGGGTAAATGCTATCAGGAAGCATAAAGCAGGGCGAGGGCAGAGAAGGGGTGAGAGACACAGTGAATGCTGCTAAAACACGGGAGGTGAACACTGCAGGCGGGAAGAGAGTGCAAAGGCCCGGAGGCAGAAGATCCTTCACGGCGGAACTAGAGGTACCGCTCCCCGGGACTAAAACCAACAGATAAATCACGCTCAGGGCAAGGGCTGCCAAAGCCTCCTCCTAGACCAGTCCAGCGCTGCCAGCTGCCGTGCGCTCGCCCCAGAGACACCTGAATCCTCAGGCATACCTAGCAGCCACTGTGACTGGGCAAGGAGTTATTGGGGCAGGGGAGGGGGCCTCCTTCCGTGGTAACAGAGCCCAGGGCCAGCAGCGGGTTGAAGAGTTGGAGGGAGGCTTGGCCTCACGATATGCACAAACAGCGCCGACTTAAACTCACTGGCACACACAGACCCGGTCCCTCACGCAGCAGCCTTCTCTGCACGTCCTGGCAGACCTGAGCCCCGACCACACACTAGTCTCGGCGCACCGGCCCCTTCCTGGAGATGCTTCTGTCTTCACGCCCCGGTGTCCTCACTCCCCCGCCCCCCGCCTCCACCTACTGCCCCCCCCCAGCTTAACCTTCCCTGGGCCTCAAGGGGCCGGAGCGCCCACCCAGCCAGTGCAAGAGCTGGTTAGCCCAGCACTCTAGAAACGCACAAGAACTTAACGTCGGAGTTCCAGGTGAGCTGGGGAAAGGATAGTGGATATTAGAGGCTATTAACCCTCCCCCCCCAAAAAAAAATAAAATAAACAAAAACTTTTGAAATCTGGTCCGAAGCTCTGGCTTCGGAACCTTAGAGCGCTTTCTCTACGGTACTGAGGACAGAGGGGTCGTGCCACCGAAGGCTCGGTCGTCTGGGGTGCAGGGACCCCTCGCCCTGGCCACCATCCCCTCTCCAGTTGCTCACCCGGTGAGTCGCCCTTGCCGCGCGGCCGAGGGTCGCTGAGGGGTCGCCAGGCGCACGACGGAAGGCGCGGCCCGGGCTGCCGGCTGCTGCTGGCCCCGGGCGCTGCTTCTCCGAGCCTGGACAGGTGGCTGGACTCGACGCGGCTGCTGGGCACGGGACGGCCTCCTGGCCTCGGCCTCGGCGGGTCTCCCGGGGCCCTCCTGGCCCGGCTGGTTCCACCCCGAGAGCGAGGAGCCGGGCAGCGGCGCGTCGGGCTCCCTGAACAGGCTGTACACCTTGGCAGCAGCCACCGCGGGGTGGCTGCCCACGGGGCGCCACAACCGGTTCGGATCCCGGCTAGCTGGTTCGTACCTCCCGACGGAATCCCTCTGGGCGCGACTTGTCCCCACCAAGAGAGCCAGGGCGAGCGGCAGGAGGCCCCTCCAGCGCACCCGTAGGACGCGCCCGGGGCGGCGGGCGGTGGTCGGCGCCCTCATGGCGCCAGAGTGGCTGCGGAGCTGTGGGTACCAGAGACCTGGCGGGGAGATGCTCTGCGCCGTTCGCTCCAGCGACCCGCCTGGAGGCTCGCCCCTTCCCGTCTAGGGGGCCTCCGAAGCAGCCGTCTGGGGGTGCGGGGATTCCCGGGTAAGGGCTTGTAGGGCGTGAGCTGCCCGGGCTGCGCCCCGAGCCCGGGTCCGCGGCACCTTCGCGCCCGCCCCGCGGCCGTCAGAAGGGGAACCGGAGGGTTTTATTTTTGGAAACCGCCCCCTGCTTCTTCGCCTCTTTTATCCACGCCATGCCCCCTCCTTGGAGGGACAGCTCGGCCCCCTTATTACGGGAGACAGGAATTCCAGCAACACCCACTTTGGCACCGAGAAGCGAGCGGGCGGCGAGGGGATTAACCCGTGAGGAGCTGCGGGCGACGTGGGGGCAGACCCGGGGACTGGAAGGACAGACGGCGTCTGCCTGGACCAGAGCACCCGAGGTGCCTTTCTCCTGCCCCGAGCAGCCGCGAATGGTCCACCCGTCCTGGATGCATTTCCTGCTCCGGACCTCACGGGGCTGCTGTTCAGGTCCGAAGGGGGTCGGGGAAGGTACCCAGACCCAGACTAATGGGGACAGAGCCCGAGGCGTGCGCGCCAGGTCTCGTCGCTTCGTCCCCTGGCCGCTGGGGGCGCAAGGCGAGACTGCAGGTGTCCCTGGGGCAGCTCCCCAGGAGCCGGACGCCTGCGCGGAAGGTCCCCCGGGGGCGTGCGCCCCCTGGTGGAGCGGGACGCGCCCTTGGCACGCGTGTCCTGCAGTGACACGTACTGCCAGCCGCCTTTGCTCCTAGATCTTAATCGGCTTCCGGTGGCATCAAGGCTTTGCCTGGGCCTGTGGGGATGATGGCTGCCTCTGGAAGACGTGTTCCCTCTTCCCGAAGGTAGACCTAGAGCCTCTTGAATAAGGTGGCTAAAGGAGAGCATTGCCAAAGAGGGAGATAAAAGCCAGGCCTGAGGGTGGCTCCGTGGCTCAATGGGTAGCGCACTGGACTTCTATATTCTCTAATAAAATTCAGAATTCCAAAAATAAATAAATACACACATACACACACACACACACACACACTCCAAGCCTGTGGCTTCTGGTCCACACTCCACTCCCTGGACTCCTTGGAGGATTTCCGAGGAAGACTGCACGAGCTTCTCTGGTTGGCCCTGCTGGGCTGGGTTCGCACATCTTCTTCTATCTGCTGCCGTTCTCCCCCATGTTCCCTGCCGCAAAGCCTAAAGGCCTGGGCAAGTACAGTTTTCCTGGAAGTGTGTTCACAGCCTGCTTCCTCCTGGGGAGACAGAATGAAAGAGCGGGTAAAGGGCACCACTTACAACTCCCCCTAACAGCCTCTCCCCTCCCAGAAACCTACCGTAGCACCGAAGGACTCAATACTAGGCATTGGCCTACGAAATCCTGTGTGCAGCTGGCTCTCTGGCCGACCGGAGTTTCCCCTTGCTCTGTACTCATTACAGAGCACCTGCTCTGGCCATCTCCACTCTGCACACACATTGCACACTGCCAGCACCGCTCTCCTCTCCACCTGGAGTGTTCATTTCTTCCCCTCACGCAAACATCACCGCACACCATCACCCAGGAGTGGCTGCTTTATCTTCATGGCTTTAGTAAGTTTTCCTTTCCTACTTGTTTTTTTCTTTTTTTCCCCTTTTCTTTCCTTTCTTCCCCCACCCCCACCAACCCCCGAAAAAGGGTTTCTCTGTGTAGCCCTGGCTGTCCTAAAACTCACTCTATAGACCAGGTTGGCCTTCACCTGGGAGATTTGCCTGCCCTCTGAGTGCTGGGATTAAAGATACATGCTGCCACCACCCAGCTCTTCCCTATTCTTTTAAAAATTACTTTTGACTAGGTGTAGGCTTGTCTCCATGTCGGCATGTGCACGTGAGTGCGGGGGTCCTTGGAGGCCAGCCGTATGGGATCCCTGGAGCTGGAGTTAGAGATGGTGTGAGCCAATTTAACCCTCTTTCTCTCCCCCCTATTTCCCCACCAATAGGCTACAGGTCTTATAGTGGGGAGAATGGGGTGGGGGGGGTCTATTCTTCAGACTCTCCTTCTACCCTGCAGTTCTGATGGGTCAAGTTTCCACAGGAAGTGTCAGAGAAGGAGAAGCAGGGTCTTGTTTTCTTATTTAAAAATTACTTTCATGGGGGCCGGAGAGATGGCTCAGGGGTTAAGAGCACTGGATGCTCTTCTAGAGGTCCTGAGTTCAACTCCCAGAAACCACATGGTGGCCCACAACCATCCATAATGAGATCCTCTGTCCTCTTCTGGCATGTAGGCAGAATACTGTACAAATAATAAATAAATAAATAAATAAATAAATAAATAAATAAATAAATCTCTTAAAAATTACTTTCAATTGTGTGTAGGTGTGTGTACGTATTGGTATGCGCACATGAGTGCAGGGGCCCTGGAAAGCCAGCAGTACAGGATCCCTGGAGCCGGAGATGCAGGTAGGTGGTTGTGAGCCAACCTGACGTAGTTCTGGTGACTGACGCTCCCAAGCACTGGTCAGCTCTTTCATACACATTTGTGGGGTCTTTGGGGGAGGGGCTTCCACCCTGCACTGTCATAGCAAAGTATTCACTGGCCAACCTCTTGAAGACCCTGCATCCTTTGACGCAAGAGACAACCCAGTCCACGCCAGGCCAAGCAGCGGTAAGGTGGCCACTTACTTCCCTAAGTGTAGCTCACGCTAGCCAAGTGTCACAGCCACAAGTCTCCATTCAGGGACGGCACGTGACTCCCTTCATATCCTTACTTGCTCAGTTCCTAAAGATGCTCGTTGGGATTTCCTAAGACCTCCCTTGCTATGCTTTGGCAGGGGAGGTGGGGAGTGAGGGGAGATCTGTAGCTGCCAGCGAGTGCCTAGGCACCAGAGGAAGGACAACTGGGGGAAGTCATAGCCTTCTCCTCTCTAGCAGATGATGGCCTCCTTCACTCAGCAGTCACAGGGAGTGTCCTCAGGGAAACCTCAGCTCTGTCTCTGCGACCAGTGTGCCCCCTTCCCAGTGAGGAACTGCATTTTCTTCACCTGTGGGCAAGAACCAAGGTAGTTTGTAAAAAAAAAAAAAAAAAAAAAACCTGTTCTATTTAAGATGCCTGAATAACATTCTAGGCTCTGCCACTCGAGCGGACATTGTGTGTGTGTGTGTGTCTGTGTGTGTGTGTGTGTGTGTGTGTGTGTGTGTGTGTAGATCTGGTGGGTTATACTCTAAAAATACACCCAGATGATGGCTTGGGGATGGGTGACGGAACTGCCCCACCAGGGGGGACTGGTATCACTAAACCCATTGGAAAAGGGAAAAACTTGAACCCTGGGTGACGGCTCCTGGTCCAAATGCTCATGGGGATGAATGGCCCCTCCATTCCCAGAAGGCTCAGTTCTCTCCCTTCACAATGATGAAGCAAGCCCGAGCCTGTGCTCCTCCTTCTACCTGCCCAGCACCTTCAGGGGCCCTCTTCTCCATCCCCCGATGCTCACCTCACATCCCCAAGAGCTTCTCAAGGCCAGAAACCTTGGCGTCATCTTGTCCCTGAGCTATTTTTTCCTCCTGTGTGTCCAAGTCATTATTACCGCTCTGTCTCCCCGGCCTGCATTTCTGGAAGTCTGCCGCCCATTCAGCCTCTCACTGTTTGCCTCAGCCAAAAGCCTCAGCAGACAGGCTTCCCTCACCACCCAGCACCCCTCCCACTCCTCAGTGAGTACAAGTGGTCCTTGGAAATCCCCACCCTGTTCTCCTGGGCCCAAAGCTTGGCATCTGCTGCCCATCTGAACACCATCCTCCTGTCTCACCTCCTTTGTCCTCCTCATGCCCACCTCCCCCTCATCCCCATAACTGCTGGGACCTCATGGCACAGCTTTTCAAAATTCTTTCTCCCATTAACACTCGAGTTCTGGTAGAGCTTTAACTTCATCTGGCTGCTTTAACCTGCCACGATTTATGGCCCTGAGCATGGGCCAGGCACTGTGTTAATCGTGCTGTGCAAATGACCCACATACCCAACCGAAGACAGGGCACTGTTTCTCAACCTGTGGGTCCCAACCCTCAACCCCCCACCCCCACCCCAAACACCATCGGAAAACACAGATATTTACATTACAATTCATAACAGTAGCAGAATTACATTCATGAAGTAGCAATGAAAGTAGTTTTATAGTTGGGGGTTGCCGTAAGGAACTGTATCAAAAGGCATTAGGGAAGAACTGGGAAGGACTGATATAGGGCATCATGGCCTCCATAAACACAAAGAAGGACACTGAGGCTGGGAGCAGCTCCTGGCTTCCCTGAGACCACGCAACTCGTCGATAGATAACAGATACGAGATTCAAACCTAGCTCACCTCAGCCCACGCTTTTAAGACCACCGTACCCTGCCTCCATCCAGAGCTCCCATCACAACTAAGGGGGACCCTCCCAACTACCCCCACTGCTGTGACCACTAAAGGATCTCTAGGGCACAGTCTCAGATGCCCCCCTCATGCCTGCCAGCTCACAATTTAATTCCCTGGAGAATTAGAATAATCAGGGCAGTCTGCTCCCCTAAACCCTGTCTGCCCGTGGTGCACAAGGGGTTAATGGTTCCCAGAATGGCTCCTGACTCACCATGTGTCATCTCCCTGTCACTGATGAGGCAGGAGAATGCTGTTGAACCTGCCCACCCGTCTGTGGAGCCTGGGGAGGGAAGGCCTCTCTGGAAAGCCCTGAAGAGTTCATTCGAAGGGGTCAATATATTGATCAGGACACTTCCTCACCGAGGGGGCGGGAGTCTGCTGGACAAATGGGACAACCTAATTGCTTTCCCATGTCTCGATGGAATGATGCTGGCAGCCAGAGAGCTACCAGAACCTGAACTAATTTGGTAAATAAGGACCAAAAGCAAGGACTGAATTTCTGCTTCCTTTGCTGAGACCCAGACTCCCCACAGAATTCCAAAGATTTTTCTTCCTTGGAAGTCACTGGACCTCCAGCCCTAAATTCCTCTCCCCAGGAGAGCTTGTTCCCCTGCTCAGAACAAATAACATATTTCCTGGTTAATTGGAAGTCAGGATGGCTTGAAGAAGGGTGATTGGGCCCCAGTCTTCCAGAGTGGTCAGCGCATGGGCCCAGTGTCCTCCTTCAGACGCTGGCCAGCTGGCACTCCTGCATGGTATAGACTCCATCTCAAGAGTTAAAGATGGAGGCGGCACAGGGTGACCTGGTACCTCTTCTTTGTGTTGATGTCTCTGCCAGGACCACTCTGACTCAAACATCACAGCTTGGCATCCTCAGCCTCACTACCATTGGACCTGATCTGCCAATGCCTGTCCCTCCCAGGGAGCATAACGTGCTGGCTCCATGGTGGCAGTCATAGCGAGAATGCCCATGCAGAGATCGGGCAATTGGCCTAACGTTCTACAGAATGTTCTGGAAGGGGTACCTTCCGTAAACGGAGCTCAGTTTGGAGCTTTCGCTGTCTTCTATTTTCTCATCTGAAAATGGAGGTGATGATGCCCTTTCCTGCTGTTCCCTCTCTCAGGGCAAATTATGTTCTGCCATGGGAGGAGACTGCTTATTGCTGTTTTCTACACTGGTGCTTAAAAAGTACCAGGCTTTGCACTAAGTACCTCACACTCCCTTTCTCATTTACTTTTCACACTAATTGTGTGAAGGACGTGTCATGTTTTACCATGTAGCAGGCAAGGACGGAAAACCCAGGGAGGTAAAATGAATTACCCATAGTCACGGCTATCGGCAGCCACCACAGCAACTCTCCCCTGGTTTAGCTAACCACAGACACTCATCCACACCAGCTTCCTAGAGCCAGCTATGGTTCTCTGGGAGATGAAAGGACTCCGCATTTGTGGCACAGCGGGGGTACTGACGGCCACAGAACGGCTGTTCGTCCCAAGCAAGGCGCCATGTCAGACCTGCTGATCAGCTAAGGGGCCACTTTGTGTCCAAGCTGACCAAAGCCATTATGGTGAGTTTCAGAGACCCTGATTCCACTCACCAAGGAGAAGGAAGGAGGTCACGTTCAGCCTCCCGTGAGGGGCTTGCCGTCACTGGTAGAGGCTCCTCTTGACCTCAGCTTCTCTCTTTGGGGAAGGAAAGGGGAGACACAAATGGAATAGCCTGTGCAGTCACGAGGCAGGCACAAAACCACAGGGGTAGAATATCTTGTTCAAGGTCGCACAGGCTAGGAGTCCAGCCAGGATTCATCTAAAAAGTCTGGATCGTTCCGAAGTCTATGAATTTCTCCACTAGAGCACCCCAGGCTCGCTCCAGCATGTCCTGCAAAGGTGTGAAATGGGTCGCTCCTCAAAATAACTCACTCCACTCTGTTCCCTTGACTCTCGGGCTCTGGTACAATGGTTTGAAGACTGTGTATTCAGTACCATGTTGAGATGTCATTTCCAACTTATGTGCACATATTTCTTCAGTCTCTAACTAGAGCAGAATCTTCTAGAGCTCCTGGGATCTGAAGCATAACAATGTTGTCCTCCTTTTTTTTGTTGTTGTTATGTTTTTTTTTTTTTATTGTTCGATTGTTTTGTTTTGTCTTGTTTTTGAGACAGGGTCTCACTGTGTACCCTGAGTGGCCTGGAGATCACCATCTAGACCTGACTGGTGTTGAATTTACAGAGCTCTACCTGCCTCTGCACCGTCACGCCCCCATCGCATGGGCATCTGGAGGCCTCCTTTTCATCCATCCCGTAAGACCATAGGGACTTGTGTGCTCCCCTGAGGTGAGGTGAGAGCCCAGATGGGTGATTCTAAATCTCCAGGAAGAAAGTTCTAAGGTCTGGGGGAAGGAAGAGGGCAGATCTGTGCAGGTTTCTGGCGTGGCTATGCAGGAATTTTAGGACAAGACGGAGAGAGAGCAGCTGTTCTTGGCTGTCATTGAGGTCCCTCAGCCTGCTCACATCTTGGCATCAGGCTGGGACAGTAACACTCAACGCCATGAGGAGTGAGGGTTGCAGGGACAGAGAAAAGGGACAGCTATGAGCTCTTTCTCTGCGAAGGCTGCTGGGAGCATCACCATTCATTCTTTTCTTCTGGCACAGAGAAGAAGACGCTGTCTGCTCCCATCAGGTGAGACACAGGTCAAGAGTGAGGACATTCATGAAGGATGCTTTGTTTCTAAAGCCTCAAGCCCTTAGGGATAGACCTGGGCCCTGAAAGTCCCCAGGAAAGACCACAGACAACAGGCTGAGTGGGGGGAGGGGAGAGGTGCAGCCAGAGTCCATGGGCTCAGCCAGTCGCCATGACTCATTCCCTGTTTCTGTCCACTCTGGTCTGAGTGCCTTGGCCAAGGGGCCTTGAGGAGGTTGTAACATAGGCTGGCCTCTTGCCCATCTGGGCTCAGCAGACAAAAATTAAAGATCTCACCCCTCAGGAACTCACACAGACAGCGGAGGCATGCTCAGTGTGCTGCCTCAGAGACCAGACTTCAGGCCAGCTAATGCCGTTGCCAAGGGGGAGGGGAAAGTCTTAGTCTCCTCCCCCTTCTCTGCACCCTGCAAGTCCAACCCTGGATCCCTAAGGGCTGCTCACTCTCTTCACACTTCCCCTAGGTCTCAGTCTGAAGGTGGCAGTGCCAACCAGTATTTCCTCAGGTTTCCCCCTTGCTAACCCTCCCCACCTCTGCCTAAAGACAATAGGCTTTGTCTTCCAAGAGAAACAGACTTGTAATTAACTCTCCATACATTTTTGGACTCATAGTTCTGATTATGTCACTGCCCTTGCTCAACAACCTTCAGTGAATGGCTTGCCACTACTTCATTAATCAAGCCCAAACCTTTCACTGGAGCTGACCCACAAGTGTGTCTCATATCAGACCCTTCTCTATTTATGTTGCAACTCAGCACCCCTACTTACTCAAAATCTCCCCACTTCTCTTCCCTCCTGCTCACACCCACCCAAATACCTTAGCACACATCCTTTCCTCTAGCTGGGACGTTCTTCACAATCCCTGCTTGCTCTTTATCTCAAAGGCCATCCCCTCCAAAAACTTCCTAGACTACTTCTTCCATCCAGAGAGCAGCCTCCACCAAACCTCTATAGCTCTCAGTGGCCTTCAGTCTGCCCTAGGTGACCAGTCCACAGCTGTTGGCACTGGCGAAGTGGAAGAACATGGAGCTAACCTCAGCATAGTCATTTGCCAGCTTCGCAGCATGAACAAAGTGGCTCTCTGAGCCAGATTCCTTCCCAAAAAATGAGAGACTAAATGGGTGCTGTCTATACACAGCTCCTAGGAAAAAAAATCAACTATATATTGGCCAGTGACATAACAGCCCAGGCTACAAGAGACCGGGCCAGGTATGAGCCACCATCCTGAAGGCAGCCTCTTCATTGCCTGGTGACCTAAGACTTCTATGGCACAGACACAGACATCGTGGGATGTACCCTATGTTCTCTGAGACTGTGACTTAGGGGTCAGTGCTTTGAAAGCTCAAACCTGGAATCCTGACATAGCAGCAAGTGTCTGTTCTCCGGAGGTTGTGTTCCAACAAGGGTCATAGAACCAGAGAACGATAAAACCAGAGAAACAGAAGGGCTAGTCGATAACACAGAGAAGGCTGGAGCTTGGATCCCCAGGCTTGGGTTCTGTCTAGATTTGTTGGCCCTTGGTGCGGGCTCAGAAGGTATGCAGCCCTGAGCTGACATCCTAAAGGCCACCACACCTCCCTGCCAACCATGCGGAGCACTCTGCCGCTTTGGAGCACAGGCACTTCCGTTCCAGACAGTTCAGGCCAAAGCCTGATGGTTACAGGAAGCAAAGATCCTGGGTCAGATCCTTCATCTGACTCTAATGGGACTCCCTGATCTGCCCTTCCCCCTTCCTAGGACTCGGCTTTTTACACATAAACAAATTTAAATCCCTGTCAACACTGAAGTTTTGATTTGAGGAGCAGACAGACAAGGGGTATGGAGCCAAGAACTGTAAGGTCCGGAGAACGTGCCTGCAGGAGGGAACTTCCTTAGGGGACCAGGCAGCTGATGCCATTAACTCACAGTTCAGGAAACCGAGGCCCAAAGAGGGAGAGATGCTTGTCCAAAGTCCCATGACTGATTTTGGCAGCACCCAGAAATTGAACTGGGGTCTCCTGACTCCCAAGCCTTTCACCTCTTCCTCTTTCAACTCCCGTGGAAAGCTGGGAGTGATTTGACCGTCTGGGCTTGGGAGGCCAGGAGTCGCTGAGCGTGTCAGAGTGTGGGGCTTCAGGGCCTGGGAATATCTCTGATGGGGAGTTGCAAGCGCCAAAGCTGCTGGAGGAGAGGAGGGGTGAAGGGCCAGGGAGTACACCCCCGAGATAAGCTGTCAACATCCCACTCTTCCCGTTGGCAAGAGGCAGGGAAGGGTACGTGGTGATACAGGAGAAACAGCGCCATTTCTGGTTCTCTGTGGAGAACGCCCCCCCCCACCCCCCGACACTGCCCACACTCCCGTCTTGCCAATGAAAGCTTCTGCCTGCAGCCTCATCTCTCTTAAAGTGTAGTGGTCCACTCGGGGACACGGAGACGTCCCTACACACCTGCTTCTGTCTGAGGCAGTCTGCGAGGTGCTGGGGAGAAACAGCTAGGGCATCTTCACAACCTATGCAGTGGCCATTGTCACAGTGCGAACATGTGTCACAGTTTCCCCATAGGTTCACGGGCTGGACCCCTGACCCCCAGTGGTGGTGCTTTGTGGAACTTTTGGAGGTGATGTCTAGCTGCATGCAGGTTCCAAGAAGCGCACCTTTGAAGACTGTACCTGTTACCCACGGTCCCTTTTCACCCCACCCCTGTCTCTCTGCTTCTGGTGCACCATGAGGGGATGAACCTCTCCTGTCCTACGTTCCCACCACCGTGATGATCTGCTTAAGCGCACGAAACCAGATGGCTCTGACAGAACCATCTGAAGCTGTGAATGGAAATGAAACCTCTCCCCTTCAAGTTGTTCTCTTGGTCACGATGACATAAAAGTCAGCAATCAGTGGCCACATCAGCCAGGGAATTAATAGTCCCCTAGGTTTCCTGACAACTGCTAACTATGCAAAGCCAGGGGTTCTGGCGCGCTGGAGTCAATGAGTCGAGGGCTTTAACTCTAGCGATCTCCTTTCAGAAAAAGGGATCTTTTTTTCTGCGTCCCAGTCACCAGCATTCCATGGCGTGTACAGACTGTCAGCCTGGGGTCTTACTGCCTCTTGCTGTCTCCAGCTGATGGCAGAGTCAACACAAGGAGGAAAAAGGCAGGGTAGCCTCATCTCCACCAACTCGCCCAGAGTCCTCCAAATAAACATCGGTGGACACAAAGCCAGGTAGCTTACCGTATTTAGAACAACCCCCAGCCCTGCTTCAAGCCAGCCCGACCCCCGCAAGAGGGACCTCTCAGTTTTACGGAAATGGGGAGAGCCACGAGTGGTTTAGGGTGGCCTGGCTTCTGGCTCCTGCAAGGGTGACCCATCAACCAGATTGTGCCCCCTCCTCCTTCAGCCTGTTCCTAGACAGCTCTGCCTTTCTAAACTCAGCCTGAGTGCCTCACTTCGGCACTCAGCTTCTCTGGCGACTGGCTCAGCCTCGGTCAGACTCCTGCCCCCCGGGTCTCGCTGTTGCTTGGCTGCAGATTCCCCTGCAGTCTCCCCCACTCGTGCTGCTGACGCTGTGTCACACCTTTGGCCATGTGCTTGGTTCTGCAGCTTTCCTCACGGGCCTCGCCCCACAGACAGATAAGCTCAGCGTGCCTGACAGCCAAGCTGCTGTCTCTGGAGCACCTTCAGCAGGCGTTCTGAAAGGTAAGGCAGAGGACAACCCTTCTCCCCTAGTGCTTGCAGGGTAGAAGAAAGGCAACAACTGCCTAACGCGTGAGTTCAGGGATAGAGTGATCACCCGTGGCTGAGAATATGGGATAGTTGGCCAGGGGGGAATCTAGAGAAGAACTCTCTGAGCTGGGCTGGGAAGTCTTGGCCAGGAGAAGATGGACGAGGCTGAGGAAGAAACATCCAATGACCAGCAGAGCCAGGCTTGTGGAGGTCAGCGCCTCACCTTACCCTGCTGCTTTTACTTTAATTTGGCTAGACTTGCCGGCAGCAAGCCTGAGGGTCCTCCTCTCCCACGCTGGGATTACCGGCATGTACCTTTACAACTGGCTACTTCACATGGGTGCTGGGGATCAAACCCGGGTCCTTATGCTGTGAAATAAGCCTTTTACCCGCTGAGCCATCTTCCCAGATCCATCATTTTCTTCTGCAGTAGGGTTTCTGGTCAACAAATTGTTGCCATATTTTAGTGACATTCAAATGATACTTGACGTGGGTAGTCTGAAGAAATGTGCTGGCAGACGCCCATCCCCCACAGTAATGGATGAATGGAGGTCACCAAGATCTGTGCTCATGCTTGAGATAAGGCAGGGACCAGCATAAGACTTCTCATACTTGGGGATAAGGAAAGGATTTTTTCTCAAGTTTTCACATGGATATAGAACTGAAGGAATAAATGATAAAATTGGATGCCAGAAACAAGATATGAACTGAACTAGATAAAATTGAGAGTCAATAGAGATAAGCGAAAAGGCCTTGCATCTTGGTCCAAGTAAGTAAGTAATTAAATAAAGAAAGGGAGATACTTGCATTGTGATCCAGTCATATGAAATGACCTGAAATTGGTGTGTGTGTTGGGGGACAGTCAGGGTGGGGTTTACAGAGGCTGTTGAAAAAAGAAAGCCTAGCTAGCCGGCGATTAAAAACTGAACTGTCAGCTGGGCATGGAGGCACATAGCTTTAATCCCAGCATTCCAGAGGCAGAAGCAGGCAGATCTCTGTGAGCTCAAGCCCAACCTGATTTATAGAGTGTATTCTTGTCTCTTAAAATAAATATAAATAAATAAATAACAATGACACCTTCTAAAGGATCTAGTACCTATTTTATTTGGGTCCAGGTCTAAGAACACAGAGAGTGATGGTGTTCTCCAAACTATTCAGATGCAATAAAGTTTCACACTACTGTATTGGATTTTGAGTGGGATATTATAACCCTGAGACATGTCTAAGGGGAGATGGCCAAATGGAGGTAAATGCCTCCCAGAGGAAGAACCGAGAGGCCAGAGAACCTGCTCATGAGCAGGTTCTAACTATACGCAAGTGTTTGTGGAACTGTTGGGCAGGAGAGGGACTCCATGTTCTGTGTTTATATTACCTAGAACAGGCTGACAACCTCCAAGGCCAGGAGGCATGCTTTTATTTCTAGCGCTCAGGAGGCAGGAGAAGGTGGATCTTTGTGAGTTTGAGGCCAGCCTGGTTTATACAGTGAAATCCAAGCTAGCCAGAGCTACAGTGAAACCCTGTCTAAAAATAAACAAACAAACACCCAAAATAATACACAACAAGAAACCAACCAGGGCCAGCTGTGTAGCTTAGTCACAGAGCACTTGTCTGGCATGCCTGAGGCAGGGGTTCAATCCCCAGAACCTAAAACAAGCCTCAGGCACCTGGCTCCTCCCATTTACAGAGTTCCAGTGTTCTGCAGAGATTCTTCCTCTGCACCTGTGATGGGGAGCCTCCGCATAGCCTTACAAAGAAGAAAGACTTCAGGAGTCGTGGGACCAGCAGCCTTCCCCGCCAGTCACCGCACAATGCTCCCAGTGAACAGGCTGCTCCATTTTGACTTCTCTGCTGTTTCCGCAAAGGAGTCCCAGATGATGGCATCCACACTGCCACCTGTTCCAGCTACGATTCCTTTGCTGTGGCCAAATATCTAGACAACAGCCACTTAAAGAAGAAAAGCTTATTGGGGTTCATAGTTTGAAGGCGGGCAGCCAGTCACGCTGTACGTGAACTCGGGAAGCAACAGTGAATGCTCATCAGCCATTCTATGCAGGCCTGGAAACAAGCTCTGGGGCATGATGCCGACTTCCTCTAAGGCATGTCCTCCCAACTCAAATAGCCCTGCTCAGGATAATCCCTCACAGGAGTCCCCCAAACCAAAACTAATCTAAATAACCCCACAGAGGTGTGCCTGCAGGCTTGCCTCCTAGGTGATTCCAGACCCTGTCAAACTGACAGTGAACACTAACCCATCATACACGCAAACATCCCAGAGGCGAGGGCCAGCTGGACGCAGGATTTTCAAACTCCTAACCGCAGCTCACAGCAGGAAGCGTATCATACGGCATGGCTGGCTACACAGGGACATATAATAACGGAAATGAGGCATCCTCGCTCACTGGGAGGCATTCCCATGCTCCCTGTTACCTCTCTTCTGTTTCCCATTTTAATGCCGGTCGTGACTCACTTCAGTGATTTCACAGCCCACAGATGGACTGTGCAACGCTCAGCTGAGCCCTGGAGTTCCAGACACGAGTCAGGAAACCCGGGGCAACCCCAGAGGCCAGGCGTGAGGCGGCAGCTAAGATGGGCCATGTATAGAACCCAAGAAGAATGGCCCAAAAGCCCATCCAGCTAGAGGAAAAGGAGGCAGTAGGGCACTTTCTGAGGTTTCCATGCTCATCCAGGCTTCGTCTCTGTGTGGCTTTCCATGTGTTGGCTGAGGGCAGTGCTAAGGCTTATGATGGAAACTGACTGGGAAAGCTTTCAGCCCGTGGAGGACTGGCAGCTGAGTGTGTGAGGCGAGTGAGGGCAGTAAGAGACGTTCGCGGCAAAAAGGTTCATGGCTTTCCCCCTTATTCGTGGCGAGGTGAAGGCAGATGTGTCTAAAAATGAGCAAAAGACCTGGTGAAACTCTTCTTAATCTAGGATGATTTTGAGGTTTTCCCCAGAAGACAGAGGAAAGGCATGCTGCCTTACGGAGAAATCGTCCAGCTCTAGGGGATTCACGAAGGCTTCAGCTCACCCTGTCTGAAGCCTGCCTGTGGACCTTCATCCTGCCTTGTATTAGCTCAAAATACCCAAGCAGAAAACCCTCCTCACCCTCAGACCCCAGACAGAGAGCCAGGGTATGCGAGGCTCAGGGAGAGAGAGACTTCAACAGAGGGGTGCCAGTGATGTCAGGAGGCTACGTCTGTGTGCCAGGCTGGGCACGCCACAGTAAGTGAGCAACCCAAGCAGAGCAGAGTCCTGGGCTCAGTGTCGGGGAGGAGGCAGGTTTCGCCCACGTCACACCTGCAGTAACGTTCTGGAAACAGGTGGAAGTTGCCCAGAGCATGAAGACCAACAAGAAAAGGTCTTTTCCATGCTAGCCGGACAGGAGAAAACAGCAGAGTGGCAATAGGGCTCATCCCTTCCCCCTGTCCTGTATTCTCAGGAATACAAAGGACCTAGACTAGTGCTGCCTCCCTACCTGGGGCCTAGAACTTGGGAGGTGAGGGCTTCTCAGAGGAGGCTGACGTGGATCCCCTGAGGGCAGGAATTAAAAAGATGTCAAGGGACCCCGTTCCAGTCAGAAGAGCCCAGGATGTGCACGGGCACTGGGCAGTCTTAGGGAGATGAGAAGCCCCAGCGAGGCTGCCAGCTGCAGCCCTGAGGTGCTGAATAGGGGCAAAGGTTGGGCTTAATGACAGGCAGAAGGGATTGGTCCTCCCTGGCCTGCCAGGGCAACCCAAACGGTCACAAGTATTTGCAGACTATAAACACCAAGAGGGACAGGACTTGTCTGGGTCTACAGGAATCTGGCTGGAACTGATGGAAAAGGGCCCAGGGTAGGAAGGAAGCTGGAGCCTGGCATCCTCTGTGATGACTGCCCCAGACCAATGGGGGAAACTTGGGAGACCCAGGGACAGTTCAGAAAACCTCTTAGAGCCAAGAGCTGGGCACCACCCTAACTAAAGACCTGGGTCCAGCTTGTGTTTCTGTAGGAGCAGGTCACATGTAGGTAATTTCTCCTTTGGGAGCCCAAAGTACAAAGCCTCCGACTGGCATTTTTTTTGGGCTCTACACATGGTGCTATAGAAAGGTGGGGGAGCTGCTCTACCTCCCAGCACCAGGGTCCAGATAGGGAAGTTGGACAAATAGTTATGGAGCAATGCCTATTAACCCCTCACGTGCGGGGTGACCCTCCCAATGGCTTCCATCTGGACTATCACCCCCACTCCTTTCTTGGATGGAAAATTCCTACCAGGAGCAGAGCCTGTGGATCCAGGCTGCCCTTCTGAGCTGCCCTAGGGCTAGAGAAGCATTCAGGCCAGCTGTCGGTTAGAACGCAGGCTGTGTGACCAGGGACCCGGAGGACCCAGGCTAAGACTGCCTCCCCACCTGGATGCCTCCCTAGCCACCTGTAACGTGAGGGGAACTTGTCCTCTGGCAGTCACAGGTTTCGTTGATTACAGTCCTTGACTTAGCCTGGGGTCGCTATGAAGGCAGCCCGTACAAGCAATACTGTCCTCAGCAGGCTGGGGTGTTACTGTGAGCCTGTGACTACCTTGGGCTGTGTCGATGTGCCACAACCCCTCCCGTCACTCTCACGTGACCCATCCCTTCTCCCTTAGCAGAGTGTCCTTCTGTTTTCTAGCCCTTTTGATGAGCAGCCAATGACCACACTTGCCACAAGGCACATAGCTCAAGCTGGCCCAGTTAAGAGTCTCTCCCAATGCAGATAAACATTTTAATGGAATCATTCAGTTTGCAGCTCCCCCAGTAAGACATGAACTAAGGAGTTCCTGGGGCTGTGTGCATTCCTGGCTTTCTTGAATCTTACTTCTGCCGTTCATAGATGTGAACTGCAGGCCCCCCCTTCCTCCCTTATGGCCCAAGGGTGGCTTAGTGCTCCCATAGCAGTCATTGGAAATAGGAAGCATGGTAGAGAGGGTCTGTTTGTGCAGCAAGACAGGGGTAGCTTCACAGTAGGGTATGTGCTCAGCAATCACAGGGCCCTGGGGGAAAGGACTGAACAAGAATTACAGTGCATATCAGTTATCCATGACACCTGGCTTAGGACCTGACACACTGCGGTGGTCTATTGCATGGAACTGGGTTCTTCTTCTTCTTCTTCTTCTTCTTCTTCTTCTTCTTCTTCTTCTTCTTCTTCTTCTTCCTTCTTCTTCTTCTTCTTCTTCTTCTTCTTCTTCTTCTTCTTCTTCTCTTCTTCTTCTTAACTTATTTTATGGGTATGGATGTTTTGCCTGTGTGTAGATGGGTGTACCACATGTGTGTCTGGTGATCAGAAGAGGGCATCAGACCACTGGAACCGGAGTTACAGATTGCTGTAAGCCACTGTATGAGGCAGGGTTTCTTTGTATAGCCCTGGCTGCCTTAGAAATCGCTCTGTAGACTCGAACTCAGAGATCCACCTGCCTCTGCCTTCTGAGCGCTGGGATTGAAAGTGTGTGCCACTGCTGTCAGGCAGAACGAATGCTCTGAATCACTGAGCCATATCCTCAGAGTTCTGAATCAGAATCAGAAGCCAGTAACTCCACTGAGAACAAAGATTAATGAGTATCAGGGGATATTTGAAGGAAAGGCATAAACAGCTCTGCAGACCTTGTTCTGGGACCAAACAAATCCCATTGTACACAAGTGACTGTTGTATCCAGGGAGATGTGGCCAGGGCCTATTTTGGGGTACCTGAAATATCTTTCCCCTCTTCACTGTTACTATAACCAGAAGAGAAAAGGTTTTTGTTTTTGTTTTTGTTTTTGTTTTTCATTTACTCTGCAGGGGAAAGGATAGATGAGGATGGTTTCCTGAGGGGGAGGGAAAGGAGCAGGCCACTGGATGGATTGGGGGTATAGAGAGCCAAAATGATTTATAGGTAAACTGTGAGAAAGAGAAAAGCAGGAAAT
This sequence comes from Psammomys obesus, assembly GCF_907164565.1. Lineage (NCBI taxonomy): Eukaryota > Metazoa > Chordata > Mammalia > Rodentia > Muridae > Psammomys > Psammomys obesus. The sequence goes on along the minus strand of NW_026596134.1, from coordinate 25,118,950 downwards.
GGGAGCTGGGATAAAAGGGAGTGTGAGGCATGGCAGCTTTGGCCGAAAGTTATAGAAGCTGGAAAGACGCAGAGAGTACTCAAAGAGGCGTTCAATGAAGCCTGGGAAAGCCAGAGGCCAGGGCAGCTCCGGGGCCCTGATGGCAGGCACCCATAAGCCATCTGACGTTGGGTGGTTCTAAGCCTCTGTGGTTGGTAGTGATTCCTTCCCAGTCCCCCAAGTTCTCAGGAGAGTCCACCCTGTGGGAGTGGAGGGACAGGAGCATTCCATGGTCCGAAACATCACTAGGAATGGATGGAATTGGAGAGGTAAAGTTCCCCAAAGGAAAATGGTTTTCTGTTCCCCAAAGAAGGAGAAGGAGTGCTGGGGCGTATGCACACAACAGATGTTCCCTACCCATGGGATGCCAGTTGAGAGAGGAGGGAGATGAGAGGGGTGGGGCATGAGAATTTCCAAGACTCTCCAGAGTCTGCCACAGGGGCCAAAACTTTTGCTCCAGCTCTGGATTGTGTTGCTCTCCCTCCCTCTGACAAAGCAAGCTCAGAAAAAGAACACTGTTTTTGCTCTTGACAGCTTGAGAGAATTGTCCCCTTAGCTTCCAGCCACGGTCTGCTTCTGCTAGAATCATTACCACCCACCTGTTCTCCAGGCAAGCATTCACAGCCAGTAGATGCACATCTGGCCTGTAAGAGACATGCTTGGAAGTCTCCCAGGCTGCTTGGAACAGGCTGGGGACAACACAGGGTCAGCCACTGAGTCGAAAGCAAGGAAACAGCTGCCCTGAGTGAGCCATGGCTGCTTGGCCTAAGAGTTGCCCACTCATTGCCTGCAAGGTAGCTCGGTGGATGCGGGATAGGCATGTCCCATGGCCAGAAAAATCCCTGGGGAGGGAGTCTGAAGGGTGGTCCCTGCCCTGCTCCCCCAGCCACCCACTTCTCCGGGTGTGGAAGGGGACCTGGGTGGTCTTTGGGGGGAGATGTTTGATATTTTTTCCTCCCCATTACTGTCCACATCGTGCTCTTCTGAGGATCTCAGAAGTTAAGACCATCGGTGGTACATGCCTTTAATCCAAGGACTTGGGAGGCAGAGGCAAGAGGATCTCTGTGAGTTTTAGGTCAGCCTGGTCTACATAGCAAGCTCCAGGACAGCTACATACAAATATCACATCTCAAAAACAACAACAAGAACAAAAACCCAAGCAAACAATAACAACAAAAAGATCACAAGTGATTTTAATGGGGTCTGGGGGCACCAGCAATCTGTTGGTGGTAAAGATAACTGTGTTTTTGGTTATGAATGCAGTACTAGAATGGACTTGAGGGCTTCTCAGCCATTGGTTCAAGGGCTTTCAATTTTGGCAGAAAAATCTTTGTTCAGTGTTCCAGCATTCAGCCACGTTTATTAAGTACCTATTGTGGGCCAGGGGCTATGTTGTAAGGAACAGCAGCCGGCAATCCAAACTCGGCTCCTGCCCTCCTGAGTTTACAGTCCAGTAGATGAGACAGATGGGGGGAAAGTACTCAGATAACTAGCTCAACTTTCAAGAGAAGTAGAGGTAGGAAAGAGACGCAGCTAGGTGACCCAGAGCCGACTTGGGGTTAGGAAAGACATGGGGAGACATCTGAGCTAAGATCTCGAAGGCACAAAAAAGAAAAAAGATAAATGAGCCACAGAGATGAATGAACCAGGCGGGACAGATTAGAAGAAAAGTCCCTGGTTGGAAGGCATTGTGTTAAGTAGCTGCCCTGGGCGAGACAAGCAGGGCAGCGTTGGGGGTAACGCTGGAGGGACACAAGGACTAGATCTCCTGTGGCTGAAAAGAGGCCCACCATGACCTTCCCACCTTCACTTTTTCTCGGTCTTTGAGTAACCCTGGTGGACCTACAGGCTTAGTAGACTAGAGCTTTAAAACCACTATTGCAAAGCTAGACCTTGTGTGAGGCACATAACTGGGATACTACGGCAGGAGGATAGCAAATTTGAGACCACGTGAACAATACACCAAGATTCTGTCTCGTCTCAAGGAAAACAAAAATTAAAAAAAAAACAAAACTGGAAACCACTGTTCCAGCTTACTTGCTATTAAAAAAATATTTTTACATATTTATTTTATGTTTATGAGTGTTTTGTCTGCATTCATGTCTGTGCACCACATATGTGCCTGGTGCTCAAGGAGGTCAGAAGTGGGTGTTGGACCCTCTGAAACTGGAGCTACAGATAGTTGCGAGCTGCCATGTGAGTGCTGGGAATTGAACCTGGGTCCTCTTTAAGAATACACTTGCTCTTACCAGTGGAGCCACCTTTTCAGTCCACCTTTAGGACAGTTTTCAGACAAGGTTGCTGCACCTCTCCAGTGGCCCACTGCAGTGCTACTCTGTTAACTCTGGGCAGCTCACCAGCCTCATCAGGGACAATGTGATGTGGGGACAAGTTCCCAGGACACTGCACATCTCAGCAGTTCATGAGTGACAGGAACAGGCTGAACAGCCACCCAAAACTGTGGCCCGAGGAATGGAACCCAGGCTGAGATGCTACCCTCTGAAATCCTATGCTAGGAGGATCATTGACCACCCCATCCCTGCCTATCCCCATCACTCATCCCAAGGCATAGACAGGCGGCCTGCCAGGACAGCGGACCCCGCTCAAGCTCCAGTCTTAACATTCCTCTTCACCCATGGGTCAAGGTCAAGTGCAGGGTATTTTCCCAAGCTTCAAGGAACAGCGGCGCCGCCTGATAACTATAGTTACTACTTGGCTACCAGGGCAGCCAGGCTGGAGAACAGAGCAGTCCACTGGACCTCAAAGCCAGGGTGCAAGGGAAAGGGGCCTGGGGAAGAGGGCCTGGGATAGACAGCAACTTCAGCCCCAGGAAGTAGGAATGTAGTCACAAGGAAAAGCTAGCAAGGCAGGAGTCTGAGCAGAGGCTCTGCCAGCTCTTCCAGAAAAAGCCGGAACCTTCTTATCCCAAGCCAAGATGGAACTCATCTAACTAGACCAGGGTCTGGCATCACCTGTCGCAAGTTTGTGTAAACACGCCACCATTTGTTCTCTGTATTGTCAATAAAACAGCCGGCCACAAAGCTGAGCAATGGAGAGAATAGGATGGGACATCCTGGTCTGGAGGGGAGAGAAAGGAAGTGAGTGGGGAAAGAGAGAGCAGGGATCGACATAAAAGGACTTTAAACCATGAGGAGAGATGAACCAGACCTAAGATATGACTAAAAGAAAGTATAATGGGTGAAATCTGAATAATAGGAAACTATGCAGGCTTTGAGGTTTAGGATGGAGTAACTATTGCCCAGCATTGTGCTCTAGGTTAATTAAATAAATCCTAGTCTCTGTATGGTGATTTAAATATACAACTGGTTTAGGAATAAGCACTGCTTAACTAAAAGATAAATCAATAATAAATATTAATAACCCACAACAGGAGAGCCGTAACTGGCCTGTCTGCAGCTTCTGGGTCCAGAGCCAAAGGCAGTTAGCAGCCTGGAGACAGCAGGGACAGAACTCCAGACTGGAGACAGGTGTGGTAGGCATCACAGCCCCCTTTGCACACTACAAAGGTTCTGACTAAAAGAAAGGTTCTACATACAGATCAAGGACTACCACAGAGGCAATTGCCAGATCAGGAAAAGCTGCAGAGGGTATCTCTGGGGTTCTGCTTTCAGTTTCATCAGCCACAGCTGGCCTGAGGCACACTGGTGTAACCACTGTCTCTCTCTTCTGCCCTCACGTGGCATGCAGCTCAACTCAGAACCCCTCCACCCTCTCCCAGGGGAAGAAGGTACAGAACGCAGGAGCAGGTACTAGAAGCCTTGAGTTAGGTCCAGCTCCTTCTCTCGCTGTATGATCGTCAGGAAAGATGGAGGGCTTGCTGAGACGGCTCCCTTTTCTGTAAAAACAGGATGCGTAAGAGCTACTGTTGGCTTTCAATATCCCCAGATCCAAAATCCTTGGACTTGACCATCCAGACTGAAAATTGCATCTGGATTGAATATGTACAGATTTTTTCCATTGTCGCTGCTCGTTAAACAATTCAGCATAGCCACTGTTTAATTAACATTGACCTTATCTTAAGCATGGTAAGAAATCCAGAAGTGATTTCGAGTAAGTCGTATGCCATCTGATAGAAGGGATTGAGCATCCTTGGGCTTTGGTATGTGCAGAGGATTCTGGAACCAATCCCCCAAGGAAACAGAGGGACAACTACTCTTGGAATGTAGAAACAATCGGATGGGGAATGAAGGTAAAATTCATGTCACCATGGCTACTCCTAACAGTGTGAGGGGGATAGGAAGGGAAATAGGAAGGGAAATCAAGAAGGAAACTTTGAATTTTAAAATTGGGTACTTGGTGGTGGGCATCTAAAAGTTCCAAATCCTGTTAATAAGTTAAGGGCTGTGCTAGACGGTGGACGCTGAGGACCTGGGGTGGGAAGGTCATTCTCTATTAAAAAGGGAAAGGAGAGAGGAAGTGAAGTTTTACAAGATGTTTGAGCCAAGAGACTGGGCAGACAGCCGCTTCTCCGGGGGGCAGCTGGCGTCCATCGCCAAGCTGCTGTTTTCCTCATTATCATGGCTGCTGCCTGGCCTATCCACACTGATGCTAAGGGCCAGAATAATTCAGAGTCCCTAAGCAAACAGTTGCAGCCACCTTCGACCTCCTCCTCGTGGAGTCAGCGTCAGGGGACTGGACTTTGGTGGACTGAAAGGAGTCAGAGGGGACAACAGCTCCTGGTGGTGGACTCTGGGATTCAGGAACCTCAATGCTTGTCCTGCAATGTGGCCAGTGTTATGGACACCATAAAACAATGGCAGTGAATGTCTGTTGAACACACAGTTTGCCAGGCTTTGGAGCTCAGCATTTATGTGTATTATCTCACTGAATTCACACAACCACCTTACAAAGATGATAGCATTGTTATTTCTAGTTTACAGACAGAGAAACTGAGGCATCAGGTGATAATGCTAACCAAGAGGCTTAAAGAAAACAAGACTAAAAGGTGATACTCTTGGATGAGAAAAGAACAAAATATTATCTTACCTCTGTTCCAAATAGCTCACTTCTTGGTTTTTCTTCACTGACTCAGTTTCCCCATATTTCTAGCTGCCACTATGGTGGTTGGGTACAAAAAGCAGGCCTCACTTACTGTTCTTGGGACACACATACTCGTTTTCCCAAAATTCAATGAGGCACGATTTTTAAAAAGGAACTCAACTAGAAGGGCTGGAGATGGCTTAATGGGCAAGAGCGCTTGCTGCACAAGCATGAAGGCCTGAGTTCAAATCCCCAGCCCCCACATTAAAAGCCAGCTGTGGCCACACGCCTGTAACCCTAGGGTTGAAAAGGGGACAAAAACAGGAGGATTACTGGGTGTTGCTGGCCACAAGCATAGCTCTAATTTCATGAGAGACCCTGTTGAAGGGAATAAGGTAGAGAGGGTTAGAGTAAGATATCTCTCCTCATATATGAATAGTATGCATACACGCAGATACACACACACACACACACACACACACACACACAGACACACACTTAAAAGAAGCTTATGAAAAACTTTGAAGAAACAGAACAAAATAAAAATATAAAAATCTGGGCATGGTAGTGCACTTCCGTAATCCTAGCTCTTAGGAGGTTGAGACAAGTTCAAGGCCAGCCTGGGCTTCAAAGTGAGTTTTAGGACAGTCTGAGATACTTAGCAAGATTCTACCTCAGAGCATATGCACACACCCATTAAATATATTTAACATAAATATGTAATACATAATACATATTTCTTCAATCATCTGGGAGGGGGAAAGGTTAGAAAGCAACATTTAAGCTGGGTAAGGTGGCACATGCCTTTAGCACAGCACTCAGGAGGTGGAGGACAGAGGGGTCTCTGAGTTCAAAGCCAGCCCAGTCTACAGAGTTTCAAGACAGCCAAATCTACACAGAGAGACCCTGTCTCAAAAAAACAACAAAACAAAATGACCAAAAAAAAAAAAAGGCAATATTTGTTTCTTAGAATTAGGAAAATGACAACCGCTGCATGTGCTTTTAGGAGTGTGTGTCTGTGTGTTTTAACGTTGGTGGTAGGGATTGAACTTGGATCCCTGTAAGGCAAATACTTTATCATCAGAGCTATCTTCCCAGCTCTTTGAGGTCTTAATATACATCATTTTCTTTTATCCTCAAGAATGTGAGACCTGGATCATTATCCTTACTTACTTCACACGTAAGGAGACTGATACTCAGAGAAGTTAGGCCCCCTGAAGCTCAAACAAATGGGGAGTCAGCTCCCTTTCCCACTTGTCTCCCTCCCTCCTTGTTTCTGTCTTGGCAGTGCTAGGGACTGAACTTTTGTTTTTCAAGATGGGGTTTCTCTGTGTGTAGCTTTGGCTATCCTGGAAATTACTCTGGAGACTAGCCTGGCCTCAAACTCAGAGAGATTGCCTGCCTCTGCCTCCCAAGTGCTGGAATTAAAGAATTGTGCCACTACCACCCAGCTGGGATTGAACTTCTGTGTTTGTTAGGCAAGAATTCTACTCCTGACCTATAACACTACCCCTTGTTTCTGATGAGACAGAGTGTTGCTGGGTAGCCCAGGTTGGCCTCAAACTTGAATCCTCCTCCTTAAGCTTCATGTCTGCCACTAGATTTGACTCTGCTCTCAACCACTAAATAAATGAAAGAGATGGTGACAGTGTTATAAAAATATTTATATTTTTATTTTGTTCTGTTTCTTCTAAGTTTTTAGATAAGCTTCTTTTAAGTGTGTGTGTGTATCTGTGTGTCTGTGTGTATGCATACTGTTCATGTATGAGGCCAGAAGAGAGATATCTTGCCCTAGACCTCATGTCTGTGTGCAGAGTGGTGAGTCTCAAACAGGAAAGCTTAAATGAGCACCGTGGCTCCGTCTGATTGGTTTCCAGATTCCCCCACCCCGCCCCAATCCCAGAAATAACAAGCACTTTTCTTCTTCCAGGTCATCTTATGGTCCTCATATCTGCTAGCCAAAAGAAAGCAAAGATAGTAAACCCCTATGTATTTCCACTTGTCCTTCTTTTCAGTTCACCTACACATTCTAGTAACTGTGAGTTCCCAGTGCCTGCAGTGATGCGAGCAGAGCCTCTAAGCCAGGGCTTGGCTCACAGTCAACAGTCAGTGCATTACTGTGCTCATCCCTGAGAGGCCTCTTTCTTCAGCCCCATCAGCAAGTCACCCTGATTCTCTTGGTACATGAGCAACACAGTTAAGCCTTAACTGGAGTTGACAGCAATAGTTACTGATAAGGAGTAGCTATGGAGTTCATGAGCTGTCTCTTTTAATCTCCACAGCAATTCAAAGATACAGAAATTCTTTCTGCTTTCTCCCATTTGCAGAAGATGAAACTGGGCTCAGAAAATATGAAATAAGGTCACGGCAAGGACGCACAGCTCCACAGTGACAGGACTAGGATCTGAGCCCAAACCAGTCAACCCAGAGCCTGCATACCCTCCAGCTTGCCCTGCTCTCTGTAAGTATGTGACGAGAGATACAGATACCAAATGAGGGAGGGGGTGGCATCATGCTGGCGGTGAAGGGAGAGGAGGGCAAAAGAAGTTCTGGAGAGATGGATCAGCGGTTAAGAGTTCTTCTGCTCTTACAGAGGACCCAGGCTCAAGTCCCAGCACCAACATGGTGGCTTGCACCTGTCTGTTACTCCAGTTGTAGGGGATCTGGTGCCTTTGTATGATCTCCTTGTGTACAAGGCATGCATGTAATACACAGATAGATATAACACATGAAACACCCATACACATATACTTAAAAATTTAGAAAGGAAAAAGAGAGATGCTTTAGGATGGAAAATGATGCTTGTATCTACCACAACCCAACCATGGGACAGCAGAAGACCTCCCTTCCCTAGACCATGAGGGCTTGCTTCTCTTTTGAGGCATGTCCTTGGCCAACTGGTCTACCCAGGAAAGCACTCAAAACTTCAAGAGCCTGAGGGAGTGAGAGCCTCATCAAGTCTCCAGAATAACTGTCAAAGGGAACAGCAAAGTAGGAGGCCCAGGGCCTGGGTTCGGCCAACTCCCTGCTGGCTCCCTATGAACTACTAGGCTGGCCTTGATGAATCTGTGTTTGATACCCTAGCAGGAACTGACACAGAGCAACCCATGAGCCTCATGTCTGTGTTAGTTCTCAGTAATTATAGGCCAAAGCTTTGACCTCACAGAAGCCATATTTACTGGTTGAATGTAATTCAAGGCTGGTCAGCTGACAACAGTGTTAGTCTTCCCCTCCCTACAACCTGACAAAACACAGTTGAAAGGTCAAATAGGGCACAGCTGGCATGTGAAGCATGCTTGGAGCTCTGGCCAACCTTCCGTAACCCCAATCATGGGACCTCACTTGCATGATCAAAATCTGCCAGCCAGATCCCTAAGCTGCTCTGTTTGTCAATACATCCATCTTCCTACCCTGTGCTGTTACGTGAGTATGAACCCATCCATGGAGTGTGAGCAAACAAGATTAGATGATTATCTGTTGGAACCCTGATGGCCTGAGCTGCATCTTCTGGGGACGAAAGCCTCCAGCGACCTCAGAGGCACTGAGATGCTCTGACGACAAGGGTCTATGAGAACCCTGTGGCTGTGCCGAGGGTTAGCTGAGGGAGGGGTCTGTCCCCACAGAGTACTGCTTCAGCAACTGGAGCAGAGCCAGTGGCTCCGCAGCGCCGTCACCATTTTTTGCACGTATGTAGATATTAATTAGCAGAAATAACTTGCCTTTCTGGGTTGTCTGGCTCCGTGTCTGCGGACATTCTTACATCCCAGAGAGCAATAGAGGATCTCTGGGGAGCAACATGTCATCACCATCACTTCTTGCCTGGAAGCTGCTCAAGCGAAGGCTCCAGGAAAGGCTGGGCCGCTGCTGGCGGGCTGAGGTCTGAAAGAGAACGTGAATGTTCCCCAGGCCTGGGCCTGGCTGTCATGGGCACCGACGGAATTTCTGAGTATGTCTAACTCTGCACCTGTCCCTTCTCACTTAGCCCCAGTTTGGCCCAGGCTGGATGGGCTGCAGCCAGAGGCAGACCAGAGAGAACTGGCCAACACTTCTGAGACCCGGGCTGGGGCCAGAAAACATGCAGAGCCTAGAGTTCCCACAGCTGCTAAGGAACCCAGGTAAGGAGCCCAGACTCACAGCTTTGCTGGCCTTTTTTGTGGCTATGGATGTGCAAAGTTTTGCAATCCTACCACATATTACGCCATTGTTACGCACCATGGGGTTTGTGGACCAGCAGCAGCAGGCATGGGTAAGAAATGCAGAGCTTTTACCCTTCCCTCAGTGGATCGCAGTGAACAAGATCCCTGGTGATTTGAACACTTAACGCTCAGCCCTAAGCAACCCTTGAGAGCAGAGCTATCCTTATTGGTTGTCTAAATGGCCGGTTTCTGAATCCTATGGGCTCAGCAATGAGGAAGCACTCAGAAAGCATAGAATTTCACCTGTTTCTGCAAAAATGAGTCCAGGGCCTTCTCAGAAACACCACCCAGCTTCCCCTAATGTTGGCAGCTTGTGCTGGTACAAATGGCACATGAACAGGAGAAAGTAAACTTAGACATAAGGCAATTAGACCACGAACCCTTTTCCAATGCCATCAGCTACCCCCACCTCGACTGTCGTTGGCCTTTTCTTCTGCTCTAGAACCCTCATGACTTTTAGGTGTTGAGCTCTTTAGTGTCCCACAACCTGTGACGGTGCCTCAGCTGTCCTTGACTTCTATGACCCTGTCTCTTTCAGTGAAGACTCTTCAGACAGTTTGTAGTCTATCCCTCCCCTTGGGCATGTCTGCTGTTGTCGTCTAATCAGTCAGAGGTTATGCTTGCATTCATTCATTCATTCATTCATTCATTCATTCATTCATTCATTCGTTCATTCATTCACTGTAGTGGGGCTAGACACTTTCCAGCTCATCTCAAGGAGCACGAGATGTCATGTGGGTATATCTTAACACCAGGGATGGTGACCCTGATCATTTGGCAGAGCTTGTGTTTGCTGACTTTCTTCTTCTTCGTTTCAACCTTACCACTACCTTTCTCTCTTTAATAAACATCTTAGAGAAGATATTTGGGGACTCTGCAACTGTATTGACTCCACTTAAACTTCTTCCCACTGAGCCCAGCACCTACCTCTGCTGGACCCTCCCTACAACCATTATTGCTGCTGTGTTTGTCCAATGGCGATTTTCAGTTTCCCCAACCCCTTCTATATTTTATGAACTGGAACTCTAGTGAAAAGACAGTTTTTCTTTTTCATTCTAAAGCTTCCTTATTTACATCAGTAAGGCCTTTGTGGGCATTTGTTGTTTGATCCTATGGCCTGTAATCTAATCTGTCGTTACCAGGATTTTATTTTGCTGCTTAAATTGTTTCCCAACTTATTCTTGTAAGTTGGTTGATGAGTCTCTATAACATGTTCCACCCTTGGCTGGAAACTTTCTCGTTTACTTCCAGATTCATCCTGTTAGGAAAGTTCAAATGATTTCAGTAGATGACTGTATAAGAGCATCTTCCTCCTAGCCCCCAACTTGGAAGCTGTAGCTGATTCAGTCCTCAGCTGGGAAGAACAGATGTTCAGATAGCTCCGAGACTTCACAGTGTGTCTTGCCTCCATGGCTCTAGGATCATCAAGGAATGCTGGAGAAACTTCTAACCTGAGCACAACCTGAAGGTAATATTCCTGTGGAAAGTGAGGGCTGGGAATTTGGCTTTCCCTGAAATCCCCCTCATGGTCTGTCTACACCTACTGAGTGGTGTGAGAGAGAGTGCTTACTAGTTCATGGAGATGAGCCAGATTCCCGACTGTATGACCTCCCTGTGCCTCAGTTTCCCATCAGTAAAATGTAGGTGATTATTATAAGCACTTGTCATTGACCTGACGTACGACTGATTTCAAAGTGTGTGATCTGCTTAAGACATTCTGCGGTACATGTGAACAATTGATAACCACTAGCCTGGGAGTCTGGCATTCCTGGCAGTAGCCTGTACTGTTGCTTCTGTTCAGTAGTTATCTGTCAAGCATCCAGAATGGAGCACGCAACGTTGGATCCTATGTTTTCAGCAGTGAAAAAAAAGAGATGGCACTGTTCTCAGTTACTCCCTTCTGAGGTAGGAATAGTCTAACCCTAAAAGCCCCCCCCCATTTTTGTTTTGTTTTTTTGAGACAGGGTCTCTCTCTACATAGCCCTAGCTGTCTTGGAACTTGCTCTGTAGACCAGGCTGGCCTCAAATTCACATTCATCCGCCTGCCTCTGCCTCCCGAGCGCTGGGACTAAAGGCAGTTGAGACCATGGCAGTCTACTTTTTAAGACAACAGAGGGAGGAGGGAGAGAATAACAGAGATTTTTGTCAACCATTTAATTCAAGTGTCGGCCAATGAAAGCACTGCGTTATGCTACAGCAAGGACACATGACCCAATCATCCATCAGCAAGACTTGCTTCCCGGTACCTCATGGTAAGGACTGTGTGAGTTCAGCCTAAAGAATGAAGCTGACATCACAACTGGGGAGCCAGAGTAAAGGGTCTTGCCCAAGCCCCTAAATCAAGAATGTATCTGAAAGTGGGCATGGTCATATTCGCCTGTGCTTGTAATATGAGCAATCAGGAGGCTGAGACAGGAGCCTTGACGTTCAAGGCCAGCCAGCTATATAATGAGGCCTGATATCTGTTCTGTGGTCTGCTTTTCAGTTATACAAGCCAATAAATCCCCTTTCACTGCTTATACCCGAGCCCTGAGCTTACTTCAACCCTTTAGAAAACTGATACTTGAGCTGTTACCGTTCTCAGTGCTTCATAATTCCATGCCTTGGTCACAAGTGCACACACATGAAGACACACACACACACACACACACACACACACACACACACACACACACACAGCTCACAGCCCACCCTTGGCTTTTCTCCTGCTTGCCTTGCCCTTTCCCAAGCTCCTCTGCCCAAGCCACTTCCTCCCAGGCAGAATGAATTCCCAGCCCCCAGTTTGACCTCTGGTGGCCTTGCCTTCTCTTCTTCAGAGGACTGAAGGACCGTGCCTTCTCTCAGCCAGCCAGCAGGAGAACGCTGCCCCCCCAGCCCCCCACCCTGGCTGCAGAAGGCTCCTGCTCCTGTCTCTGAGATCTCCTGTAACCCCAGGCCTGGGTAGACAAAAGCGCATTTGAGCCTTCCAACCTCCGTGCCCAGTTAGAAAGCCATATTCTAAGGACAGACCAGGAGACCCCGAGCCCAAATTCCCTCATCTTTTAGGAATATTCCTACCTCCCTTTTCCCAAGGCTAAGGAATTTAGTGTCCAAATTACTCACACACTGATGATTGACATTTCTTGTGCTGTTTTCCAACTTCAGCTATAAGCCTAGCATGGTACCCAGTAAACAATAAAGAAATTATGGCTGAGTAAATGAACGGTTGAATAAATGGTGAAAAGAGTGAATAAATGAGTAGAATAAAGAGGAAGGTAGTAACAGGACTTGGGTAGAGTAGTAGAAGGTGAGAAAGCCCAGAGAAAGAGCAGAGGGAGGAGCTAGATGGTGGGAGAGAACGGCTCTCAACAGAATGTCAGGAGGAACACAGGTATTCCAGGTTTCTCAGCTTTGTGTTTTCCATGAGAAAACGAGGCTGCCTCTGGCCTCTTTCACAGTTGATGACACAAGTGTTGTTTCTCAAGGACGTTGTGCCTCATGCTTTGATATGACCCATCACAGAAGATGAGGGCTCCACTCTTTTATTCCCACTCCCCAGGCCGAGGAAGGACAGAGCAGCTGAGTTGCCAGCAGGCTAGGTAGAGCCTCTCAGGCAGGGTCTGGGAGGTCCAGTGAACCTGAGATCCCTCCCGGCAAGGACTCCAAGTCCTCTGCAGGTCAGGGCCACAGGGACTCTGTCCTCCCATGAAGGTTTTCCTTCTCTCTGTGCCACCAAGTCCCAGGCCTGGCTCGACACTGGCACTGCCTGGAGCCGGTGAGACCTCAGGCAACCCAAGAGAGCTTCGGGTGACTGCGTGGATTTGCAGCTACAAACGAGAAGCCACGTTTTGTTTTGAATGGATTGTGCTCTGGCAGGAAAGCCTGGGATGCAAATCCACCGAGGGAACATGCAGATGGGAAGCAGATGTGGGGATGCTGCAGCGTCTTAGGCCTGCCCCAGCGTCTTAGGCCCACCTTTGAGAATGCGGCCCTTCTGCTGGAGAAAGCTGATGGGCAGGACTGCGCCTCGACACCGTGGGAGCCCCAGCTGTCACCCTCGCCCTCTCCCCCTTCCCCTCAGGACCAAACACTCCTTTTCTTGCATTCTTAGAAGACAGGTCTGTCCTTCCTGCCATCTCCTCCTCCAACCCCTCTTGCCCCGTCTCCTTATGTCACTTGTTCTCTTACTCTGTCTCTTTCTCAGACATTCTGCTGTCTGTCCCCAGTCTCTGCCTCTCCCTCCTTTGTCCTGGCTGCTTCCCAAGGCTTGTGCCCCTACCCTCCATGCTTGGATAAATCTGCCAATCAGCTTGAATCCCTGGAGTGAGGAACAGGAAGAACCTGCCAAGGGCAGACAGCAACCCCAGTTCCCTGAAGGAAGCTGTTTCAAGCCAGCTAGGCCTGGGCGGGCTGAGGCCAAGAATTTCTCACTTACCCTCAGGGCTGGATATTTAGTCTGAGTTGGGGAGGGCAGGTGGCATCCAGCCTGGAGCTCCTAAGCCTGCAGGAGTCCCGGGCGCTGTCCCAGCTCTCCATCCTTAGATCCCCTGCTCAGTGGGACACTGCTCTCGCTATCCTGGCTGCGGCCCAATCCTCTCCAGCATTGCAGAGAGGTAGCACAGCTGGGTACTGTGGTCACTATTTCCCAAGGGCACAGGCCCAGGTGAAGGGCAGGCAGGACAGGAAGAAGGGTATTTTGTATCCTCCACTGCACTGCTAAGCAATCCTTCCCTTTCCACCCCTGCAAGGCCCCAGCCAGCCTCCAAAGGCACACTTGCTTGTTCCTTGGCGTGTATACAGCATACATACTTTATCCAATTGATCCTGGGCTCCACATTCAGCTGCCTTGTTTTTCTTTATGTTCTTCAAGCCCTCCTGAGTTCTCAGGCAAGACCTCAAGGGCCATTTCTAGCACATTCCAGGAGCCACCAGCTGTCTCAAAACTTGATCTTGAACTCTTGAGTGCTACTCAACTTTTGAGGAGATCTTGAGAGACATACTGGAAATCATCTAAAAATAGGATGCTGCCATTCCCAGAAGACAGAAAGCGAGTAGAGGGACATTTCAGGAAGGCTTCTGTGGGTGTGAATGAGGTTGCTGTCAGGACGCAGCTGGGTCCTCTCCCTGGCACTCTCCAAGCCTGTCTGCTCAAGGCTGTTCTTCCCCTCCAGCAGGCCTTTGCTCCAGCCAGGACCCATGGGCACTTCCTGGTTCCCAGTACTGGGCTTTACCATATCATAAGATGTAGTAGTCTCAGGATCCTGGCACTCCGTGTGGCGCCTAAGCTCGGCTGGGAATTCTTCCTGCATCGGGCAGCCATTACACTGCTGCCTCATTATATGGCCCCTGGACCATGATTTTGGGTGGTGAGTTAACCAGGAGCACAGCTCTCTGCTCCTGAAGGAGACGAACAGGGTGCTGACACCGAGATCACGATTAGGGGAGGTCTGGGAGAGCCCCTGCCGCTGAGGGGACTCTCAGACCGGTCACGGCAGCGGTCACTGAGCTTCACACCCTTTATAGTGGGAGGTAGTCGCAGGACTGCTCTGAGGATCCACAGAGACTATCAATACCCTTTAGCAAGGAGTAAGCCACCACCGAGGACCGTGTAGCTAAAGCCATTATCACACAGGTCGGTGGATGGCAGAGGTCCAGTTCTCCGTTTACCTGTCCCCAGATCCCCCTGTTACTGCAGGATATTTAGTCCACTTCCAGGAGCCAGAACTGCATCTTTGTCTGCGGCCTGCCTTTGGCTGTTGGCTCCTGCTTGGGCCACCCACATAAAAGGCAGGCAGGTGCTTGAGCCCCAGGGACTCTCGGAGTAAGGGATAAACGCCTGGTGTCCAGACTCCCTGCAGACAGAGCCACTTCAGCTCCACAGCGCTAGGGTTGACACTGTACCCTCGCTTGGCCTCCTTCTCCACCCCACCCCCACCCCTGGGAAGATTCCTAAGAAACTGTCACTTTCACATATAACCCTAGTGTCTAAATCTCTTCCTGGGGGACACAACTTAGGATACCGGGAAATGCTAAGTAAACCTTAGGAGGTGTTTCCTTCAGCTACGTGACCCCTTCTTCCTCTTCCCAAATCTCGATGGAATCAGTCATGACACACTGGCCATCTAACTCCACGGACCTCTCTGCTTCCTGCACATGGCAAAGGCCAGCCCCACAGAAGCTGACAGCATGGCCATGGCATATTGTCTCTCCGTTCTCCACTAAGGAAACGGTCTAAGCTATGGGCAGCTTTTTGTGTCCTCCCTCCAGGGACTGGTACGGGATACCAAAGGGTTGGATAACATTTGTACTTGACAGTCGCCACCTTCCTGTAGTGCTAGATGCCCCAAAATGACGCTGAAGTTAATCCTCCTTTTCCCCCATGAGGCACACATGAATCGGTTGGCAAGGGCCAGATCCACAGATCCAGAGACCACTCTGGATATATATATATATATATATATATATATATATATATATATATATATATTTTTTTTTTTTTTTTTTGTTTTTTTTTTTTTTTCCTGGACTTGGTTACCTCTGTGTCACCTCAATCAGGATGATCTTTACTAGATTCTTTCACTTCGCCACAATGCACAAGGTCAACTATTTCTACCGCCCCTTATCTCTCCCAAACTTTTTGTTTGGTATCACAAACTGTGTTCCCTCCTCAGGAATGCACTTTGTGGGCACGCTAGAGTCTGAAGACTGTAATAATGCGATAGCCATGGATACTATCACTCAACCCCTACGCCCATATATTTACAATGCGTCAATCGTCTGCGGCACTAGCACATATCATTGCCAACCTGCTGGATGGTTTGGAACTTGGGCCCTGGTGTTCCTTTTTCCAAAACTAGGGGTGGTGCCTGGTGAAGAACCCTTGCCAAGTCCCGTCGCCGGGTTTCTAGCGGCACGGCATACTAAATAAGAGATTCAAGTCTTACCGCTTCCGGCAGTCCGGGCCACAGCTGCTGGTGTCGCCACTGGAATGGCAGGAGTGACTGCTTCTCTAGCTATTTACCATAGGCTTTCCTCTTAGTTTATCCAGGATCTCCAACGGGTGGCTCAAACCATCCTTACCCTCCAAAGCCAGACAGACTCACTGGCCGCTGTAGCATTACAAAATCAGAGAGAATCAGATTTACTAAGAGCAGAGAGAGGTGGTCTCTGTCTCTTCCTTGGGGAGGAATGTTGCTTTTATGTTAATCGGTCCTAGGAAAGGATAAGATCTGACAACTTCAGATCTCCAAAACCGTAAAAAACAGACAGATGCCTCTGGCCAGTGGATCATTGACAGTCCGGTATGGAATTAGATATTACCCCTTTTAACCCCGCTTCTCCTCGTTTTCTTAAGTCTACTAATTGTACCTTGCCTCATAAACTTCTTATCTAAATTTTTCCAACAGCAGAGTCAAAGGATCGCTAATCAGTTGTTGCTACAGGATTACCAAGCCCTAACTACTAAGCCGGAGGCCTGCGACACCCGATTATACCCTGAACAGATTTCCCCAAAGGACTTCAACGCCCAAGATCAGCAAGAAGCAGTCTGACTATAACAACACCCTTCTTCGACCCCCTTCACTTCTTTATTAAACAAAAAAGGGGGAAATGTAAGATTGGAGCTGAGGCGATCTGCTGCCTTAAGCCCACGGCAGGCCGAGGCAATCCTAAACCTCGGCTGCCCCAACCCACTCCAAGGCAGCCCACCAAGCTGAACTGGCAGGCCACCCTAAATCGTCCTGATGCCCCACAGCTGCGGTGACCCACTGCCGCCCCTTCCTGCTGGCAGCAGGGGATTGAATGGCCCACTACACCCCACCCCAAGAGCTATGTTTGCCCACTGCACCCCCCAAGAGTTAAGTCTAGAGGCCAACAAGCAGTAGCAAGAGGCTCGCTGCCAGTTCCCTTGATGGCCTCAGGGCAGTCGGTCCCTCCTTCTCACCCTGGGTCTGTGGGGGCAGGAGACAAAATGGCAGCCTCAGCGGGAGCTGTCCATGGTGAGTCTTCCTGCCTCAGCCTATGGAACCAGACACCTTTCCTGGCTCAGAATGCCTGCTGCCAACACCATGGGAGCTGTCTAGGATAAAGGACAACCTTTCCTGCGTCAGTCTACTGCCTTCACAGTGAACCCTTTGTAAATTGTGGACACTCTGTAGACCTTATAACGCCTCCAGGCAGAAAAGCGGCCAGACCTCTGCCTGAGGAAGCTCCAGCAGCCAAGCTCCCCCCATCCCCAGACCTCTGTCATCTCCAGCCTCTCATAAGGGTGGGTAGGACTCACCCCAGATTATGCAAATTTGAGGTGAGACGATGGATGAAAACTCCCAAGTCCCTGAGCAAGAAAACGGACCAATCCCTGAACAGAAAAGGCCACCAATCCCTGAGCTGTCCAAGGCCCAGCACTTGAAATCCCTGCCCCCTCTAAAAAAGCTCCACCTCCTAAGAATTCCTATATAAAGTCTGCATTTGCCCCAGTCCTCTGCTACCTTCCCCGCGGAGCAGAGGCAGCCACTACTGCATCCATCTTTCCTTTCCTGGATTTGACCCTCCAATGAATCTCTTTTAAGAGATTTACTGCCTGCTGTGAGGAGAAATAAGAAATGAAGAGGGAGTTCAGGCTCCTTGGCTCCTCAGCTCATCAGCTGCAACGTCTCTGTTGAGGAGGCCTCCTGTCAGAGCTCTGTGGTTCCTGGGTTCCTGTGTCTCCGTAGACCCCCTGGGACACTGTCCCACCCAGAGCTGTGAGGTTCCTGGGCTCCTGTGGCTCAGGATACCCTTGGCATACTGTTCCCACCTCCGAGCTGGGATACCTTCTCACTTCTCATAGCTGTGACTACAGATTTACAGCCCTTGGAGTTGGGAGTGGCCTAGACACCTTCCTACCCAATCAGGAAGGCAGGCCAACATACAAGAACCACATTTGGTGCCGTTACTTGTATTCCCGACGTTGGAGCTGTGGGCTTCCTGGATACCCTTCCATCCGAGTGCCAGAAGACAGGCCAACCAAAAGAACAACACTAGTTCCATCCATTCGCCTGAAAATTTCATGATTTCCTTGTTTTGAATGGCTGAGTAGTATTCCGTTGTGTAAATGTACCACAGTTTATCCATTCTGTGCACAGATCCCAAAAACATAAGTCTGATGGGCATCTTAGGCTTCATATGGGCTCACTAGTTAGGGGAGTGGGGGGATATCTCTGACATAGACTATATTGCCCACTTCTTGATCACTTTCCCCTGATGGGACTGCCCTACCAGGCCACAGGGGAGGAAGAAAAACTCAGTCCTCATGTGAATAGATGAACTTGGGTGTCTGGGTAGGAGGCTAACCTATTCTGAGGAATAGGGGAGAGGAGATGTAGGAGGGAGGGTGGGAATGGGAGGAGACAGGAAGGGGCCTATGACCAGGATGTAAACTGATTTTAATTAATAAAACAACCCTCTGATTTGTTAAGTCTTTCCCTTATTCCAAATATTCTCCTTTTTATCTGGTTTTCCCCTATAGAGATGACTTTCAAAATTATGGAAGCTTGAGACAACCCAAAATCTTAATGTGCTTTGATCATCTGTTTGGTAGAAGTGTCAGGCCCGATTCTCCCTCTATAGACTTCAACCCTCGTTTCTGTTCTCATTCGGGTTATTCCAGTGTTAGATGTAACCGAAGAGATACATGATAACAGGCCCAATTAAAAATATGCCTAATCCCAATTCCTTCAGTCCCCAGTGTCAGAGCGACCCATCACCACCTGACACAGAGGGACCCATGACAGAGGAGAAATGAAAATAGGATCTGAGAACTTCAACAGTTTTCCCCACCCAAATGTTAGCAAATAATGCCAACTATATAACCTTAACATTTTATAACTGCGGGAGCAGATTGTACAATCGAGGGGCCCTGAACGGAGGTCTCAAAAGCTTTTTGGGAAGTTGGTCCCTGGTCTTACTGTGAGTTCTGGACACAAAGTATGTTAAGGTCTGAAGATTTTAGGCATGTCTCTTATGTAAAAATGTATGGCTGTTCTGTTCATGGCTCTCCTCTCCTTGGTGCCCCTCAACTGTGGCAGAAGGACCTTTTTCATACCCAGGTGAGGCTGAAGAGGAACCGGAAATGGTCACCATGGTTATGGCTAACAGCAAACTTGGCTTCTGACATTAGCCTTAGTGGGAGGAGCTCCACTTCTTTTGCACATTTGTTTTATGTGACCTCCCCCTTCATTTTTCAAAGTTTCATCTAGAAAACAAAAATCCCAGGTTTATCTTGGAAGGGCAAAGGAATTAGCTCTGTCTAGGACAGGCAAAGGCTCGAGCCCAACAGAGAGCAGAAACGGGGGAGCAATGCCAGCGCTCAGATTCACCTGTGGCTTACAGAGCATTTCCCACCGCCATTACTTCATTTGAGTTTCAAGCTGCCTCCACCCTGCACATCGCACTACGTGTTACAATCAATCTCTCCTAGTTAAAGTGAGAGACTAAGCCATCTATGCAACAGTGGACACTTCTCAATTAAAATTCAACGCAGTCCGAGAGAGCTGTGGCTATCGGCTTACCACTGTAAGCGATTTTTAAAGAGGACAGGAGCCACAGCGTAACTCACTAGTGGAGCATTTGCAGGGACATTTCAAGACTCCAGGGTTCAATCCTTAACACCACAAAAAGCAATGATAGGAGGCAGGGGAGACGGCTCAAGGGGCAAAGGGCTTGCTGCTCAAGAATAAGCGCTTGAGTTTGGATTCTCAGCTCCCACATAAAAGCTGGTTGCAGCAGTGTGTCTCACTGCTGGAACAGATCTTGGAGGCTCGCTGGTCAGCCTGTCTGGCCAGAACGGTGAGCTCCGGGTCCAGCCAAAGACCCTGTCTCAAAAACTAAGATGGAGACAAACACATTTGATGTTGAGCTCTGGCCTCCACATACACACAAATAATAAAAATGATAGTGCCTATCCTAATCCCTCTTGTGTTGAGACGAGAGTCTTACTATGGAGTCCAGGCTGACGAGAAAAAAAAAATTCACTCTGTAGCCCAGCCTTACCTCAACTCCTATCTCTGCCTCCCAAATGCTGGCTGGCATTGAAGGCACAAGCTGCCATGGGCCACCATGTCAGCTGCACTGCCCTTTTTTTTTTTTTTAAGGTTATTTCAAGACACTTTTTTTCCCCCACAAATGCCCTAACGCTCATGTTCTCTGACACAAGCTGGGTTTGGAGGTTGAGGACAGACAGTTCAAGACGGGGAATATTCCTTATTGAGTGCATAGCATAAGCCATGGGCTGAACTTGTTCAGGCATTCACAGACACCTGGCTATGCCTGCGAAGGACCTGTCCGGAGACCTAGGTCCCCATCAGATAGGCCTCCCAGACCTCTCTCTGGCATGTCTTGTCTCTGTGGAAAGAGGCTGCTCCTACATAAAAACGGCTCTGGCTCAGATCTAAGACAACTGGAAAAGGCCTGTGGCCTGTCATTGCCCATATGGTTTGTTCTCAGTGAGACGGAGAGAGGGTTGCCAGGGTGAGCTGGTATGTCATGGAGGCGCCCACATTTCCAGCCAAGTGATGGACTTGGCTTCTACCCTTAGCTTTGAAACAGCAGCCCACGGCTTGGCCAGCTCTTGTCCATTTGCTTTTCTTCCATTCTCCACGAGGGCCTGGAGCTGGACACTTGGCTAAGGCTCTTCCCCAAACATTTGGGGACTGAGAGATGGAGGGATGCCTGTTGCCCTGGAAGGAGCAGCAGAATGTGCAGGCACTGCCCTGAAATGGGCAGTGGCAGCCTCAGGGGTGTAGAGTGGTAGGGTTGGTTGCGGACACGCCCACCAGACTGGCTCCCTAGGGACCCAGGGGTTGTAGGCCCACACAGTTTGCCTCCTTGCTTGAGCTGTTGGAACCAAGATGACACCAAGATTCATCTAATAGACATGTGACTTTGGGCAGATCACTCCTTGTGCCTCAGTTTCCTCCTGTAACATGGAAATACTAAATATAGCTTATAGAATAGATGTGAAGATGAAACGAGTTAACACAGCCCAAACGCTTAGGGCAGGGTCTGCATGGAATAAACGCAATCTAAATGGCACCTGTTATCACACAAGCTCCAAAATTATCCCTTTAGGTTGTTTTCTGTAACTTAGCAACGGCCTGCCAATCAGGACAAGTGCTAGAGAAACACACCTTCTGCCTTGTGCCACCATTAAGGATGCTGTGACTGGCAGCTCCTCCGGCTGCTTCCCTGCTAGCCACTCAGCTACAGACTAGTTTCAGGGCCCTGACTCACTGGTGTCTGTTTCAGCTTATAAGCCCTGCAGAGGTGTTTAATGCCCTGTTAGCACCTCACTGCTTGTCCCGGGCATTAACCACCTCTGCGGGCTCCCTCTGGACGGGCTGAGCTACCTTTGAAAATTAGTTCCTGCCATGGCCCAGGCTTCTCCAGCTCCTCCCAATTCCTTCCCCCAGGTCACTCCCTTTAACCCAGAAAGTGAAACCAGTTACTGGCTAGATTTTGGAGGCATATGTGCATTTAGAAAAATGTCCCAGCTTTAGTCTGCTGTACTACCTGAAGGAGAACCTAGAGCAGCCTCAACCAGAACTGTCTTTCCCCACCCGACACCTGCGGACCTGCCCTCACCCTCACTACCCATGGTTTAGTATGCAATCAGGCAGAGAGGCAAGGGCTCAAATTTGAAGCAGATGTTTGGGATGATGAGTGGAGCTGGGGTGGGGACAATAGAAAGGATGTGGACCCTTCTAGAACTGCTTGCTCTGACCTGCTGCCAAGGCTGAGGGAAAATGACTGAGTGTTCCTGGTTAGACGCAGCTATTCCCTGTGCCAGGCTTTCCTGGGCCTCAGTCCTTGGAGGCTCTGGCTCTGCTTCCAGAGTTCTCCGTATCCTTGTGCCAACCACTATCTTGGCCCCCTGTTCTTGCTGCACCAAGCCCCTAAGCCCAGCCTCACCCCAAAAGTCAGGGCTGGAGTTTTGCTTCCTTTTTTCTCTCCATAGCTAATCCACAGTGACATTTTTGAAACCAAAACTCAAGATAGGGTCTGACAAGAGAGATTTGTGCTGGTTCCTAGTGTGAGAGGCTGTCTGGAAGACATAACTTAGATGCCAAGACAACAGAATTTTTAAGGTTCTGGGGGCGGGGGAGCAGACGAGAACCATTGTGGGATCTACAGATGGATGGCTGCTACCCGACCCCTCCTGCAACGTTCCCAGAGCGGCACACGAGCCTTCCTGGATTTGTTCAGTATGTTCATTTCTCTGAGACATAAAGTACCCGCTAGAGAACACAATTTCACTTCCATTGCTGGGTTGATCTGAGGAAAACACGTGTTGGTATTATCTTGAACAAGGCTTCAAAGAAATCCTTTTAAGAAGGGAGCAAAAGCCGGGCATTGCGGTGCTCGCCTTTAACCCCCACACTTGGGAGACAGAGACAGGTGGATCTTTCTGAGTTCAAGGCCAGCCTGGTCTACAAAGGGAGTCTAGGACAGCCAAAGCTACACAAAGAAACCCTGTCTTGGAAAACCAAAACACAAGAAGAGGAGGAGAGAGCATAGTGAGCTGGTTTTCTTGAGGCAGAGTCCAAACTAGTACCAATCTAGCTACTGGGGGAATCACCAGAGCTGCCCAAGTCCCAGAGAGTAGCAAGATTGGTCATACCACACAGCAGAGAACTCAGGGCTCATTTCCTGGGTTTGACTCGACACTATGGGAAAACTGGAATAAGTTCAACGTTTCCACTCGTGGTGGCCAATGTCATGGCTCTTCACAGTGTTAAGCCGCTTCTCTGTGCTTTGGGGTTCATCGAAAATGGCTTTGTCTTCCCTCTGCCATCCCAGTTATTCCAACCAAGCACACGTCTGTTTGATTGCTATTACTGTTGAAAACACTCCCTTTCCCCATTCACTCAAGATTTTAATTTCATTCACTGAGCTGCAGGCAGCCGGCCAGTTCCCTGCTGCCAAAGTCGGTGCCCAGGTCTTGGGTGGCTGGGAGAGCAGGTTAAAGGAGAACTGCCCTTCAGAGCCTGACGTTCCCTTCCCCAGCCTGGTCCAGGATCTGCTAAGTGACAGACTTCGGTACAGTGAGAACTTGCTCCTTGGGTCTGTTTGGGTCCATCTTTACAAGCGTTCTTTCTTCTCTGAAAGTCAGCAGGGAGAGTAATTTCTCTTTGTTAAAGGAGCTAGGTATCTCACTTGCTGCTGTTACATGTAGTCTCCAAACACATATAGAAATATTCCCTACCCCTGTGAAAATAAAGTACAATGTGAAATGTGGGGGCATGTGACCCTATGTCTCAGGGTAAGGGCACGAAACTGTGAGGTACTCACAGGCAGGCATTATATTCCATCTAGTGTTCCAAGCTCTCTGTGGTGTCTCCATATACAAGAAATGTTTGCTGAAATACAGATATGGACAGAACTAGAGCGGAAACGGTCACCACAGATCCAGAGATGAAAGAGAAACACCAGATTTGAGCTGAGTCTTTTGCAGAAGTTGAAATGACAACTTGGGAGAATTAGACCTAGGACTTAGGAGACCCTAAAATGATGACACATGCTCTTTTTACATGTTTTGCATTCGGAATAGCCTAAAAGTCATCAGCCTTCTCCAGCTGGCTTGCAAATCCTGATATCCCCGACTCTGCTAATGGGCAGAGGAATGTCTTGGCAGCTTCTGTGAGTGGGAGTTCTGGAGAGAGGGAACCCTCAGCCTGTAAAAGATAGAAAGCTTCAGATTCCGCCTTTGACAAACCAACAGTGTAGGTGAAGCAGGGGGTTTGTGGAGAAATCATCCCAGAGAGGAACCTTCACCAAAAACAAAACAAAACAAAACCAAAAAACTGACCATGATTATAGCTTCAATAGAATCATGGTGTTACTGGTGTGCCAGGATGAGGAGGGTGGCACTCTTGAAATTGTACGCTTTCCAGTGAAGTGTGCTTCAGGAATTTGGCCTTTACCAACTGGTGTTGTTTCATGTAAAGATAGTATAGACAAGAGGTTTATTCAAATGACTCTTTCTCTGCAGACACAGTTACCAAAGATAAACACCAGAGAACTGTGTCTGACTTCATTGTAATTACCCCATTTACATGTGACTAAAGATCTTCCACCAATGTAGAGATAAAAATAATTTTAGGACCCGCCCTCCTCAGTTACTTCGAGGGAGTCTTGTGTTCTTTAGCAGGGCTCATTTGAAACTTGGCAATCTCTTTTCCCAGGTTATTAGCTCACAGTTCTACAGAACTTTCTCTATGCAGACTCTACCTCCCCCGCCCCAGACATGGTTTCTCTATGTAGCCTTGGCTGTCCTCGAACTCACAGAGATCTACCTGCTTCTGCCTCCCTGAGTGCTAGGATTACAGGTGTCCATCACGCCCAGCTTCTCCATGCAGACTCGCTGTACCTCTTAAAAACTCTCTTACCCTAAAGCACGGCCTTCTCTCCATCAACCCCAGATCACAGTGACTAGTAGGTAAACCGAGGTATAAAGTGTTCACTTGTCACACCCAGAACCAAGTAAATGTGAGGCAGGCAGGTCATACTGGCAGCCTAATGCCTGGGTTCTCTCTGTAAAATTATCAAGAGACAAACCAAAAATGTCAAGTTTGGTTTCTGAAAAACAATGGACTCATCCTCAAATACAGTCCTGGAGCCAAGCATGGCGGTGGCACATGCCTTTAATCCCAGCATTCAGGAGGTAGAGGCAGGAGAGTTCTAGGCCAGCCTGGATTGTACTACTACAGAGACTCTGTCTCAAAAAAAAAAAAAAAAAAAAAAAAAAAAAAAAAAAAAAGGCAGACATTGAGTACTGAGTCTGAAAAACTAGCCCAGTCCACAAATTTGGGAGAATTTACTGTACTGTACTCCCATACTTATATGGTACTTAGTAATGTCCCACTGACTATCACAGAGTCTCAATCATGTCAAACCAGGCCACAAACAGGTCATAAATGCCAAGGAGTACCTGACGCAGCCTCAGAACATAGGGTTGATCAGGTTCAGCACCAGGAGTCTGGGCTACATTCTCATGGGGCCAAGATGGTCTCAGGGGACTTTTAAAAGTAGCTGTGAGGGTGCAACCAAGGGCGCAACATGCGAGGACCACGGTAAATGGGGATTACATGACAAGTGGAAGCTGCAAGGTGCTGACACTGTTTCCCGCTGGGGGAGGTGGCTTACTGCATACTTTCCCTTCTTTTGTTCTGTTTGGGGCTCTGCTGCTGTTTGATACTGAAAGGGTTTTTGTCTTATGAGGTAGGGTCTCCCGGTGTTACTCAGGCTGTTCTTAAACTCCTGGGCTCCAACGATGCTCCTGGCTCAGCCACGCAGGCAGCGGGGACCACAGGATGCGCACTACCACATCCACCTTCCTTGAACTTTTAATGTTTGTTTTGTAACAGATGTGTGTGCCTGTGAGTTTATGTGGGTGCAGATGCCTGTGGATGTCCTGGGTCCCTGGCTCCCCTGGAACTGGAGTTAAAGGCAGTGAAGGTGCCAGGAACCAAAGCCAGGTTCTGTAAGAGCAGCAAGAGTCCCTAACTGCTGAGCCATCTCTCTAACCCCCTCCCCTTTAACTTCTCATTTAGAAAATGTCTCTGCTAGACTTTCTGATGTAGAGAGCAACAAATTAATGCCTAAAGACTTATAATAGATACCCTTTGCTCATAGTGAACCAGTTTCCCCCTCAGGCTCGGAACACAAACACTTGTCCACTGGATTGCTATCTATAGCGAGTAGCGTGGCCCTGCCCTGAGGACAGGTACTGGAGACTAGCCAGGGCCCCCAGTGCACTCTATCCACGGCAGATTGCTCCCTGCTTCCAAGAACATACACAGCATCTCTAAACATTTTCCTCCCCATCTTCCTTAAGTACTGCCCACCCCAACGCAAACAGTCACTTAGCTCTCGATTCTTGTAGGCATTTTATTTACTGTACAAAATATTTACATCTCCAGCTGCAGACGTCCAGACCTGGCCTGACAATGTGCAGCAGAAAGCAAGTCTCTGCCAAGTTTCTAGAACCACGCCAACATTTTCCTCGGTGTTCGTTTCATGACTGGTCTCCTTCAAGGACACTGAAAAGCCAAAAGCCAGGAGGGCAGCTGGCCTTCTGAGTGCCTATGTCACAAAGCATAAACAGAGGAACTGGCCAAAATAAGGAACATGAATAGAAAATTGCCCAAGAAATAACACATCTTTTTATCTCTCCAACAGACTATACTGTATCTTTTTCCCCACACTGGCTAGTACCAAAATAGTATTAGGAAAAAAAAAAAAAAAAAGGTAAAAAGAAAATGCAAAAGAGAGCAAAAATGCTTCTGAACAGTTGGGAGAGAGTGAACTGGAAGGATAAAAAAGCACACAGTACTAAGGGGTTTTGTTAAAGACTCTGGTGCCTAAAGACCACCCTGGGATACTGCAGTCGGGCTGCAACAGTGCCTAGGAGACTGAAAAAGTGCTATGACTAGAGCTTAAAATGACAGGTCTAGCCAAGAATATAAACTGTCCCCCTCTGCAGAGTCTCTAGAGGGGTGCTGGAGCCAGGACTGCAGAACCTCCAAGCGCCAAGCCAGCCATGTACCCCAGCTGGAAGCCTCAATGGAGGACTGAGGGGCAGCAGGGTAATGGCCAACCGAATCTTGTACATGCTCCATGGGAAAGTGTGGGCAAGCGGCAGCACCTTGTCCTGGTCCCTGAGGAGAGCAGTGACCATGTGGCATGGAGGATCCTGGGGTGAAGAAGCCCTGATGCCAGGTCCCAGACCCCGAGGATAAGTGAGGTCAGCACCCACACCAAGAGAGGACAAATGATGACTGCGAAGGAGGTCAGGCAGGAATTCTAGCAGCTCAGGAGGGCTTGTTTCTCATGATCCCTAGGAACAGGAGGGCTCAGACATGCTTCCAGGAGGCCAAGGCACTGTCACAAGAACTACCTTGTCTCGGGATTCTGTGTACTTGCTGGTTTTGGCATTAAAGATGGCTTGTAATATTCTGAGTGTCTTGTAGCAAAGCCTTATTAAAGAGAGAAATTGGGAAGTCCGTGTGATCTTGAGCCTTAAAGTTGTTTTCATTTAAACACTAATGAAAAGATGTTATCGTCTTCCGAGAGGCTGACAAATTCTCTTGGATCTCCACGTAACGTTGAACCCAATACAGCTTCCTCCCTCCTAGGTTCCCCTTCCTGGTAACTGATGAAGTCAAGTACCTGGAATTGCTAGGTATTTACTGCTGCTGGACCTCTGCCATGTCTATCCCAAAGGACTATGATCACAGTTCCTCTGCCTGAGCACTGCCAGAGACCACCACCAAAGTGAGCTGGCATGCTATGTTCACTGTCCAGCAGAATGCTAAAGAAAGCTCTTAACAGACTACATAAGTTGGAGGTCAGGCCAAACCATCCTTCAGTGCAAACAACAAGATCAGAGAAAAGCATCAGTAGTCTTCAAGCCATCCACATGCCTGGACATGGCCCTTCCCCGAGGGAGCAGCACAGCCATCCTTCACATTCTTCTGACGGCTTTTCTCACTGGCTCAAATTCAAGAGGAAGCTTAGCAAACTCCTTATGGATTAATGATCATCTTTGAAAATGCCCACAGGGAGTGTCTTTTCCAGTTCTGTTACCACAAAGAGACCCTTTTGTACTACCAGTCCGCATGAGAACTCACCCAGTGCCAGGGCCTGCGCCTGCCATTGTGTGGGAGGATCAATCAGATGGCTTGTGTGAGCCCCATCCTAGCTGTGCTTCTCCTGGCTATTGGTGAGAGGAGGCGATAGGTAGCCCAGGAGAAGGGATCACGTGCCAGTGTGGTCAAGTAGTGAGATCATGGAGGGTATTTCCAAAGAGCAGAGGGTGCTGGAACGAGGCATGGCCCAAGGGTCTCAGCATGCCAGCTTTCCAACAGAATCGAGTCCTCTGTGTCATCCATCGTTCCAAGCTACTGAGGCAGATTCAGCTGCAGAGATCTTCAAAGGACCAAATAAAATGACAGCAGCATGGTCCTCTCCTCATGACTGAGTAGGGCTCAGATAGGTACCACGTGCCCAAGTGGCCTGTGGCAAACGTGGACACAGAGAGGTGAGGTAAGAACAATGGAGATGACAGAACACTCCAGACACAGGGGAGCATGCAGTAGCTTCTGGCTAATGGTTACGTGTATTAAGGTCAGTGATTATGCTTGTGAGCATGTGTCCAGATGCTCGAGAGAGGGCGGGAGCCAAGCAGGAGCGGTCAGAGCATGCCGAAGCCCTCACAGCCCTCGCTGATGGCCAGCTGGAGCATTCTGTGGACCTCTTCATATGAGTCATATGTAGGGAGGCACAGTTGGTTAAAACTGGAATAACAAGGAGGAGAATGATTGATTCTTACTACAAGGAACATGGGCTAGGGCTAGAAAGAGGCCCTCCCACAGGAGATGCTTTGGGCAGCCAGGCACCTACCATGTGTGTGCAGTAGGGAGCGTGCTGTGGGTCGGAGCAGCAATAATCTGAAATGAGGGACAGAGGGCGGCAAAGCCTCCGGGTGGGAGCTGAGAGGAGCCTGTTGTGAACTGAAGCAGCCGGGCCAACTCCTCCTGGGTCAGACTGGAAACCACAGTCCAAAACCACCTCATGACCTGGCAGGAAAACACAAGGCTTTGGTCACACGTGGTGTGCAGTCTAAGGCTGGATCCCTAAGGAAGGAACAGGATACTCTGGGTAGGCATATGCTCCCATTTACAGTTCTGTGAGGCACGAATAACAACCTCTGCAAGAATTTACGTTGTCGCTGGCTCCGAGGGTAATCGCCAATTGATTGCTTGGCTCCCTTTACTTGCATTTCCAGCGTACTGCCCAGTGGTGGGGTCAAGGTAACAGCCTTTAGGGACCTGAGCTCCTCTCAGCTTGGAGAACCACCTGTTTCCCCTATATCTATCATCTTTTTGCCAGTCAACATGTCAACTTCTCTGACTCCTCTTTTTTTCCTTCTAAAACTATTCCACACAAGATGATACCAATCAGACTGTAGAAACTTTAGCCCCTTACCTTTTCTCTGAAATGCCAGGATCCACCAACCACCACAGCATGGGCTTTGAAGTCAGCCACACTGATGTCTCCAGTGCCACACATCAGCAGCTAGACAGACAGAAGGACAAAGTCACACTAATTTAGTCAGTTACCTACTGACATGGGAATGCAGAATAAAATCAGTGCATCAGAATCTCCAAAGCTGGATCATAAGCTTATGTAGCTGAAAAGTTTTCCTAGGTGTTTCCGGTGAGTGTGCCTAATTCAGAACTGCTACGGACTCTTTGTAATTAAAGAACAAAATTAGAGAAACAAAAGAACCAACTATATGTTCTAGACAGCGGAAAAGCGCCAAGGAGAAAAGCCCCATTTATGAGTGCTGTATCTCAGGTCTGTCTTCCTTTTGTGGATTGAACTTTTACTACTTCCCTTCAGCTCTGCTTCCACTTGAACAGACAAACTAAAAGGCATGCCAAGCAAAAAGAAAAAGGGAGAGAGAACATTAATGACATAAGCCCTAAATATCTTGCTGATGTCCTAATTTGGTTCAAGATCCAACATGTTACTTAGTAGACTAGGAGTACCCATCCAATAGCTATAAGGAATGATACCTCTTAATAAAGAGACAAAAAAGCTCAAACTAAGCCCCAGAAGACGTGGTTTCTTCAAGTCCATGCCAAGTTAATGAGTAACTAGGAGGAAGTGTAAGAAACGAACTTTCCTTTCCACTGACTTTTATATGTTGTTAGAAATGCTCAGATGAAAACAAAATACTCCAGTGCTCCAAAATACTAGCACTAGGTAAGAGGTTTTACTACAAGTTTTAGACTGAGGATTCATTGTTTAGATTTTATATCTCAAGGCACAAGAATCGATAAAATTCAGAAGGCGTTGACTGTTCTCTAAGACAGTTCAGCTAACAAGAATAAGTCCACAACATCACCTGATACTAATTTTTTTTCTTATAAATTTTTAAAGGATTTCTTTTTTGTTGTTTTGTTTTTCTTTTTCAAGACAGGTTTTCTCTGTGTAGCCTTGGCTGTTCTAGAACTCCCTCTGCAGGCCAGGCTGAGGTTGAACTAAGAGATCTGCCTGCCTCTGCCTCCTGAGTGCTGTTTCTAACAGGGAACAATTCTCAGAAACAAACTCCTTGGGAAAGCTATGGGAAGTTAAAGATTGTAATGTTTACTGTACGGATCATCTGTGAGGAGCAGCAAGTGAAGACAAACTGACTGTTTTGTTCTTGACTCATAAAGAACTTTCATTCAGCTAACTATAAAAATGGTATTTACCATCTTACAGCTAACTCTTGGTTGATACAAAATGTGAAATATTAAGTTATGATAAATATGTAAACACACACACATTCACACATCCTCTGATACTATAGATATGTAAACACAGACATGATTTTAAATATAATCCCATTGTGGGTTTTCTTTCACTCGCATATAGCCCATAGGAACTTTGTCTTCCTCATTGCAGTTTCTGTGGTATCTCAGCACACAATTCATAGTTCACATATACCTAAACAAACACATTGTATAATCTCCTAAAATGTCATAGGACATCATGAAGACTGCACTTGTGCCAACATTCCTTACAAGTCAATTAATACCAATAATAACTGATAAATAATAACTATCATTTTTCATAAGTACTTGCCACTTTCTGTCTTTCAACATTTCTAATTTTTGAGAACCGAAGAAAGGGTCACTGAATAGAAGAGTAACAAGTTAATCCAGGGATGGAGAGACTGCTCACTGCTGTTCTTCCAGAGGTCCTGGATTCAATTCCCAGCATTGACATGGCAGCTTACAACTGTCTATAACTCAAGTTCCAGGGGATCCAGCACCCTCTTTTGGCTTCTGCAGGCACCAGGCACACACATGGTACATACACATGCATGCAGGCATAACACTCAAACACAAAATAAAATTTAAAAATGTAAAAAGTGAACCCAACTCCTGTATAGTAAAAAAGACTTTCCAGCTACATAGTGAGTCTCTGTCTCAATCCTCTCACCCCACCCCCCCTCAAAAAAGGGCCTTCCTGCCACACCTCTAAAGAAGGTACAGCAGGCAGGAGTCCGTAAGGCATGCTCTCAAGAACAGCAGTCTTGGGGCTGCTGAGATGCTTTGAAGGTAAAGTCATTTGCTACTGACCAAGCGTGACCACTTATGTCCAGTTGGGAAACTCATGTGTTGGAAGGAGAGAATGAAGTCTACAAGTGGCCTGTAGACCCACATGTGTGACACAGCACTGGTGCGCTCCTCCACACGTTAATGAAAAGCAACACAGAACAAAATAGTGTCAAATCCTAAGCACTTACCTCAAGCTCATTCTCATCAAAAATCGCCAAAAGGTTCTCAGGAACCAACTCATTTAGGCCTGAAATGAAAGTATCCAAGTTAGAGCCATACCCGCAACTACGACACAGACATCTTGAGCACAAGGAGACAGGAGCCCACCTTTTAGGAAATGTTCCACCTCCTCTTTCACTTGACTGGCCAGCCGATACTGGGCTAGCAAGTTTAAATAGAAGATTTTATTTGCATTGGTGACTGGGGTTTGAGCTCCACCTGTCATGAGTTCTACAATCTGAAACAGGAGGCAAAAGACAAGACAAGAAGAGGTTGTGGATAGAAGACTGTACGACGTATCAGCCTGGAATGTTCCACAGGCCACATAACTGGACTCCCTCAGCGTCAGCCTTAAGTTTCTAATCTGCACTTGGTTCTCTAACACACCTGCTTTTACCTTTCCTTACCAACCATCGGGGCTCAAGCTTCTGTAACTCTACTAGCTATGATCTCCAAGGTGGGTGCTAAGTGAGGTCTTCTCCCATGCAGTGGAGCAGTGGTGAGGCAACAGGAAGATACCACAGTCTCTGGGTATATTTTAATCCATCTCCTACAATGAAACCACTGATGACCTTTTCTCAAAGAAGCTTTTTCGTAACTCTGAAGTTCGAGGGTGGAAACAGTTGTTCCCACACATTCTTCTATCCTCCAAGTACACAATGGAAAGAACAACGGCTTGAGACTTGGAGATGTGGCATCCAAAACTCCAGCCCCGATACTAACCGGCTATACAACTTCACTCTGGTAACTATGTGTTCTTCAATTTGTCTGTCTGCAAAGAAAAGCTGAGCAAGCTTCCCGAGTCACAGACAGAATTAGTACACACACAGCTGTGTGTACCCGTGCGCACACACACACAGACACACACCCTCCAATAAACAACTACTGAGAGGCATTCAGGGAAGACGTGAGCAGCTAAAACAGTTACCCTGGAGAGTCTGTGTATGGAAACCAGAGTTGTCTCCAGAAGTGAATGACCCCCTCCATTAGCTCCGAGATCAGATTTTAAGGTCCTAATAACAACATTTTAATTGCACTGATGTGAACAACAAATCTTAGTAACATTTCTTTGGCCACAGCTAGAAATGCTTATTCAAAAACAAATACACCAAATTATAGCAGTAATATATAATATAATAATATATAACATATATTACATACATTATATATTATCATATACTATATACTATTTCTAATATAATATCCATAATTAAAGGGAAAAAAGTTCTAATGTCTTAATCTACCGAGGCTCCTACTGGTGAACAACCCACGCTGTCACTAGGGCCAAGGACTGTAACCCACCGCTCTGTTCACTAGCCACTTTCTTATGCCAGCCCAGGAAGCTAGGTACAGACTTCACGAGCACAAAGATAGAAAACAGGCATTCCTATCGCTTTTCAGTAGAGCATTTAGTTTTGTTCTTTTGAGACAGGGTCTCTCTATGTAGACCAGGCTGGCCTTAAACTCAGAGGTCTGCTACCTCTGCAACCCAAGTGCTGGGATTAAAGGCTTGTGCCACCATGCCCAGCTGCCACGTCTTTTCAGTCATTGCTACTTCCCTCTTAATTGAGTATTGTTAACTAGTTTTATAGTGACACTACCTTACCTAATGAGGATTAATTATGTATTATCACTGAGTAGCTTCATTATTATCATCTGATATTGCATAATTCCACAATGTAACAAAAGCACATTTGCTACAAATACTTATCTGGCCAGTGATCTCAGCACTCAGGAGGCAGAGGCTGTGGATCCCTGTGAGTTCAAAGCCAGCATGGTCTACATACCAAATTCCAGGATGGCCCAAGCTACACAGTGAGACCCTGTCGCCATACAAAACCAAACCAAATCAAACCAAACCAAACCAAAACAAAACTAAGCAACGAAAAGGGTTTTAATATGTCCAGGCACTGTGTTAAACTAAGAATCAGAGACCTGCATCACAACTGCTGGTCACTGACACAGCTGTCCCTCCCAGACCAGCCTGTGCAATGACACTTGCGTCATCATTCAGTCCTTTGTAGGGTCTTCCCTTCACTGCAGAAAGTCCTACTGGTGCTGCTTTAGAGGTGCCTGCGGGGGGCGGGGGGCGGGGGGGCAGGGACCCATACATCCTGGTCTTCTTTCTCACCTTATCCAGTTGACCTGATTTGTTATATTTCTCTTCTGCAAAGACCAGCTCCATCTCACTCATGTCGTTGTTGAGGATAAAGCACACTTTGGACTTATAGAATTCTGGATCATCTGTTTCAAAGTACTGAGGAGAAAGGAAGATACCGAAGCACATAAACACTCCTTGCCATGAATAAATTTTAAGTGCTTAACACCACTTACATCTTCAACCTTAAAAACAATCAGCTTGGGGGCTGGAGAGATGGCTCAGAGGTTAAGAACATTGGCTGCTCTTCCAGAGGACCTGGGTTCAGTTCCCAGCACCAATGTGGAAGCTCACAACCATCTCTAACTCCAGTTCCAGAGGCTCTGATGCCCTCCTCTGACTCTGTGGGCACCAGTTATGCATCTGGTGCATGTACATATATGCAGGCAGAACACACATAATGCAGAATAAAAATAAATCTACAAATAGATAAGACAGACAGACAGATGGATAGACAGATACGGAAAAAAATCAGCTTGTGTGAAAAGATCTTAGAGCCACTGGCCAGACTGGTTAGTGGAAATGCACACCTAAGATGTACCTTGTAATGCATACGGAGTCCTATGATTTGGGCCAGGAAAGACCGAGTGAAACGGGCACGGACCAATTGCTTGTAGGCTCCTCCTAGAGAGGATTCATACAAACACTTGCCCACCAGCCGCCCTGCAAACTCATACATCTTCAAGCGCAGGTGAGCTGGGCGATTAGGGTTAGGATGCACCTGTCAAAGAAAGAGATGGAAGGGCCTTTGACCAATTTTCTAGCTAGTTCTGGAAAGACCCCCAGTCCTATGTACTACAGTTTGGACCTGGAATGTCTTCAAAAGGTTCATACATTTAAAAATTTTGGGCCCTAGCCCAGAGAGCCATTGCTGGGGCTCAGGATACTGAGGGGTGCCCTGGAAGAGAACTGTCTGGTCTCTTGGTCTCCTTTTGTGCCCCAGCCCTGAGGTGAATGACCTTGCCATACTCTGCCACTATGATGTGCTGCCTCACCACACACCCAAAAGCAACAGGGCCAACCAGCCATGCACTGAAGCCTCCAAAAAATTCTATGGTGAGGTAACATGTTCTCTTTATAAGCTGACTGTCTTGGGCATTTATTATAGTAACCAAAAGCTGACTCAGACCCCATAACAAGGGAATTTCAGTTTAAGGATCACAGAGCAGACACATGAGTAATTTAAACTGACTGGAGGACAATGGCCACTAAAGAACCTTAGATCAGTTTGTGGTCCTAGATGATCTGGGTACAGGTGATATAATGTCGGTTCTAAACGAGAACTTTCTCCAAATAGGCAGGTACTCCACTCATAACTTCTTTTTTTTTTTTAGGGTTCAGACTTTGTTGGTTCAACCAGAAATAGCAAAGGCAACATAAGTACTCTACTGGGGGTGTCATCCACAGACGTGAAAGCCACCTTTCGAAAAGCCACTCATGAC
The DNA here is from genome assembly GCF_907164565.1 of Psammomys obesus. Lineage (NCBI taxonomy): Eukaryota > Metazoa > Chordata > Mammalia > Rodentia > Muridae > Psammomys > Psammomys obesus. Next base: position 25,083,768 of record NW_026596134.1, on the reverse strand, counting down.
TTCTTTCTAGTCAAAGATCCAGGACAGAAACAAACTGCTTTGGGCTTTCTTCCTTAGAAGTATTTATTATTAAAAGTGAGTAAAGTAGCCATTACAGTATAACACTGTTAGCCAAATACTCAACTATCTATTTTTTCCCCTATTTTACAAATGAAATCATGGAGCCAAATAAAAGGGAGGCAACTTGATTAGCTCATTACAAACAGCACATTAACAGCAAAACACAAGTTGTCTAGACTCCCAGGTCAGCTGGGTGAACCTCGGTATTCAGTTTAATCTTCACCCTCTCCCCCCTCCATTGGGGAGGGCAAGACTCACTAGCGCTTGGTTGTTGTCACTGAACCGGGTGAAGAGCTGACTGGTGGTATCAAACAGTGCTTTGCAGATTAGCTCAAACCATTCCCGGCGAGGCCCTCCCCAATCCAAAGCTGAAAAAAAAAAAAAAAGTATAAAGAAAATTAAAAGTGATGCTGGCTTACCCTACCCCCTATTACATTTTCCCCTTAGTTATCACTTAACACTCTCCTACTCCTTCAATTCACTACCTTTTTCTTCACTGACACTTTTTGAAATCCCACTTCTTTCTGAGGAATCCAAGGCATTCTGATCACTAAGCTAACAGAAACACAGGAGCTCGGAGAGCCCAGGAAATGGACACTCCTGGTCTGCAGTGGCCATCTTGTCCTCCTGGTGTGAGCACTAAGAGCTCACCCCCATGTCTCTGTTCTCCACCATGCCATCCAGCCAGATTCCTGACTCACAGAGACTGGGTCTTTTGGGGAGGTTGAGGAGGATGGTTTGGGTTTTTGGAGTGTGGGAGTAGGAAGGAGAGTTAACATGATAAAAGGAAACTTCAAAAGCTACCTTCTTCATCCTGGAAAACCACTTCAAAGTTCTTGCTCCAGTCTGAGATGGAAAAGTTCCGAGTGGCCTTCAAAGACTAAAGAGCGGAGAGAGGAAGAAAGCTGTCAGAACACTGGCTGGCACCATCAGCTCTTAAAGAAAGACCCAAGAGCATAAACACTGTCCACTGAGCTACCGCCACATGGAAGTGATATATATGGCACACAAGTAAACATCAGTGATGTTATCTTATATTCGAATACACAGCTCTCCAGGAGAAATCCAATATTTAGAAGAAATAGTGGCAGACCACGTCCCAGATGACCCCAACCTGGTGCCATGAAGCTCAGGTGGGTAGAGCATCCCGAAAATCATCCTTGCCCAGTGCCACATGGCATGGTCCCGGCATAGCACTCCTGGGAAGACCCCCAGAGGCCAAGAGTACTGCTAAAATAAGCAAGTGGTAGATAGATGGAAGAGAAAGAGAAGCAGAAAGATGTCTGCACAATGAAGAGAGGTGGAACTGCCGACTTAAGGCTAGTGAGTCAGCCTAATGGGAGTAGCTGGCGATGCCACACAAGGTCCGATGAGGTTCTGGCCCCTGCTGCCTCCAGGGCTATGTCTGCGTCTGTGGCCCTGCAGCAGAGGGAGCATGTGACTACCAAAGGCTAGGCAGATGTCCCTGGTCTGGGCTGCCTCCCGAGGCCTGCTGACGTCTGAGGGTTGTGCAGAGATGGCCCCACCGCTCACCTGGGCTTCATGGGAGAGCTGGCCCTGATGCGTGAAAGCAGAACTGGCCCTGTCATTCAGCAGCTGCAGCACTCTGAAGAGCAGGCCCTACACACTTCTCCCAGGAAGCATAGTAGAGCTGGCCCTGGTTGAGGGGGTGGGGAGGGTATCGCAGTTTAGTTGGCCCCAAGGGTGTGAGTGTGGGAGAGCTGTCCCTGCCCCTCACTGGTGGCAGCACTCAGGAGAGTGGGCCCTGCACTTCCTTGGCAGCAAAGTAGAGCTGGCCCTACAGGCATGGGTGTGGGTGAGCTGGCCCCGAGGGCATGAGAGAGGAGGCACTGTCTCTGCCCTTTGCTGGCTGCAGCATTGGGTGAGCTAGCTGGGGCAGTGTTAGAGAGCTCGCCCTGGTGGTGTGGGTGTGGGAGAGCTCATGGACTGACTAGCTCAGCTACCACTCAGGCCCAGATCCAGGGCTAAGTGGCCCACCCCAACATCTACCACATTTATGATCTGCTGAAGTGTGTGAAAGGGCCGGTCCTACAGATCCAAAGCTGCAGGATCTCCATGACACAGGGCAACAACAGGATATTCAAGAAGCATCCGGTGAGTTTCCAGTGTTGATAGTGTAGCAGAAGCTAGAGGGCCTCGAACCAGACCAATGACTAACTGCAACAAACAGTGTGGACAAAAGCGTATACTGTGGAACACGCTGTGACACACTACAGCTTCTACAATGAGATTTTTTTTGGGGGGAGAGAGAGGAGAGTGCAAGGGCAGAAATTAGGTATGATGGGATGAGTTGTTGAGTGGGACTGGGATACAAGATGTGAAATTCATAAACAATCAATAAAAATCTAAAGAAGAAAAAAAACAATCTAAGCAGAGTAGCAAATCCCCATGATCCCAGCCAACATGAGGCTGAAGCAGGAGGACTACAAGTTCAAAGCCTGGTCTACACTGTGACAACATCTCACTAGAGAACGAACAAACAAACAAAGAAAAAAAACCATCTAATTTGAAATCAGATTTGGAACTTAAAAGTTAAGATTGTTTCTTTTTTTCTTTCTTTCTTTTTATTTTTTTAGAAACTTCATTTTATTAATGAAAAACCTCTTATCGAAAAGTTTTTGTGTTTTTAAGATTCAAGTAAGAAGCTGTAAACAAAAGAGCTAGGGAGTCTCAGTTTTCAGTAAAGTACAAAATATGCACTAGACATCTTTCTTGCCTCGGCAAAGCCACACAGAGAGCCATGCCACATGGGGAGTGTGGCTGAGAAAGGGGGTTTCCAGTCACTCCTACCAGAGCCAAACACCACAAACACTTTCTGGACAGGCACCAAGCTTCTCACTCTTAGGGAATGTCAGACCCATGCCAGTGTCTGTGTGGTGGAGACAGACACTCATCAGGTGTTCCATTTCTATCAGACCCGAGTGACAACAAGAATTACTTCCTTCTAATCCAGAAGAAGCTTCTACCCAGGGGCTGTACTCACAGACTGCTTCTCCAACCACTGCCTCCACCCCCTACGCTGAAGACTGTCCAGGAACTGCATTAGCAAAGACCAGAAAGCTGATGTGTCGTGAGTTTCCTCTCAGCTGCATGCCTCTAACACAGTGGCCCCAACCCAAAATAACAAAAGTATATACAATGAAAAGAACAAATAGTCTCTAGTATGTTTAAAAGGAGAAATTTATGTTAAAAAAAAAAAAAAGTCCAGCATGGTAGTGCACACCTGTAATCCCAGCACTCAGGAGGCAGAGGCAGCTGGATCTCTGTGAGTTTGAGGTCAACCTGGTCTACAAAGAGAGTTCTAGGGCAGCCAGGGCTGCCAGAAAAACCCTTTCTCAAAAAAAAAAAGAGGAGAAAGAAAGAAAATGAGAGAAAGAAAGAAAGAGGATACACTGCAGGATATACGCAAATATTGAAGAAGTCCTTAGCTGGAGAACTTGCATATAAAGATGAATCGTTACCTACCGATTCCAACAAGGCATGTCTGCTGACCTTCAGGGTGACTTTGGAATGAGGTCTCTTCATGTGTACCTGCCGAAGCTCTCGCTGGAAAAAGTTGACCTTGTCTTGAAAGGTTTCGGAGCCTCCTGGGAAGCAGCAAGGTTCGCTAGGACTTGGTCTCAGAGCACGCTCTGCAGCCCCACACCCTCACGCTTCGATGCCTTCCCCACCCTTACCGATGTTCTTGTGCAGGGAACGGATGAAAGTGGCTGCTAGAATGTTCCTTTCCTTGCAGCTGAGCTCCACAGGAGGCTGGATGCCATCATCCACCACCAGCGTGAGGAGTTTATGGATAGGGTCAGGGCCAAGGTATGAAAACTAGCAAAGACAATTTAGAAAGTGGTTAATTTAAGCTGTAAACCCCTTGATCCCAGCAAAGCCTTTCACATGCCTACTCTGCTACACAAACAACAAAAACAAGGCAATCCTGTTTTTTCCAATAAGTATCTCCAGAGTATACCCCTTGTATATCTTACACATTTATTTGGTACTTATGCGCACACACGCAAGCACACACGAGTCTGGAGGCCTGAACTCTGGTCGCTAGGCTTGACTGGCGCTTTTAGCTGCTGAGCCGTCTCACCAGCCCTATCTCAGTGTTCTGCTATTTAGAGTTTTCTGCTTGTCTTCTTGTTCTTGTTTTTACTGTGTGTGCCCATGCTCTGTACATATGTATAGTCTTCAGGCGTTGGTTCTGCCTCGCTAACACTCCAGGCCATTTTGCCCTTGAGCTTCTAAGCGATTCTCTTGTCTGCGCCTCCTGAGTGCTGGGATTATGTGCCACCACATATGGCTTTTTATATGGGTTCTGGGCATCACTCAACTCAGGTGGTCAGGTTAAACTGACAAGTACTTTCACCCACTGAGCCATCTTTCTTGGTCCCTCTTCAAGTTTTTGCTGAAATTATTTGAGTCAGAGACACTGCCCGGAAGTAAGGACCAACACTGCAGGCCTTCCAACATAACACAGAAGGGAGTATGAGCAGCGGCACAGTAAGCAGCTCCACACTAAGCACGCTGCAGGCTGCCTGGAGACAGCCATCTTATAAACAACATACCCAGCTTAGAGCTGGGCTTTGGGCCCAGAGCAATTAACAACAAAACCGAAAAAGACACATGCTTTAATGTCTGAGAGCATCCTATTTGATAGAACCAGCTTCAGCACACAGGGGACCATGCGTGGGCACAGTAACCGACATCCTTTCACAGTGGTGCTGAAGCCAAAGACACGGGTAAAGTATCCAGTGTCATTAGCACACTCCTTGTTAAGAGTTCTATGTTCAGGGGAGGAGGCAGGGTTGTGGGGGGATACAAAGTGAATAAAGTGTAATTAATAAAAGTTAAAAAAACGAGTTCTATGTTTGTGGCATTTAATGAGGAGACAACTTTTCTTTGGAAGTGAGTGTACACAGAGGGAGAATGTTCAGAGACACTGAAAGTCCTCAAGAGAAAAAAGAAAAGACTGACCACCCCAAAGCTCAGGCCTGTTCAGCACAAGGCAGACCTAAAGGTCAACTTACCTTTGTTCCAGGGCACACTCGGAAGGTGTAGAGGCGCCAGGGGATGATTTTCAGGTAGAATTCCTTCACGGAGAATTGCTGGGGCCGACACAGAAAATGGAGTGAGTGATAAATAAGAGTGCCCTGCCTGGGTATTACAATGCAAACAGCAGAGTCTTGTCTATTTTTCCTAATAACAAAGGATAATTTAGTCGGTACTAGAGTAACTATATCCGTGGAAGGCAAGGTAAAGCCGCTGCCTGACACTGCCATTTCACAGGCCCCAAGTCGCCACCTCAACGCACTTTCTGTGGAACGTCTGGAATTAGGTCTTTATGAGCATAAAACACTTCACCTGGAACAACCAGGAGCCCCTGCCCCACCTGCTGCTCAGTGACTTCCCAAGCCCACACACAGGACCAACAACAGCCATCCCCATGGCGCCCACCTACTTCCCATTGTTGGTTTAGGCTGAGACATGGTTTTACTCCCTAGCCCAGGCTATGTTGGGACTCACTAAGCAGCCCAGGCTGTCCTTGATGCCACAGTGACCTTGCTTCAGCTTTCTGAGTGCTGAGAGCATAGGTGTGAGCCACCATGCCTGGCTCTTTCCTCCTATTTGAGCGGTCCTAAGGACTTGGCATGGAGAGGAGACAGGAAGACAGGAGACAGGAGACAGGAAGTGGATACCTGTGTGAGAAGACTGGTGGGAAACACAGTAGGACCCCACACAACAGTTCATCTGAACACCTAATCATGAGGTCAAGGAAGGCTCTTCTTATGCCATTTATAAAGGAGGAGAAGATAACGCAAGATTGGTTTGTTTTTAAACCAGTTATGTTAATGTATAATACATTTTCCCTCTTTTCAGTGCTTGGACTGTCCCTCACAGGCTATAGGCATGATCTAACTTGAAATACATCCCCATCCTCTACATTTCCCCCATGATTTAAAGACCAGTTTTCATTAACGAAAACTTCCAACAACACTAAAAAGAGAAAATGGTTTGCCAGTTTTAACAATAATTAATTCAGTGTAGATCCTCCACGAGCTTCACCCCACTTATTATCTCACTGCCACCCCTTCTACTCCATGTGAAAGCTAGATTTGTAAACAAATATGGCATACAGAAGAACATTAGAAAATACAAGCCATTCAAATTACTGATTGTGAGATTAAAGGATGTAATACGCTATTCTAATAGTCTTATTTGTGTGAGGACTGGATGAAGAGGAAAACCCAAACAGTCAAAAGAAAGCCCCTAAGAAGGTTCCTCTGAGCTCAGGGCTTGGGAAATTCACCTTCCTGTCACTGCCAGAATTTCTTCATCTGTCTTGAAGCCTGGCAGTGACAAACATTTGACGTGGCTTCACAATTTCACAGAATGCAAGGTCAAATTGTTTCAATACAGCACAGTGACTTTTACCCTATGAGGACTTCTGAGTGGTCAGTGGCCCTCTTTACCATGCTGAGAGCTGCACCTCAGGAAATCTTCCCCGGCACTCTCAGGCCCTCAACAGTTCCAAGAGACTCAGAGGCTATGGTGGAGATCTGCCCTTGTACAAAGCAGACCCTGTAGCAGCAGAGGTGGTGACCTTCTGTTCCATGCCAGGAAGCCTCGCTTAGTGTCGCAGAAATCCTACAAGGAGATGACCCTGCCCTACTGCCATTCAGACTGCCACTTTACGGCTTCTGTTACTAACTGCTAGTCACATACGGAATCGGGTGGGGGGTTTGAAGGCAAGAACGGAAGCTCCAACCTTTGGTGACACGTAGCAGTACACCTTCTTCGGCTTCTTCACCTTCTCAGGGGTGTGGCACTCGGAGGGCGAGTCTTCATCATCTTCCTCAATAGCAGTGGAGGGCCGGCGCTGAGACGAGCTCATGTGCATGGGGGGAAGATGCCATGGGGTGCTGGCACAGTTGTTAGTGTTATAGAGGTATGCCTCGAAGTAAATGCTCACTCCTGAGGTGGATACATTGCGTTCAACGATGTTCCTTTCATTCTCTGAAGTACAAGGAGTAGAGTTGGAAACAGGGATCGGGGAGGGCAAACTTACCTACTGATGGTCATTTAGTGAATTACGGGGCAGTAAGATAAATATGACTCAAAAATCAAATGTCTGTGAGGTGGGTTGGAGAACAGATATACAGGGAGGAAATGGATGGGGAAGGACCAACTCACCACTAAGGACGATAATGTCAAATTCGCCATTATTGATGGGTTGATTCTGGTATAAAATGCAGGCATGGAAGCAACCTCGAGAATGCAGGGTGAGCCTCAAGAACACCTGGCATGTTTGCCTGTTGGATGTCACTGACTTCTCAAATGAGACTTCCTCATTATCTTCTTCTTCAGGGCCAAGCTGAATGCAAGGATGCAAAGTGTGACATCACATGCATGAAAAAGGTACAACTCTAACAAAATACATATAAGACCTGTATGTTGAGCACTATTAATGCTGCGAACAAGGAAAAACTGATTTTTAACACATAGAATTTATTCTTGAAGAATCTCATGCATTGGTGATTAGATGTACAGAAACAAGCACCACACTAATTGGGCTCAAATTCTAGGGCCTTCACTGATTATAACTATAAAATTTCAGTGACATTAATCAGTGACCATGAATGTCCCATCTATTAAAAGGGGTCTTCTGGTATCTACACTATTTAGTTTTTTTTTTTTTTTTTTTTTTTTTTTTTTAAGAAATAAGTACAAAGGTAAAGTAAGTGGAACTAAATATCAAGTACCAATACCTATTGTTAATATTTTATGCTTATTTAAGACTAGGAGCTACATAGATATCAGTATTCAAAATCCTTCAACCAGTTTGCATCAACCATTTAGTACTGCTTAATAAAAACCATATACACATATGTTCTTAAAACTGACCTGCTTGACAAACTAATTCTGCAGATATCCACAAAGATAAAACAAAAATTACAATGACACATGAAGACTCCATGTACTGATTAAAACTGAAGTGACAACTACAGCCTTCCTATTGTTCCATTACAGACTTATGGAAGCCATAATTTCCCATCTAATCAAAGTGAACACAGGTATATTATTGAATTCTTCATTTGTTTTCACAGCAAAATAAGAATGGAATAATTTATTCCAAGTTCTAATTTTTATTCCCATTTCACTTCATTAAAAAGTCACTATTTCATTAAAAAAAAAAAAGAATCTCATGCATGCATACATTTTGATCAAATCCATTCATGTCCACCCGACCCATCCCCACCACAAGCTCACCCCAACTCCACTTTCTGCTTCACAAAGAGCTTTCCTACTGCGCCTTCAAGCTATGCCTTACACTTGTTAACGGGACAGGCAATAAAGACATGAGAGCTCAGGGGAGAAGAGCTGGCAGTGAGGATAACAGAGGAGCGAGCCTAACTATCTTGGAGATGGACAGAGAAGTTACCGACCTCGTGGATGGACACGCTGTAGTTGTGCTCATCTCTCAGGGACGTGGAATTGTTGGTTGGGTTGTCATACTCATCACGGGGCACGATCTGCAGGGTGTGTGGCTGCCCACAGGTCAGCACAAGAGTAGAAAAATGGCACACAATTTTGGTTTTGGAAGGAACCACCATTCCTGAAACAGACAATGAAGCCCAAGAGAGAAACAGAGTCATAGAAATGAACTGTGGGGACTTGGTTTTGTTGTTGCTTTGAGGAGTAATTTTGGTTTTCTTGTTATTTTTAACTACTTTGTACACCAAACAAGATGAGAAAAAAAATCTGACAGAGACAGAACTGAAAAACACAAACCCAGTGCTAAAATCTCTCAGGGAACCTTTGAGGTGGACTTTAAAGTGACTGCTCAAGCCAGGCATGGGGGCACACACCCTTAATCCTAGCACTTGAGAGGCAGAAGCAGGCAGATCTTTGTGAGTTCAAGGCCAGCCTGGTCTACAGAGCAAGTTCCAGGACAGCAAGGGCTACATAGAAAAACCCTGTTTTAAAAAAAAAAGAAAGAAAAAGAAAAGCCAAGGATCAGTGAGACGGCTCAGCACGTGAAGTACATGCTGAGCAAGCATGGTGACCTAAGCTTGATTCCCAGAACACATGAAAGGTGGAAGGAGAGAAAAAAAATTCCACAAAGGTGTCCTCTAATCTCTATGTGCACACCTGCCATTTGTAAGTGCCCTTCACACACAAATAATCAATAAAAAATAAACACTGAAAATGGCAAAAACAAAACTATAGGGCATGAAAGCAGTACAAATATAACAAAATACATATAAGACCTGTATGTTGAGCATTATTAATGCTGTAGACAAAGAAAAACTGATTTTTAAAACCTAGAATTTATTCTTTAAAAATCTCATGCATGTATACAATACATTTTGATCATGTCCACTCATGCCCGCCCAACTATCCCCACCCATCGCATGCTCATCCCAACTTCACATCCTCCTTTTTTAATTCACTGTCTAATTAGTTCTGTCCCTCGTGTAACGACATCCAAATACACAAAATATATCATGCTTGTGAACAGGAAGATTCAACACAGAGCAAATGCCAACTTGTCCACACTGAAATACAGGTTGAGCACAGTTCTTACTAAAATCTTAGAAAAATGCTGCTAAAATTACACATTACACCAAAATCTTTATAGAAAGGAAAATGAACCGGAATTAGCTAAGGCAATTTTGAAAAAGAATAAATGGAGAAGAACCAGTGCACATAATACGACAGATAGTCAGGGCGCTGGTGCTAAGTGGGAGCAGACGCATCAACCAACGTTACAGTCCAGAACCCCAGAAGGGCACCACACGCGCACGCGCGCGCGCATACACACACACACACACACACACACACACACACACAGCTGATACTTGATCAAGGTGCAAAAGCCCTATCCATGAAGGAAAGACATCCCTCTCAACACATGGCCACTGGGCAACCAGAGAGCTTTGAGAAAAAAAAGACATAAATAAAAATCAAAGAACCATGACACAGTCTCACATACAAAAATTAACTAAAAATGGGGCATGGTTTAACGTAAAATGTAAAAAGATACAACTTTAGGAAAAAAAAATGGAGAAAAACCTTTAGGATCTGGAATTAGCCAGAGATCTTGGACATCAGAAGCATAATCATGAAAGGAAAAAATGTTTTACACCGCGGAAGATCCTATGGGAGGAAAAGAAAAGCCAGACTTTAAGTGTTTGACATGGGACTGGTTTATAGGATTTATAAAAAGAGGCTCTCAAAATACAACGGTGAAAACCCAAAAATTTATATAGTGTGTATATAAAAATTTGTATAGTTTGTAAAAACTATACAAACATCATGAAAAGGTATGCCACCAAAGAGGGTACACAGCTGTCAGATGAGCACATGCAAAGATGTGTATCATCTCTAAGCATCTGGAAAACGGAAGTTAAACATACACTTATTGGAATGGCTAAAATAAAATATAGTGACAACATTACAGTGGCAAGGATGTGAAGAAATGGGATCCAAATGCCACAGCCACTCAGGGAGAGCTTAGCAATTTTTTTCTTAAAAACAAAAACAAACAAAAACAAAAAAACAAAACTAAAGGTACAATTATCAAATGCTTTGGCAATTACCTTTCAGGGCATCTACCTTGAGAAATGAACACTCGTTCACATAAAAAAAGCTGTACATGTATGTTAAAAGCAGCTTTGTTGATAATAGCTAAAAATAGGAAACAATCAGGATGTCCTTCAATGGGTGAACAGTTAAACAGATGTTCATACCATTGAACTGTACCCACAAAAGAGAACCAACCACTCATATTTTTGACAACATAGATGGATCTCCTGAAAATTCAGCCAGTCTTGAGAGTTATTCAGCATGAGTCTACTTCTCTAACACTCTTCAAATGACCTAGTATAAAATGTGGTTTGGGACTCTGGTTTGAGACAGTGTCTGTGTACCCCAGGAAGGCTGTGAACTTCTTGTGCTCCTGCCTCTATCTCCTGAGTGCTGGAATTACAGATCACTGCAGACACAGGTCACAGGATCTGGTTTTTGTGAAAGTATAGAAATGGAAAATAGATTGCTGGCCTCCCAGAGATTCAGAAACAAGCCTGTGGGGAAAGAAAGATGAATGTAGCTACAAAACAGAACACAATGGAGGGAGCTGTATAATGGCAGAAATAGCTTGTGTCTTTTTGTTTTTAAACGTTTAAAATTTACTTTCATTTTATATGTATTCGTGCTTAGCCTGCATGTGTGTTTGTGTGCCATGTGCATGCCTGGTGCTCATGGAGGCTAGAAGAGGTTGCTGGATCCCCATATGGGTGCTGGAAACTGAACCTGGGTCCTCTGGAAGGGCAGCCAGCGCTCTGAAGTGCTGAGCCCTCTCTCCAGCCCCATGTTCTGTACCTTAACTGTATGAATGTTAGAAATACAGCTGTGATATTGCGTTACATTACTATTATGCTACAATCTGAAAGATGTTACCACTGGAAAACTAGGTAAGTGGATACCCTATCTCTTATTTATCATGCATGTGAATATAATTCTCAAAGTAAGAAGTTTAACTTAAAATAGGGATGGTATGTGAGGATAGAGATTGTTCTCTGTTGGTGGCCAGAAGGATGTGGCCTTTTAGGTGGACAGTCTCTGAGTGAGGTGTTCAGGCAAAGGAGACTGACAGATGCAGTGATGCCTTGTTCAGTCTTCCTTCACACCAGAGAAAGAGAGCTGGGGACCAGTCAAGCAAACACTCGCAAAGACTTCAGTCATTAAGATCTGACTCCCAAAGTTAGCCACTGTCCTATCATTTCACAAACGATCCCAAGCTAGACAGTATCTAATGGCATCTTCAAAAACTGCCAGGAAGGCACAGACAGATATGACCTCAAAACACTAAACATTTATGTTGTAGAACCAAGAGTCAGATATTACAGTTTAGACTTCAATGCCAGGGAGCATTTGTTATCTGGCCCAAAGGCATGATGATGAAAAGGGAAGAATTATGGACAAATGCTCTTCAGTGCAAAGTAAAATACATATTGACAGTACCAGTGCATTAGGCCAAAGTACTTTTACTTAAAAAGGGCTTAAAAAAAAATCAGAAAAATGTATCTCCTTTCTATTCTGCTATCCTTGGCCCTTAAGAGCCTGTCAAACTGATTATTCAGCAGTTCTATTCCTGGAGAAATACAAACACATGCCACACAGAGACCCATACACAGATGCCGGAAAGACCACAAAAGTAATATGACTTTTCTTATTTGAAAAGAAAACATTGCCTCCAAGCCCGCTGACCTGAGTGTGAACCCCAGAACCCATATGCTGGAGGGGAAGAACTGACTCTCCAAGTTGTCCTCTGACCTCCACATGCACACTGTGGCCTGCATAAGTTCCCCACAATAAACAAACAAACAAGCAAACAGGTGGATGGATAGGTGATACACAGATAGACAGACAGACAACCTAAACACAAAAAAATGTTTAAGGTAGTTTTACTCTTGTTAGTCAAAGAGTAACATGGGGAAAAACCCAGATGTCCACCACTTACAAAAAGACAAACAATACATGGCATATTATTTGGCCAGTAAAATAAATGAAGGGACCACACATGATACAACATAGATGAACCTGAAAAGCATTACATTAAGTCAAACAACAGTCAAAAAAAGGCCTCATATTTAATGATTACACCGGTAGAGCTCCACAGCCAAAGACTAGCGGCTGCGGTTGGGGGTTTGGCAACAAAGTTGCTAATGGGTCTGGGGTTTCTTCCGGCCATAAACTCCTCTAAAATTGGCTGTGGTGATACCTGCTGAGCAATTCATTTTAAACCCTATTAAACTTTAAATTGATAAATTTTTGTGGTGAAATCTCAACAGAAGTGTTTTTTTTTTTTTTTTGTTTTTTTTTAAAGGAAGAACTGAGAGTCCTGTTCAGTGGCAGAGCACATGCTTAGCATGAGGCCCTGAATCCTACCACACCCTACTAGAAAAGACAAGAAAGCACAAGACCAGATGGTGGAGTAATGGGAGAAACAAAGAATGAACCAAGAACCTACCAGGCTGAAAAATTTTGTAGTAGGGACTATAGGCCACGTTTAATCCACCAAGCTTCACAGTAATCTCGTAGCGCCCAGCCTTGCGCACAGTGAAGGCTACCTTTACAACATTGGAATTTGGCTCCTGTAGGACTTCCTGGGTCACTGGAATTTCCACTGCTAGTTCAACATGAGAGATATGAACTCGCAGTCCCACGGGCCGATGTGCGGGGAAAGGCTGTCCATTCTTATAGAACAACTGCGACAGGAAGAGAGGGGCAGGCACCAATTAGTACAAAAAGGGAGAGAACCACTTCCTATGTGTGCAGTGTGGGGCAGAGGAAGCAGCTGGCCAGGGTCACACTGGTACACCCCAGTGCCTGCCTGCTCCTCTCAGTTCTGCTCTTAGGAACACAGTGAGAGGCAAGTTCATATACGTGCAAAGAAAACCATTGAATCATGGACAAGTTCTTTGATCGTGCTGAGGGTGGGTCAATTTGAACTTGAGGCTTCTGAACAGTGAATGCCACCTCCTCAGTGTCCCCAACACTATTATGCTATCGAGTCTAACCCAAATGGGAAGGCAGTTAGCCAGCAGCATGCCTTGGAGCACTGGCACCAGGGAGAAGAGTAGCACCAGGCAAGGGTGGAGGGGTTCAGGCCCACACAGTAAACTTAATGATACCTAGTGAAGTTCCTTTGTAAAGCGCCAGAAAGTAAGTGTTTCTTTGGACCATACACAAGTGTCCCAATTATGCAAATGAGAAAGTGGCTGAAGGACAAGTGAATGTGGCTGTGTTCCAATTAAAGGGCACTTACAATGCCAGGCAGTTGTTGGGGCGCATACCTTTAATCCCACAATTTGGGAGTCAGAGGTAGGTGGATCTCTATGGCTAAGAAGCCAGCCTGGTCTACATTGTGACATAGGACAGCCGGAGCTACCTAGAGAAACCCTGTCTCGAAAAACAATAGAAGAGGAAGAAGAGCAGGAGGAAGAGGAAGAGATAGTATTTACAGGAATAGAAAGTTGGAATTATTTGGGCTTTCCGGCTAGATTTACTAATTCTTGATCTATAATACTTTCTCCCACACTTCCTTCTCTTTTTTTTTTGTCTCACCCCATCCCCTTTTTTGAGACAAGGTCACACAATATAGCCCTGGCCCTGGAACTCATTATGTAGACCAGGCTGGCCCCAAATTCGCGGAGATCTGCCTCCCTCTGACTCCTGAGTGCTGGGATTAAAGTTCTGAGGGGCGGGGGGGAGGACGAATCCCCAAACAGAATAGGATAGCTTTCAAATCCCTATGTAGACAAAGATGATCTTGAACTCCTGATCAGAAAGAGCTCTTGCATCTGCCTCCCATGTGCTGGCATCATGGTAGTATAACTCCAACCAGCCTCAATACTGCTTTTCTTGTTTGAAAAATTATTAGGCTTTACACTTCATCAAAGATATGTACCCAATAAACCAAAAGGAAAGGAAAAAGGCTCTTCAGATATTAACAATTCCCAAGTCCCTGGGAGGGGAGGGACTGAAAAACAAGGGAAAAGGTTAACACGCCAGCCTGTACCACCAAGACAGTGCTGGTCTCTGGAAAGCAAATGACTCAGAAACCATGATGGGTATGGAGACAGAAACATTCCCTTACATGCACTCGGAAGGCCATGCTGTGGCCCACCTCATAGGGGTCCTTCCAATCCCAGGACACTTTGCAGGACCGGGGATCCAGGTAATTGCCCCGCACGTAGTCATAAATGGTCCGGTCCCCTCGGCGCTCACGGTCTTCATTCTGAAGAAAGCTGACTACACGTGCGGCAAGCTCAAAGAGGAACTTAATTGTGAAGAAGAATGCAACCACAGACACTGTGATTCCACCTACATAAAAGAGAGAAATAACCCACCTCCAGTTACACATTACAGCATCCCTAGAATGGCTCACAAAGCTTAAAGAAAGCCAAGATGAGTCTGCAAGATTGTAAACACACACACACACACCCCACCCACCAACCAAACCCAAACCCAAATATACCAGGTAAAAACCACTATCAGGTAAAAAGTGCAACTTCTAGGCCAGGAGTAGGTCACTATAGTACTCAGGACAAACCCCACACACTGCCTGTCTCCTGTATGAAGTTAGGCTGTGACATCGGCTCACCTGGTCCTAAACAGTCGATAGCTGCTTGTGTACCACCCTGGCAGAGCTGGGTGTGTGGGATGAGACTGCATGTTTTTCAGATCTGGACCTTAGTTGCTTTCCTGCTGAGCCCGTTCTATACCATGAACCCTATACAGCGGCCCCTCTAGCTTCCTGCCTGTGCTGCCCCTCATGGAAGCAGTCAAAACAATGTGCCTTTGGTTCTCTCCATTTGGAAGCCTTTTGTTCTCTTGTGTACATGGCAAAGGCCTTCCACAGGGCCTATCAGTTAGAGGCTCCTTCTCTGGGAGCCCCTCAGAACTTTTATATCTATGAATTTCCTCCTACTTGCCCACCTCCCCCTTCATGTTGTGAACTCCTTAAAGGCAGATCTTTTTCACGTCGATTTGGACTTTACAGTAAACAATGCCTGGCACAGACAATGAATTTCTCTGCCAACTGTGTGAAGGTATGTTCTGGCACAAGTTAAGAAAGAGGAGAGATAAGGAGCAAACGGACCTAGACAACAATACTCAAAAGACAAGAAAAAGAACTTTCTATCACATACCAATAACGTAAAACATCAGGTCTCTTCAATGCCAGCAGACAGCCGAGGATCACAGCTGCAACTGAAAAAGAAAGTCTGTTCAGTATCTCTCCAGCTCTCCTTAAAGAACCTCAGAGGAGATCAGGTTCAGCATATGGCTTAAGCCAAGCGGCTCTAGTCCAGTCGGTGCCTTAACATCCGCGTCCTCTCTGCCAAGCTTGACAGGGCGACACACCACGTGCCACACAAGCCAGACTGCAACCCTCCCCCTAAGGAGTTAGAACCTACTGGCCACTCTCAGAACATAAGCAGCCACTTGCTTCAGTGCTAATTACAAAATGAAACGGAGCAGCTTTCACCTTCTTAGACTCCGGGTTCCCAAGACAGTTTCCCTCTTCCATGAAAAGTGCTGCTAATTAATGCAAGGAAAGAAGATAATGGAATGTTTTCCACTCATGTTATTTGCCCTCTGAAAATAATTCAGCTAAGTAAAAACAGCTATATTAATTGAAGATTTTTTTAAACAAGTAAATATGATCATCACATTGGTATTGTGCAACCAAAATGAACTCTGGATTGTCCCAATAGGTGCAGGTACAGAGAAGTCATTCATGATGTCACTAGATCAGACAGACTCATGGGCTGTCAGGAAGATGAATTTAATAGAAGGCCGAGGAGAGAAACCAAGGAGAAGGGATGGTACCTTCCATCCTAACTAAGTAGTGTCCACTAAGGCCAGGGTTTGAGGGGAAATTTTCAGGTCCTCACCTTTTTCCCCGCCCCCATGCCCATGTCTACAGCAGCACCCAGCACTTACTACTTAGAGATAAGACATCTAAGGATTTCTACACTCAGATCTGGAGGGCACAAAACAACCTTGAAAAGGTAAAAAAAAAAAAAACCACCTTTGTGCTTTTATATCTGATTGTGCCTCAAGTTTTTGAGAGAGAGCGGGAGAGAGCTGACTCAAGCACTTAAGAGGCTGAGAGGATGGCTGCAACAGTTCTAGACCCTGCGTCAAAAACAAAACTAACGCAAAAGGTGGCAGAGGGGTTGCTTAGTTGGCAAAGTACCTGCTTTACGCACCAGAGCACCCATTAAAAGATAGGTGCTGCAGGGGCAGACACGAGAGGACTCCTAGAGCTTGTTGGCCAGACAAAAGAGAAAAACCAAGCTCCAACAATCAGTGAGAGATGCTGTCTCAAAAAATGAAGTGGGAAAACAAACAAACAAAACAAAACGTGGAGAACAATTGCGAAAGATACCCAATGTCAACTTCTGGCCTTGCGTGTGTGCAAGGACACCTCCACACCTGTACATGCACATACTAAACATGCATATACACACAAACAATGGAAACAGAAAATGCCTCCCTCAGTCCCTTTGTTAATAATATATTATATTAAATGAAAGTCACAGAGCGGGTAACAAATTGTCTTAGCTTCAGAGGAATTCCTACCTAGACTGGGGTCTAAAGTACTGCTGGAAAACAAGCCCCCAAAGAACACTGGAATTGCTAGCACATGCAGACCAGAGTATTTCCAGAAGAATCTACTACACAGATGACACAGGGACTCAAAACTTGAGACTACAATTCCTGAGCCCCCTTCCAGTAGCCATCTCCTGGGACTCTGTGTAGAAAAGCTGTCCTCATATCGCTCACAAATGGCTTTCTCAATCTTAAAGGCTACATTAGATGATTCCATGGGATCAAACTTGGGAGTTCAGCTGACTGAGGTGCTTCTAAACTGTATGTGGAAACTTCTGGTCCTCGGGAAGCTACAACATGTGACAAAAATGAAGCACATGTGGCTGATGGACAGACTTGTGATCTGAAGCTTCTTGCTCCCTGGAAGACACTTAGGGCTTGAGACGAGAGGGCAGGAAAACTCTTTTTCCGTCTCTGACAGCCACAACGTTTTCCCTGTGAGGCAGCTGGCAAACAGCAAGGCAGAAGCCTAAAGGCTGGCAGGGCTATAACCAACTGTAGGTTTCACAATTTTTTGCTGCTGTACAAGCCAAGATTCAGTGTTTTCTGTGCCATCTCCTTTAGCGTGACTCTGGCATAACTCCCCTAGCAATGACGGCGCTAAATCAGAGTATACCAAACAGTAAAGTATAGAGGAACAAGGCAAATAAATGCCTTAATCCTTGAGTTAGATTCATAGGTTCAAACTGTGACCCTGGCCAAGCCATCTCATCTCTCTACAGAGTGTCAGTTTTTCTTGTCTGTCAAATAGGGGTAGTACTCACATGTACCTCATTTGGGTGCTGTGAGGATCTAATGGGCTAACATATGTTAGCTTAGAACTATCCCTGGGACACGGCCAGTTTTCAGTCTTCGTGGCGCTTCTCTATAGAACCAGCATCACAACTCCTTTGCTGCACGGCTGACAGGAAATTCAGTGAAGCTCTACTGATCCCAACACTCTCCAGGGAGAAAAGTAGTAACAATTACAAAAGACATGGTCTCTCACTGGGCCAGCAAATCTTACCCTCCAAGGGAGTTCTTGACACTATTCTAATATGATGACTGACAATCTGTGTGAGAAGTTAAAGCAAGCCACCCAACAAATACTAAGTCCTTAACCTGACAGCACTGGGGAACGGCACAGATTATAACAGCCACTCACGACTCCAGCAACTGTCGCTTTTGCCTTGTTGAACACTCGGCCACAGTTTTCCCTATTCGATTATGTCTCAACCAAATTATTAGTACTGGCTTTTACATCACCTAGATCTTTTCCAATAAGTCATTTCTACATCTCTACCACAATCCTCCTAACAATTTAAAGCCCAGCACCAATGAGTACTTTTTTTCCAAATACTTTCCTCTTCTTAGAACATATGAGTAAGGCATTAGCTCTGTCACTTCCTCACCCACTGGTCTGACGTTTATAAAATATCCCCTGTTCTAATAGCACCGCCTGAAAGCCTCCTAAAATACTTCGCCTTCTCCAAGTTTTCCCCAAGGTCACATTCTGAACTTGTAATCCTCTACATCTGCTCCCTTTCTCGTTCCTCCTCAATGTTGTCACACAGTCTCCTTAACTGTCAGGGGCTCTCTGCTCTGTCTGTCCTGCTATACACTACACTACTCTCCTTAACCACACCTCACATATTCACTCATCATTTCTCCTCATAGCCATTCTACGACACCTAGATCAGATCCTTTATACTTGCACATACTCACCCTGAACCGCCCTGTCTCCGTGCCTTTTCAACAGCTATCTCCTGCTACAGTAAACCCGGTCAAAAACCCAATGCGTGAGGTCACAGGCCCCAGAAGAGAAGCTACTGCTGCTGTTGAGCTAAATGGAAACGGTGTTTTTTAAACTGACTTCTAAAGAATTATGTTTATATTCACAGGCTACTGCTGTTGTCACTTGTAGTTATCAGAGAACCTTCTATTGGCTGTGGGCAGGGGTAACGCACACTCACAGCTGGTCAAACTGATAAGAATAATGACTTAAATGCTCAGCAATAAATGGGACATCTGTATCACCCCATTCAAGGCTGGAGGAGCACTGCACAAGAGAAGACCAAAGAATTTGAGAGCCAAAGATGGAGTGGAGTGGTAGGATGCCATGACATGCCATGACCATGGCTCTTTTAACTCACAAGAGCTGTAATTACCTTCACAAGACCTGTATGAGATGGAGCCTATTAAAGAGAAGGGATGAACTCATGAGATCCCAGCCCTTCCTGAGGGCTTATGGGTACTCACCAGGTGATATTTGGGGAGATATTTCCTTCAATGACACAGCCACTGGTAAATTGCCCATACTTCAGCAAATATAATCAAAATATATTACATAGGTGTATTTAATTAACATATGCCAATAAATTTCTTTTAAAGTCATGTTCATTGTCTATACATCCTCCCATTTTCAGTTTCCACTCATAGACTATCTCCTCATCTCAAGCTCTAAGGAAAATCCTACCCCTTACTCCCTAAAATCTTCAATATTCAATTTAGAAATTCTTTCGACATCTAAATTTGTATTTAACTTTTTAAAATATGTTTTATGGCATTTACATTTTTTATTCTTGTTTTATTTTTTATTTCAGAGGTAACTAAGATGAGATAAAAATGAAAACTTCCCTTATGGAGCTGAAGATGGCTCAGTTGGTGCTTGCTGCACAGGCACGAGGCCTGAGTTTGGGTCCCCAGAACACACATCAAGAAGCCTAAAATCCCAGCCCTGTTGAGGGCAGAGACATGCAGATCTATAAAGCTCAGTGGCTAGTCAGCCTAGCCAAATTGATAATAAGCTTCAGGTTCAGTGAGATTCCAAAAAAAAAAGAAAAAAAAAAAAAAAAGGAGATGAAAAGACTCGTAGCAACCATCGGCCTTCACACATGTGTACATATATTATGTATTTGATCAGTATATACATTCCATACACATACAAGACATATTGTAAATCTTTACAAGCATCCAATGTAATGGTGGATAGAAACTACAATATGAATAAAATATTGGCTAAATAGCATCAACTGCCTCTTCCTTTCTTTGCTCAGATGCTTAGCTCAAAAGTCTCTCTCTTTTAGATACAGCTTGGTTTTTGCTGTAGTCCTGGGGTAGAAACCAAGGCCTTGTGCACTAAGCTACACTCCTAACCTTAATAAATTTTTATTCATTTTTTTGCTTGTTTTGAGACAATGTCTCTCTATATAGCCCTACCTGAACTGGAAACCACCACGTCAATCAGGCTTGCCTCAAACTCACTGAGTTTGCCTCCCAATTACTGGGATTAAGATGTGTATGCCATCACACCCTCATACAGCTTTAAAACACCTATTTAATTACTTGTATATTCACTTGAAAAAAATATTCATTTAAACTCTTTCAGATGTAAAATTACAGCCAGGTGAGGTTGCACATGCCTGTAATCCCAGCCCTCAGGGAGGCCGAAGCAGGCAGATCTCTGAGTTTTGAGGCCAGCCTGGTCTACAGAGGGATTCCAGGACAGCCAAGGTTACACAGAAAAACCCTGTCTCAGAAAAAAGAAAAAAAATCCAGAATTATTAATTTAATTCAGTTCAATAAGTACATCAAATGTCCACAAGGAGGGCCATGGATTTTCTCTCATACATGATACTTTTCTATAACAGTTTGTATCTACAGTTCTATTTTCTGCTGCTCTTACTTCTATGCAAACTACACTGGAACCTTTCCACTCTTATTCTTTATCAAGCATAAAGAAGCATGATAAGCATACTACTCAGTGCAACTTACTTCCAAGTTAGCGGACATTACTCTCTATAGTATTCTTGCACTTAGAAAATCTTAATCTATGACACTCTAATCTCCAAGACTAACGGCAGTACAGATAAACTGCTAACTCCTAGCTATGCTCAGCCTGCAGCCTGAGGGCCACATGCAGTCCAGGAGAGTGCTGAACTTGGCCTAACACAAAACCACTAGCTTACTCAAGCATTACAAGATTTTCTTTTTCTTTTTTGGTAACTCAATAACTCAATGCACAGTTCTAGAGTATGACCTCCGCAGATGACCAGAGTGTGGCACAAGACTGAAAGGTTGGACTTGTCCCAGTGAGCGAGGACCACTCCAACACTAAGCACGCAGGCTAACCACTGCCTAATGGGCTCCATGTATCTTACCCTGCTGCCCTCATTGTGACCACAGGAGCAGCACCACTGTTCTCACTTCTCAGGTAAAGCAAGCACACAACAACAAAGCTGGGCTTGGAAAAGGTAACTGAAGGCCCCAACTTTGAACCTGTAACTATGAACCATGAAAAAGAATGAAGTCACAGAAATAGCCAAGTATTGGGGGAAAAAAGATTTAAGAAAGCAAATAAAGAATTAAAAGAAAAAAAAATTCACCCAATCTAAGGAATTTCTCAGCAAAGCTAAAATTAGGACTACAGACTCCTACGGCTTTTTTTTTTTTTTTGTTATCTTTTGAAGTAAAAATAAAGCATGGCAACACAAAATGAATGCAGTGCCAATTCTCTAGTATAGGAATATCATTTGCTGACTACAGAATGCTAGGCAAGTTGCTTAATATTAGAGCTCTAGTATTAAGAAGGGAGGGAATGCTTGATAATACCTATCTCCAGGAAATGCCAAAATGCTGACTGACATCCATATTCTCAAGTTTGCAACACGCAATATATTTTAGCTCATCACTGAAGGTCAGCTGTAAAAAGGCCATTTTTCAAAAATGAGGAATTAGTTCAAAACTGTACTGCCAGAACCAGTGGAATCCCATTCATCCGTGCTCCTCTGCGCTCTTGCTGAGGAGGCTGAGGATCTGGTCCCTGACCTGTGTTTTCTACTACAGTAGCAGATCTCAGTACAAGCTAGTGCCTCAGGGTTGAGATCAGGTTGTGTCCTGTCCTAAGTTACTCCGTGGTGTATAAAACAAAACAAAAAACAAAACAAAACAAAACAAAAAACAAGTGATCTGCGCTAGGAAACGCCCTAAATTTACAAGCAGCAACTGACTTCATTTTGAGGATGGAGGATGGAGGGTGACTGTGCCTCGGTGGACATGTAAACAACAATTTGTCCAGCACTACCCAGGAGCATAGTCCGACACACAACTTCTTCCTCAAAGTAGAAAGGGTGCGCCCTCTGCATTTGTCAAGTCGGTTAGACTACAGTAGCACATGTGTGGAGTGTATAAGACACACCAGACTGAGGCATGGTGCAACTCTCTCACCTGAACCTCACCAAGAGGAGGGTGCCTAATTCTGCAACCTGTCACCTGACTAGCCAGCGCTCCTGCGTGTGTGTGTGTGTGTGTGTGTGTGTGTGTGTGCATGTCTTTGGTACACATGCAAATGGCAGGCAGAGAGCGCCTGACTCTCACAGTGGTTTCCACGTGGCTCACTCCCTGCTGCTGACATGGCTTACTCGAACTGTGGCCTGTCTACAATGCATCTCTCTGTCCATTCACGTGGGTCAAGTTCCGCCCTTCGCCCCTCTGGTCTGCACCTTACTTCTGCAGCTTCACCAGAACCCAAGGCTCTGCTCCCCAGCTGACCTTATGGTGGCAGCAGTAGCAGCGATCACACTTTACTCCTCCAGGGACTTTCATCCCTATCTGCTTCCCTGGTTCTTTCCCAGGCCTCTCTGAAATGCTCTGAATCTCTTCAACCCACTTAACCCTTTTACAAGCTACAAGTGAATGAAGGAAAAGTTTGTGTGTGTGTGTGTATTATATATACCAGATATATAATACAGAAGATAAACAGACAGAAAGATAGTTTACTCCGTGAAATAGAATGTGTGATCTGAGAATAAATATTAGCAATTAATATCAGAGTAAGAGAACCTGTGCTTGTCTTGCTCAACTATCAAACAAAGTGGAACTACTTGGCAAATTGCTGCCAACAAAGCCTACTAGACAATGTGAGTCTACTCCAATCTACTGACACTGTAGAAGAGTGCTTGCCTGTGTTTCTGATAGAGTGTGTAACAATATGTACCTTTAAACGAGGGCCCATGTTCTGAGAACCAAGTCATTCACCAAAGCAGGTAACTTTTGGATCCTTTCACTGTCTTCTAACTTGCACGAGGAAAAAAAAAAAAGCCAAAAAGTCACCAGAAAGGATCTGTCCATCCGACCTTCATTGAGGTCACGTGTGTCCTGGTAAGCAAAGAGT
Organism: Psammomys obesus; assembly: GCF_907164565.1. NCBI lineage: Eukaryota > Metazoa > Chordata > Mammalia > Rodentia > Muridae > Psammomys > Psammomys obesus. The sequence continues at coordinate 25,060,358 of NW_026596134.1, read as the reverse complement.
TGGTGTTTCTGTCCTGAAGCGGTTGAATGCTGAGGAACAGAACCCAAGAATGTATCATTCCTGGGCTTCTCTCATGTAAGGTACAACCACCACTGACAGAGGCATCTGTTCCGGTGTGCCAGGATCCTCCTATAAAGAAGAGAGGATAAGTGCAATAAGTTTTATTACTGAAAGAGATTCTGCAATACCTCCCTCCACTCCCCCCAAACCAGCAAGAGAGGAGCTGCCCCATGCCACAAGTACCCTAAAAGTAATCACGAGTTGGTAGATTCTTACCACGCTTCCCAACAGAAACTTCGCAGTTCTAAAGCTACTCCACCAAATCCACAAGGTTCCATGGCAACCTCACCACCTCCCAGCACGTCTCTCCCCAGAAGCTGCGGCTTATCAAATGCCCCAGTCTTCCAGCAGAGGTAAGTTAGGGTACAGATCTAAAGAGCCTCATCGAAGTCTCATGCCTAGTAGCAGCACCATGGGGTCGGGACGCAGGGCATGGGAAACATGCGGAGAGAACCGGAGCAGAACCGGAGATGGCTCAGCAGGGCTTTAAAACCTAATCTAGCCGCCTATGCAGGCTACTTTCTCTGCACCCCTGAATGCAGTTCTAAGACACGGTAAATGATGACATTATCGCTAAAATTTGAAAACCTGGGTAGGTGTGATAGTGGAAGCCTATAATCCCAGCACATGGGAAGCCAATGCAGGATCATGAGTTCAAGACCAAAAAAAGGAATAAGGAGTTGTAAAATCTGCTCCTATAAGTAAAGGGAGGAAGCTGTCAACTTTCAAATAAAGTTAGTTACTAAGTAAAATCAGCTCATAACTCTCAGACATTCAGGTACCAGATCTAACAAAAAGTGGGTTAATGGGTACATATACACAAAGAGCTGCCATATGGCAAATGAAAAGAGGCTACTAACTAGTAAACAGGAGGAGATGGTCTCACCAATGGCTCAAACTATTGTCAGCGCTTCATAACTCACAACACAGAAACAGTTCTCTTTAGACACAGATACAGGACTACCGTCCTGAGTTTTTACAGTCCAGGACAAAATGAGCAAGGTACATCCTCAGTTAACTCACAGAAAGCAGAAGACAGCCTGGCCCCAGAGTACACATTTTAACAACCACTCTCTTCAACCATTCTTTCTGCTAAGGGAAACCAAGGGAGAAAACACAAAGTGCTAAACAAACCAGAACAGAATGACTGGAGGCCAGCAGATCAAATAAGTTGGCAGACTTTTATAATTAAAAATGAGTAAGTATATGCATGTATTTTAACATGTGGTGATAGACTTGCCAAATACATGATCCAAAACATGGGTCAACCAGCAACTGGAACCAGTTTAAAGGATCTACAAACAAGGGAATAGTTATGTAAACTATTAAAGATCCTCATGATAGAATGTTATACAATAATTTAAAATGAAACTTTTAAGGAACAAAAACACCAGATTGGAAATGCTCACAAATAAAACGTTAAATGAAAAAGCAAGCACAACAATGCTCATACAATACAAACTCAATCTTAGAAATAGCACTATATAATTATATAAAGATTTTAAAAGGGTGGTTGGAGATACTCCTCAGTGTTTAAAAACAATTGCCACTCTTCCTTTTTTGTGTTTTTTTTTTCTTTTGGTTTGTTTGTTTGTTTGTTTGTTGGTTTTAAATGACAGGGTTTCTCTTTATAGCCTTGGTTGTTCTGGACTCAATTTGTAGCTCAGGCTGGCCTTGAACTCACAGAGATCCTACTGCCTCTGTCTACCTGAGCGCTGGGATTAAAGGTTTGCAACAACTGGCTACAGTTGCTGCTCTTGCAGAGGACCTAAATTTGGTTCCCAGGGGCTGGAGAGATGGCTCAGCAGTTAAGAACACTGGCTGTTCTTCCAGAGGACCAGGGCTCAATTCCCAGCACTCATGTGGCAGGTCAGAACTGTCTGTAACTCCAGCTCCATGGGATCCAACACTCTCACACAGACAAACACCAATGTACATGAAATAAAAATCATTAAATTATTAAAACAAGTAAATAAATTCAGTTCCTCGCACCCACACTGGGCAGCGCACAACCAGGTCCAGGGGATCCTCTTTCCAGCATCCATGGGTGCACACATACATGTCATAGACACCTATACACATCAATAAAAAATAAAATAAATATTAAGAAAAATCATTTTAAAAAACCAGAGGAAAACAAAGATGTTAATAGTGGCTGTATCTCAGAATATGTAATTACAAATAACTTTTATTTCCAGGTTTATTGAAACATGACAGAACAGACTTGAACGGCTCCATGTGCTGTTTTAAAATTCATCCCAACTGTAGGCTGAGTGACCTGCAGGCTGGAGAGTCTGCCAGAGCCCAGAAGCTTCAGCGTTTCCCTGGTGTCAGGATCTACCTCAATGATCCCCTGATCTAGGGCTGAGGCCTTAGGAACGTAATTCTCTATTCTCTTCTCTCTCCCTCTCTTCTTGCAATTTGATAGAGACACCTCTCATGGGACCTCTCAGAATTGCCTTCATCAGATGCGTTGCCCTAGCTGGCTATCTTGTAGGGTTTCCTGCTGGGGATAATGGTGATCTCCTTGCACACGTGCTTGTTGGTGTGGAAGTCATTACCCAGGTGCATCTAGTACTTCTTGATGCTCCTGGCTGCCTTCTTCACAGTCTGGGTGCAAATGTGGACTATGTTGGCAGGTCTTGGTAAAAGAGGAAACAGGAAGCCTACAAATAACTTTCACATCCTATCTATATTCTTGTTTTGTCCGAGATAGAGCAGTGGTTCTCAACCTTGCTAATGCTGTGACCACTTAATATAGTTCCTTATGTTGTGCTGACCACCAAGCATAAAATCCCTTCATTGCTACCTCATAACTGCGAAGTTTGCTACTGTTATGAATCATAATGTATCTGATATGCAGGTTATCTGATACATGACCCCTGTGGAAGGGTCATTTGACTCCAAATGACTCGTGGCCCACAGGCTGACAACTCCTGGGACCGAGTCTCAAGTAGCTCAGAGTGGCCTCAAGCTCACTATGTAGCCACAGATAGCCTGACCTCCTGGTTCTCTTTACCTCCCAAACTCTGGAGTTTAGATATGTATCACTATACATGGCCTGTGTGTGGGTGTAGTATTTATTATGTATGTGCGTGTGCCTGTGTGTGGATGAATGCGCATGAGTGCAAGTGCCTACAGAGGCCAGAGGAGGATGTGGGATCCTGGTCGCTGGAGTTATAGGCAGTTGTGAGCTGCCCAACATAGGTTTGGAGAGTGAGCTCAGGCCTTCTGGTAAAGCAGTACACACTCTTAATCACTGAGCTATTTCTCCAGCCCCAGTTTTCCAAATTCTTAATAAAACAGAGATAAGTAAAAAGTTTCTATTTCTGGAGAACATTTAATTTTGGGAGACCTACTTTCTCGAAGGGCAGGTAGAGAGTAGGAAAATTATCTTTTTGGGTTTTCTGTTTTTCTTTTGGAGATAGGGTCTCATAGCCTGGCCCCAAACTCCCCATACAGTCAGGGCTGACTTTGAACTTCCCCTCCTGTCCCCACCTCCCAGTGCTGGGATTGTAAGAAACGACTACCTTGTTAAGTTTAAGTTACCTTTTCTCAAATAATGAAATGGCATACAGGAGTTAAGAGAAAACAGCAGAGTTTATTTCTAGTCACTAGGATTTTAGTGGCTCTCCAGTCCTGTGACAGTGCTTGGTTCTGATGACCTTTATCCCTGCTATGAGCAACCTACCCCAATGATTCAGCACCCCTAGTGAGCTTCAAGACTCAACCTAAGCACTGACACCCCTTTTCGGCCCAGCTCCCGGGCTTCTCTACGAATTCTACTCATATCAGGCAGAATCAACCACTTCCTCCTTTGGGATACTGCTACACCAAAGACATCTCAATTTCAGTATGTATTAGTGTGCATTATAATAATCTGTTTACATAACAGTAAAGCAGTAAGGGATGGTAGTTACCTGGGGATTCAGACTGTTGGAACCACCTTTGCCTGTTAATAAGGTGTTCGGCCCTGAGCTCTCAGGGTCTGTACTGTCTCAGAAGCTCTTCAAGTGAGTTTTACGTACTTCAGTGTTCCAGAAACACTGCCTCAACTCTAGAGCAGGCAGCCCAATGCTTCCCATGGTCTAACAAACTTACGAACAACACTTATGTTGTTGAGACTTATGCCTTCAGGTACAAGAGACTAAAACAGGGCAGTAAAATTATAATTTGTAGTCCAAACTTACCTGTTTGGTTTGTTTTTTTAAATACCAACAGAATGAAAATGCCCAAGTTAATTCTTCACATTCCCAGCCTGCAAAGCCAAATACCTGCAGTATATGTGTATGTATGTATAATTATATATTATCTGACCTGCTTGAGTGAGATAGATGATTGATAGATAGACGGACAGACAGACAGTCAGAAAGAAAGAAATTAAGAAAGAAAGAAAGAAAGAAAGAAAGAAAGAAAGAAAGAAAGAAAGAAAGAAAGAAAGAAAATATTATCTCACCTGGCTTGGGGAAAAGCCTACAAATACCTGGTTTTGAAACAGGCTCTCAAAAAAAAAAAAAAAAGCAAGCCATGGAGGGGCTTGAAATCACAATCCTGCTGCTCCAGATCCCACTACAGCCAGAACAAAGGTCTTACCTTACAGTTACGTAGCTGCCTTTTGTAAATATGAATACATTTCTATAATAAATCAAAGAAAGCATAAAATTTTCTTCCCATTCTACTATCCCCTCCCCCTGCCTTCTAGGAAAAGCTAGAAAACTCACAAAATTATGCAGAGGTTTCTCATTGCAATTCTTTTTTTTTAACCCCCCAAGGGTTGGGGAACAAGCTCTCAATATGTAGTACAGGCTGGCCTGAAACTCATCATCCTCCTGTCTTTGCTTCCCAACTGCTGGGCTCACAGGTGTGCACAACCATTCCTCGTTCTTATTTTAATTCTTATTCAAAAGCTCATGTCAAAGCTGGGTGTGGTGGCACATGCCTTTAATCCCAGCACTTGGGAGGCAGAGGCAAGCAGATCTCTGTGAGTTCAAGGCCAGCCTGGTCTATAAAGCGAGTCCAGGACAGCCAGGACTACAAAAAGAAACCTGTCTTGGACAAAACAAATAAACAAACAAGCCTCATGTCTGGATTCATAGGACAACTGGGAATTTTATTCAATCATTTCCAAAGGGCTAAGCAAGAGGATTATTTATACAATGTACCTGAAGGATCAAATACGTTATTATTCCTGAAATTGTTTTAATACATACTAATGATTCAGTCTGTTTTTAAAATGCAATTCAAACATTTTAAAAGATTTATTTATTCCTATGTGTATGACCATTTGCCCGCATGTATGTATTTGCACCTCATATGTGCTTGGGGGAGGTCAGAAGAGAGCACTGGATCCCCCGCAACTGAAACTGAAATTTATGAATGGCTGTGAACCACTAGCTGGGTGCTGGGCACCAAACCCAGGTCGTCTGCAGGAGCAGCAAGGGCCCTTAACCACAAAGCCATCTTTCCAGCCCTCAAAATGCTATTCTAAGAGGTCAAGAAAAACCCACATGAAAGTCCACTTCAGGCACATTTAGAGATAGTGGCAGCATGCAAGAGTTCTGTTATCACCTACTGGTTTCCACAAAACAAGACAGAATACAAGAAAAATGTATTTCTTGAATTATTCTCCAAAAAAATATAATTCAGCTGGGACAAGACCCACAGGAGAGTGGCCTATCTAAGAAGAGTGCCAGAAATAAAGTACCCCACCATATACTTTGAACAGCTAGTTTATAATTATGCTGTTTTAATTTTACTCTCGGATTTTTTTTCCTCCCCATCCCAAACCTCAGCATAAAGAGCTGCCCTCCCCATTAAGTTTATATTCTTGAGATATTTATACAGTTGTATACTTCTGCTGTCTTGGTTCAGCCAAGTTATACGGTTTTCATTTATATTCTTTCCTCATCAGTCAACCTCTTCGGTCTTTAAGCATTCCTGTGGGTCTCCTGTGAACTCTCTCCAACTGGTCCCCAGCACTCTTGTAATGAGGTGCCTCCAACTGACTGCAGCCTTCCACAAACTGCCCAGCCAGTCGGAACAAGATGAGCTCACCCTCCAATCCCATGACATAAAACTTCTGAGTGCGCAAACCCCCACCCCCCAAATCACAGAAGGCTGGTGTGCTTCATACTAGATTAAAACGCCATCCCTTGCCTCTCAGACCTGGGCATTAGGACATGCAGAACCCGCCAAAAGCAAGACAACAGATGATATGTGTTCTTGTATTCTCTCTTTTACTAGAGGAAGTGAGCAGAGAGAGAAAAAAAAAGTATTTTTAAGGTAAATATGCAGATAAAAACAAAGAACACAAAAGTTCCATGAATTTCTAAAGCTAAAACATAGGTATGTTCAAATAGTCGTGCATATTGCATACTTAATACCAAAAGTCTCCTTGGTGCTCTGCTGTCAGCCTCTGCCCCCCGCCAAGATCCTTAAAGCTCTCGAATGTAAAAGTCTGAAAGGCACACATCTCTACTGAGCCCAGGTTATGAACTTGCTGGTTTTCCATTGGTAATCCACTGGCAACAATACCCTTGGTTCTTCTGCACGACTGGATCTTTACACGTCTGCCACCCGCCAGACTGCCTGCTAAAAGCTGAAGTCCCAAGGCACGAGGATAAACAAGACAGGACTCCTCTCTTTTCCTGTGTTTCTTTTTTCCTTTCCTTTCCTTTTTCCTGTTTGCGATGAGAGTCAAACTCAAGGCCTCAGGCATGCTACACAAAGTTCTACCGTGGAACAAACTCTGTATGGTACACACAGTCCTAGCCTAGACCTATCTCCCTGCATGCCACACACAGTCCTATCATAAAACTAATTCCTTGTTCTTGTTTTTCATTTTGTTTTGAATAACCATGTATTCAGATTGGCCTAAAACATGCTATGTTGTGCAAGCAAGACACAATACTTTTTTTAAAAAATTAAATTATCTGACAAGTTCATAAATGTATATAATGTATTTTGGTCACTTTCATCCCCTACCACCCTCATTCCCTCCCATTCCTACCTAATCCCCATTTCTCCCAAGCAAGTAAGGCCTCCTCCCACTTGTCCTGTTGCTGCTGACTCTAGGGTTGCCTGCATGAGAACAAGTAGGGGCAATCCACCGGGGTGTTGGCAAGTTACCAGTGGCTATACCCATGAAGAAAATGACTCCCCTTGGCCAGCATGCATTAACTACTAATGGGTTCCTCAGGGAAGGGTGGGAAGATGGACTTTGTTAAGGAAGATGGACAATACAATATGCTAAGTGCGGTGACAGAGGAATAAACAAAATGTGGAGGACAAGGAAGGAGAGAGGTAACCTCGCCTTGAGAGACAGAAGAACTCTTCACAATAAAGGTAGTGAGGCCAAAGAGCTGAGAATGAGTGGGAGGGTCTTGGTGGGTTAGAGTGCATTCTGCTATTGCAGAGGGCCCAAGTTTGGTTTACAGCACCCAGCGAGGCAACCTCCTCCAGCTCTAGAGGATCGGACTCCCTCTTCTGGCCTCTGTGGGTACCTGCATTTTCAAGGACATCTCCCCCACCAGACCTACAAATATACAGATATTAAAAAAATACATTTTTAAAAAAGAATGAGTAAGTACTTGCAAATGGTTAAGTGGGTGAGTCTGATATCCTACAGACAAATAAAAATACCAAGCCAAAAAAAAAAAAAAAAAAAAAAAAAGAGGAGTGGTGACAAATTCAGCATTATAAAAGCATAAAAGCAAAGTATCTAGAAAGACCACCAGGGACAAGGTGTCTGCTTCCAGTACAGTCTCAATAATGGGGAAGAGGGCGAACTTCACCACTGGCTGGTGTTGGACTAGTGACTCAGCCTTTCTCAGGTGTAGATGTAAAGTGGAGACACAGTGAGAAGAGCAATCCTCAGATTGTAGGGAAAGACAGACTGACACTGGAAACCCCGCCCCCAGGTGCCTTGTTCTAAAGGCTGCCAAATATCAGAGTTGTTTATGTCAGGCCACAGCAGCTCCAGGGAGGAAGATGGCTACATGCTACCCAAGAGATTAGCTGGTTTTCTAGGGAGATCCCATGTGGAAACAATCCTAGCAACCATCCAAAATGCTGACTGCTCTGGGACTCTCGCAGGAGGATGAAAACAAGCGTCCGGCACACTGAGAGCTTACTGAGGGCCAGGTACTGTATGAAGCCTTTCATCTGCATTGTATCATTTAAACCTCACATCAACCACATGTTCTGCATGTCTACTATATAATCTATTAGATTAGGAAATAAAGGCACAGAGACTTCAAATATGTTGATAAAGCCACCTATTTGATAGCTGAAGGAGTCAGACAACTTGATTCCAGAGCCTACGATATTAACTAGGAACTCTGATGTATATAAAAGAATCTCTCCCTCCCTGGCCAGGGAGAGGAGTATTTGAGAGATAGGTAGAATGAGAGCTCAAATAATATATTTAATTTGAAATTTTAAAGAAATATTACTTTATTTTAGACTTTAAGAAACAACAACAAAAAAAGTTTTTTTTAAGTTATTATTTTTTTAACCAAGGCAGAAAGAGGATAAGAGATTTTAAGAGAACTCTTTAGGGTGAACAAGAATGAAACAGACAGACTTTCTGACTGAGAGACAAGCTCAGAGTAGTCATGAAGTAAACCAAGCCTGGTGGCAGGAGGCAGAAACAAAATGAACAAAAGTTCAAGGCTTCAAGGTGAGCCTGAATTTAAAAAATTGTCTCGAAATAAAAAGTTAAAAGAAAAATTAAAAAGTGGGCTGACAGGAGATATAGTTCAGTGGCCGAGCACCTACCTCATATGCATTAGGTTCTTGATTCAATCCCCAATGCCACAAGCATTCTTATAGGGGAGAAAGAGAAAGAAAATGAAAATGAGAAATAGTTAAAGAAATAGACTCTGGTCATGAAATAGAGGATGGAGAGCCTGGCTAGAGCATTTTTCCCGAGACAGGGTTTCTCTGTGTAGCCCTGGCTGTCCTGGACTCACCCTGTAGACCAGGCTGGCCTCGACTCACAGATACCTGCCTGCCTCTGCCTCCCTGAGTGCTGGGATTACAGGCGTGCACCAACATGCCTACATGGCTACAGCATTCTTTATGTTCTTAGAAGTAACAGGATGAATGACCTGTGTGGTCAGAAAGAAACAAGGTGAAAAGCTAAACACAAATGTAGATTCTTCTGACTTTGGGAGCCTAGAAAAACAGTGAGTGAAGGATGAAGGGAAGGGGAGGGGACTTAACAAGTATAGAGGAGCATGCTAAGCCTATGTCCTTGTGGAATATCCAGGAAGACATATCCACAAGATACATGGAAACAAACAGAGTTGAAAGTACAGACACATGCTACACCCTGGGGACACAGGAAATGGGAAAGACCACCATGGAAAGCAGGTGGATGCAGGAACAGACTAAGGGAACGCTGAGAAAAATCTATCTACCCGAAGGGGGCGGTGGTGGCAGGAATGGTGATAGGCTTGCAGTTCCAGCTACTATGGAGGCTGAGCCCCTTGACTGCTGTCTTAAAAAACAGATGTTATGAGGTGCGGAGAACAGTGCTGGGGAGATGGCACAGATGGTCCTCAGAGGTGAGGACCGGCTGCTCTGGCAGAGGACCCGGGTTTAGTTCTCAGCACCCAAGTGGTAGCTTACAACCATCTGTATCACCAGTTCCAAGGGGTCAGATGCCTCTTGTCCTCCATGGACACTAGGCGTGCACACGGTGCACTTACATCCATGTGGGCAAATACTCAATAGGCATCAAAGCAAGTGAGGCTTTTTAACAAGTATGTGGGGAAGCAGGCGCGAGGAACAATGGCAAGGAACAGCTGTGGAAGGCAGAAAGCTGCATGACTGGCTTACTGGAGACAAAAAGGTTTTACTTTTAGAAATAAGCAGTCAACATTGTCAGACCCAGGAAAGATATAAACAGAAGGTAAGGGCAGGGACTCAAAATCAAAGTTATTTTCTAGAACTTTCATGTTCTAACCTAACAACTTCAAATACAATTTATTCTCTATATTCCTTATTGTTTGTTGGCTGATTGTTGGTTTTGAGACAGGACCTCTCTACATAACCCTGGCTATCTTGGACACTATGTAGCCCAGGCTGGCCTTAAACTCACAGTGACCCCCTGCCTCTGCCTCAGAGTTCCGGGTATAAAGGTGTGCACCCTCACACCTTTAACCTTGTTATGCCAAGGCTGACTGATATCCATGGGAAGTCTCCCCTTTAAGTAAATCACTTAATAAAAAAAATAAGACTATTAAGGAGGAACTAGAGAGACGGCTCAGCATTAAAGGCACTGGCTGTTCTTCCAAAGACCCAGGTTCAATTCCCAGCACTTATATGGCAGCTCATAAGCATCTGTAACTCTAGGTCCTGTGCACCTGACACAGTCTTCTGACCTCCATGTGCACCAGGCACATACTTGAAACACATACATATATTCAGGCAAAACAGTCATACACATAAACAAATTAAAAATCTTAAAATTAAAAAAAAAGCCTATTGGGGGCTGAAGAGATGGCGTGGCCCATGAAGTGACTGAAGCCCTCTCCTGGCTTCCACAGGCATCTCTGCAACTCATGCGCACACATAAATAAAAATGAGTCTGTTTTAAAAAGGAACATTAGTCTAAGTTTGTCCTAGTTTAATAACCAGCAAGCTCCCTGCAATTCAGGTGATGGATACTTTTAAATCGTGTCTAAAGCAACATCAGACCTAAACTAATCTCGACTCTAATCTGAATCTAATCCTATAGTATCTCATCCAAATTTTAAAATCTTATTTTAAAGTCTTATTTTATGTGTGTGCGAGTTTTGCCGGCATGTTACGTATGTGCACTATGTGTGTGCCTGGTACCTGCAGAGACCGGAAGAGAGCCTCAGAGTTACAGACAGGTGTGAGCCACAGTGTGGGTGCTGGGAACTGAACCCAGGTCCTCTGAGAGTAGCAAGTGCTCTTAAACACCAAGCCATCGCTGGAGCCCCAAACATACCAGTTTTTAGACTTAGTCATGCTATTACCTAAATCAGTAAGCAGCTCCTTCTTGATGGCTGTAGCAGTCCCTTTTAAGGGCAGAGTACAGGCTGTTTATCCATTTACTAGATGGACATCTGAATTATATCCAGTTTGGTACGACTGTGGATGAACGAACAATGAATCTCAGGCGTAAGTTTCTGTATGGACATAAGTTTTTATTTCTCTAAAGAAAATACCTGGAGTGGAACTGCTGGTTCATGTGGGAAGCATATTTTCAACTTACAAGAAACTGCCCAACTGCTTTCAAAGGCAGCTGTGGCACTTCACATTCAGAGCAACACATGAGCAGTCCAGCTGCTTAACCTCCACCAACACTTGGTACCGTCAGTGGTTTAATTGTCCTCACTCTCATTGCTGCTCCTCCCCCTCCCATAGCCATAGCCCAGGCTGGCCTCTAACTCCGAGATCCGACTGCCTCTGCCTCCCAAGTGCTGGATTAAAAACTTGTGCCATCACATCTGCCTTATTTTGTACTTTCGAGGGCTAAGAATTCTGAGCATCTTTTCAGGTATGTATTAGATACTGCATAGCTGTTTTTGTAAAGCGCCTATTAATTATTTTGTCTTCTTGTCACTGAGCTTTAGTTCTTTATAGACTCTACATGTAAGTCCCTTATGAGATAGACACTTGCCACCTATTTTCTGTGGCTTGCCCTTGGCTTTCTTTTTTGTAAATCTGTGTGACTATTTCTTCGTGTAACCTGTGTGGTCCCTATAAAAACCAGAAGGGAGTGTCAGATTTGATGGAGCTGAAGTTCCAGGCTATTGGGAGCTACTCAACGTGAGTATTGGGGCTGAACTCAGGTCCTTTGGACAAGCAGTGAATGCTCTTAACTGGGAAGCCATCTCTGTAGATCTCCTTTTCATTTTCTTAATGGAAGCTGAACTTTTTAAAAGAGTCATTTCAACTTTGATGAAATCTAACTTATCAACTTTTTCTTTTATAGTTTGTTTCTTTTTATTTTTAAAGTGTGTGTGAGAGAGAGAAAGAGAGAGAGCGTGCATGCATCAGATCCCCTGGCATGAAGTTACAGGCATAAACTGCCTGACAAGGTAGTAGGACTTGAACTCTGCAAGAACAGGAAGTGCTCTTAACCAGTGAGCATATCTTAACTAGTGAGCCGTATCTTCAGCTCTGTGTTTCCTGTGCTCTCTATATTTTGTTTTTGAGACGGGGTTTCTCTGTGTAGCCCAGGCTGTCCTGGAACTCAAAGAAATCCACCTGCCTCTGCCTCCCTAAGTGCTGGGATTAAAGGCGTGTGCTAGCACGCTGTGCTCTGTTTTTAAAGTCTTTTCCTAAATCAAGATCACAAAGACTTTTTCCTGGTTTCTTCTAAAGTTTATCTAAAAGTTTCATAAGAAAAAATTCTCTTGTCAAAAATTTTAACAAGATTTTATTAAAACCCTGCACTCCATTTATCTCATAATTATTCAGCTTTATTATCTTTGTTTCCTTCAACCTCCTACACTGCTAAGCACCACTGAAATTACAGTCTATTTCTGAATCTAGAAAGACTCTGTCTTTTAACAGATCTTCCCCCTTCTACCTAGTCAGCGGCATACCTAAATTTAGCCAAGGTTTTAGCCCCTGTACTGTCTTCAGATCAACCCCAAATCTCTGCAGCTCTGAATCTGCTTCTGAAGACAAATTCTAGAACCCTGAACACATACCTTGGGATAGGGCTAGGAACAATCAACCACATACCATTCTGGCGTGAATGAGAAGATTCCAGAAGATCACTCTCCCTAGTTCAAGTCACTCTTGCCTGTGGGAGGCTGGAGAAAGCTATATGCCTCACTAGTTAAATTAAAATTTAGCTCAGCAGGTAAGTCAAGTACTGCTCTTTCAGAGGACCGGAGCTCAGTTCCCATGCCAGGTGGCTCCCTACTTCCTGTAACTCTAGTTCGAGGGGATCTTACGCCCTCTTCTAGCATCTGTGGACAACTGTTCACATGTACATATCTTCACATCCACACGTACACATACATAACTAACAATAGCATAACAATATATCCTTTTGTTTAAAGCCTCAAACATTTCCCGAAACTGGTTTCTTTCATTCATTTTACCTGGGTGAGTTTTGACCCATTTGCTCCTTCCATCTGTTAGAGGTTTTATTTGTTTGGGGTTTGGTCTTTTTGAGATATGGCCTCATTCCATAACACAAGCTCCTATTCTAACTCCTAACCATCCTTTCAGCTTTTCCTAAGATTACAGGCATGAACCACCACACCCAGCTTATTTCTCTTGGCTGCTGCTTTCCAAATTCAATCCAGAATGCTTGCTGGGACTATTTTCTGGAGCCCTGTCCAGCTTGGAAGGACTAAGGATTTCCAAAACTTTAGAAGCTAACAATATATCTAAACCAACAACAGATTTGGGGACCTGACGGTCTAGGGCCAGACAGTGGTGAGAGGAAGACTTCCCCTATCAGTGGACTAGGGGAGAGAGAGAGGGGAGGAGGAGGAGGAGGGAGCATTGGAACCAGGAGGAGATGAGGGAGGGAGCTACAACAGGGATACAAGTGAATAAATTGTAAATAATAATAATTTTAAAATGAAAAAATAAATTATTAGTTCAATTCACTGCTTCCTGTTATACTGATTTTTTTTTTTCTATCTATAAAATGAACTCTTCTGTGTTGATCCACACGATGAAGACAGGCCCCAGTATTCCTATCCCATGGCAGCTTTTATGCTCAGGTAACCCTGAACCACTGAAGCTTGGCTATAGCAAGAATATTTCAAAAGCAATTCTCTGAATCTGACAAGCCGTCTCCCTCAATAAGTCTAAGAAGTTGTTATTTCATTAACTGTGCATGAAATGGCAGGCGAATGGCCAGATACACAGCTCAGTGGGATAGAATTGCCATTGTTACACACACATTAAAAACTAAAATTCCTACCTCTGTTATGATCCATTACTTTCAAATCCTTTTTAAAGTAACTTTAAATTTTTAATTATTTGTTACCATTACCAGAGTGTGCACAGGTATGTATGTGCCACAGCATTTGTGTAGAGGTCAGAGAAACATTTTCAAGAGTTGGTTCTCTCTTTTCACTATGGGTTTCAGGGATCAAATTCAAGTTGTCAGACTTGGGTGGCAAGCACTTTCAACCTGAAGAGCCATATGGCTGGCCCTCCACTCTTCTTTGTTTTTTAAGGTTTCCGTGGTATGGTATAGTGGTGCACACTAGAGGGGCAGAGGCAGGCAGACCTCTGTGAGATAAATGCCAGATGCTGTCTCAATACAAACAATAACAAAAAAAAAATGTATTTTTTTAATTGTGTGTGTATGTATGTACATATGTACATATGAGGCCAGAAACAGGTACTGAATCTACTGGAACTAGCAGTTTGAACTGTATGTGGATCCTCTATAAGATCAGCAAGTGCCCTTAACCACTGAACCATCTTTATAAACTCCTCCAATCTTAAGTTTTAAGGGAAAAAATATTATTATACAACTGAAAGGAAGACAATCTTTTTACTGTTTGTTTAGTTGGTTTTATTTTATTGGAGGTGGGGGAAGGGAGGTGGGGTTTCATGTAGCCCAGGTTAGCCTCAAGCTTGTTATATAGCAGAGGATGGCCTTAACACTCCTACTCCTGCTGTCTCCATCTTCCAAATTCAGGGATTACAGTCATTTGCCATCACTCCCAACGTATTATGAAGAAAAGCTCAAAACGTACACATTCAGAACAACATTCCTGACAAATCTGAAGCTATAGATAGCAAGTTCCAAGCTAACAAAGACTACATAATGAGACCCTGTTTAAAAAAACAATTACACACAGTTTAACTGCGATGTGGAATCCTGGATTGGATTCTGCACAGAAAAAGGTGAGCTGAAATTTTTGTGATATCCAAAAGTCTGTAGTTTAGTAAATAATATTCTACCAATGTTAAGTTTTTAGATGTGACATATGTACCATGGACATGTAAGAAGTTAACATCAGAAAAAGCCGGATGAAAAGCAGATAAGAACACTCTATTTTGCTTCCCCAATCACTGCTCTGAGTCAAAGAGTGCAAGGTTAAAACACTTTATTAAGTATTTTTGTACTCCTTTCTGCATACTATTTGCCCATTTGCATTTCCTTCTACATCTTATGTGAAAAACTGCTTCACACTCAGGAGGTCTCAGGTGCTTTTTCTCCCAAATAGCTTTACCATTTACACCAGAGGCAATGCCTGCATTTCAACATTCCAAAATGGACGAGGGTTAAAAGAACAGGTCCTGGATCTCTGCAGAAGACTGAGGGATCTGTATTAGCTATTAACAAATGGTTACTACTATCCCCACATTACACAAATATATGTTGCTTATTATTAAACTACCGTTATCTACTCTGGCCAGAAAGTACAACGAACACAAAATGCAATTAGTATCAGCATTTTAACACTGAGAACCAACTGCACTAAAACAAATGCATTAGCATTAGCAAAGCATACACATCTAAATACAGACACAAGCACTACAACATGTAAACTACCTCAGAAGTTTGGAAACATTACTCTATAAAAAAATGCAGGCTATGCACTTAATAACCCTTTAAAGAAAACGGCACCAAAAATAGTAATTGAAACTTAAACCTAAGAAAATCAATGGCTAGAACCATTGAAGAGGTAAAATGAGGGCTCGGGTTGTAGCTCAGCTGGTGGAACTGCTTGCCCAGCCTGAGGTTTGATCTGCAGCAGTGCTCGAACTGGGTGTGGTGGTGCACACCTGCGGTCCTATTGCTCAGGAGGATGAAGGAGGAGGATCAAGAAGTTCAAGGTGGCAGAGCATGGTGGAGCACACCTTTAATCCCGGTACTTCAGAAGCAGAGGGAGGTGAATCTCTGGGAGTTCCAGGCCAACCTGGTCTACATAATGAATTCCAGGACAGCCAGGGCTATGTAGAGAGATCCTGTCTCAAAACAAGCAAACAAACAAACAAACAAAAAAATCAAGTTCTAAGTTGTCTTCCAGTTTGAGGCCAGCCTGTGATAACCAGACCTTGTCTTAAAAAGGCACAAGGGGTGTATGTGTGTAAAACAATATACTACAGAACTCCCTAGATGGAAGGGGAGGAGGACCTCCCATATCAGTGGACTTAGAGAGGGGCAGGGAGGAGATGATGGAGGGAGGGTGGAATTGGGAGGGAATGGGGGAGGGGGCTACACCTGGGATACAATGCAAATAAACTAATATTAAAAAAAATAAAAATGTAATTAAAAAAAAAGAACTCCCTACATTACAAAACTCAAACTGTTATAGGGTATGTTGACTATAGTAAATAAACATTACAGAGCAATACTCTAGCCAGGATACTTCCAGAAGGCTGAACAGTGCAATAATTTCTCTCTCTCTCTCTCTCTCTATATATATATATTATGAATAAATGTAAATCTGAATTTATATACCTCTAGTTGACCACTTGCCATAATATTTAACTATTTACAAGTCATTCTTTGACAGAGGCTGGTTTTTGTTTTTTGTTTATTTTTTCAGATTGACCAGCACACTGCCTTGTGAATAAATATGTAGTAGTAATGTCCCTCTGAAGTGTCATTTAAACCAGTCCTAGGACACATGCTGTATCCTCTATTACATTTTAAAGCTTTTTTAAATTTTATGTGTGTCTCTCTGTGGTGTGTGTGTGGGTGTGTGTGTGTGTGTGTGTGGTGTGTGTGATGAAGGCCAGAAGAAGGTATCAAAATCTCTGGAGCTACAGTTATAGGCAGTTGTGAGCTGTCAGATGTGGGGCTGGGAACCAAAGCTGGGTCTTTGGAATAGCAGCAACTCCTGGTTGGCTCTTAACCACCAAGCTGGGCTGGAGAGATGGCTCAGAGGTTAAGAACATTCACTGCTCTTCCCAAGGTCCTGAGTTCAATTCCCAGCAACCACATGGTGGCTCATAACCATCTATAGTAAGATCTGGTGTGCAGGCAAGAATGTTGTATAAATAATAAATAAACCTTTAAAAAAGAAAAAACCACCAAGCCATCTCTCTAGCTCAGCTACCTTGTTTAAAGGTAGTCAAGCTAAATTAAAGAGTAATTAACAGCAAAAAAGTAATTAACAGCATCAAATGTTTGTTGGGGGAAGAACATATGAACCATGAAGACAAGTGTGAAACTGTAGTAGTTTGAAATTAGAAATAACACCTCTAAATTAACTTGGAATACAAGAGGTTCTCAGGGCCTCTTCCACCAGCCATAACTTTATTACAAATGTATTTAGACCAATTAGTAAAGAGAACAAGTCAAAGTCAACTAAGTATTCGAACATGGACTCAGAGATTCTCTCTCTTCAGGGCTGCAGAAAATACACACTGATCCTCTCAACCGCTGAGAAGCGTTAAAGGAGTTCTTTTCCTCACAAGCGTGGAGTCAAAAGTAATTATTCTGCTTCTATCCAACACGCTCAAAGCCATGCTATTTTCCATCCCCATCAAAGGATGCTATACAACAGCTGAGTACTTTAAACGCAGGTTTTAAGAATCTCAGATTACCACTAAATTATAATGCAGCAAAACCGAGTTTCTAACTCTGCTCTGCCCCCACAGTGTTCCTACACTAATTTAGCTCCCTATCAAGTGTTAACAATCAGAGAATCAGAAAGTTCTCAGAACAGAAACTGCAAACCAATTTAATAAGGAAAAAAATACAGTTCATGGATTTCAAACTTGGAGGAAAGGGCTTTTCTGTCAGTGCCTGAATTTAAATGCAAATTACAATTTAGCTAGCTGCAATTTTCTTTTCAAGTGCTCGCAATAAAGTGTACACGGGTGAAACACTTTCTTTTTTCTACTCGGTCTACAATTTTTTTTTTTTAAATAATTGACCATGTTTACTTAAAAGGCTAAATGCCGAATAACTAACATGTTTCAATTTAAAAACAAAACCAAAACTGCTGCTGCTACTCTACCCAGGAATGATAGCCGGGCAGAGACAATCTGTTCTGTGAATATTAGGAACTTCCAGTGGGAGTAACGAAGGAGAAACAGAAAATCTCTGAAGATGTGTCAATAATAAAATTATTTCAACACCCAAAATTCACAACCCACAGGTGACTACAGAGAGACCTGAACACATGTGTGTATCTAAAAGAGAACAGCAGGAAGGACATCAGTTCTACATCCAAATCAACACAAAATGACCCCTTATAGAGACCTAAATATTTAGTGAGTTTTTGTTCAAGTTTCAAGATAGTAAAAATATATATTAACAAGCAAGTGGAATAACATTTCAGGTTGGAAAAACCCAACATGAAATGACTGAAAACACTTAAGAGTTAAAAGAGTTTTTCTAGAGACTTACTGATTATGGGTGTGAAAACACAAGTCCTGATGACATTCCTGTAATACAGGTACTGTGAAAATTATCTCAGCTTTACAAAGAGAGAGGCACCAACGAATGGCCCCAAGGAATACAGCAAGCAAGCAACATTAAAGAGGGTTTAAACCGCAGCCAAACTCCAGAGTCCAATAACCAATGCACTGTCTTGCGGTGTTAAACAGTGAAGATCTTTTTAACCCAGCAAAACTGTAGATTAAATCCATGCAATAAGAAAAACACGGGTTTTAGAACCAAACTAAGCTTCAATATCAGTAAAGCAAAGGTATTTGAGGTACTGTGAAGGTGACAGTGCCAAGTGAAATGAAGTTTACATAGTCTAGAAGCCTCAGAAGCTGCATGTTAAGAGTGTGTGTACATGCAAACGCACATCCATTTTCAGGAAAACTGGCCATCGCCTTCCACAGACTTTCGAGGGGTAAAAGAAATCTCTCTAGACGGTGAAAAATAACTAGAATACAGCGCAGGCACTAAAAGCAAAAACCAGACAAGAAAAACAAACACCGCGGAAGGTATCTGTCTCATTCTCACAAATCTTCCCTCTCCCGTCTAAGGACAGCACGCCAGACTTCACAACAAATATCAATGGTTCCATCGCATTCCAGGCGTGGTAGGTAGTTGCATATACAAGCTTATGCACCTGTTTTCTTGTGATCATCTAGAGAAGGCTGCCCCGACTCGGGTAGTTGCCTCAGTGAGTAAAGTGCTTGCAAACCAGGCAAGAAGACCTGAGTTTGGATGCCCAGGACCTGGGTAGAAATCAAGCCAGACGTGTGTGTCTGTCACTCCGGTGCTGGGAGGCAGAGACGGGAGTAACTCTGGGGCTTTCTGGCCAGACAGTCTAGCAAACGAGCTCGGGTGAAGTTGGGGGTGTTTCCAAGTTCGGTGAGACAGACTGACTTAAAAAAAAAAAATAGACAGTAGTATAAAGAAAACAAACTTCCTCTGGCTTCTGCTCTGAACGCACCTGCACACTCTTGCTCGCACACACACACGATGGGGGAAGGGGCGTGCTCAAGCGCTGTTACATCCCTCTCTTCCCAAAGAATTGTCCACCCAAGCCTCACTAAGTGCCATGCCAATCAAGGAAAACCAAGCAACAACCAGAGCCTCAGGAGTGAACTACAGAGCCTTGACGTGCCGGATGATAAACAGAATGTATTGGCAAACCACGGGGCAGCCCAGGATTCCGACCCCTCGTCCCCGCTTGCTCGCTTTCTGCAACTCTGGTGCCAGCCGGTCGGCTGGGTTCTGCCTCGGCTGGGACGTGAAGGGAAACGTTACCCGAGCTGGGGCTGCGGCGTGGCCAAGTCCTAGTTCTGGGATCCGTGGAGGCAGCGGCCACATCCAGCAAAAAACTTGCCCTCCGCCCAACCCCCGAACGCCCCCAGCGTCGAGCTCAGCCGGCGCTAAGAGCCGGCTCGAGCTGTTCCGTTTCCCAGAGCGGCTTCCGCCTCCGGGTTGGCCTTTGCCGGAAGCAGCATATGGATGATGTAAAAGTGTCGCGCTGTGAGTGATTCCGGAAGAAGCAGGAGTGCGGCGTGACCATGGTGAGGGGAGTGGGAGAAAGAACGTCGTCAGCACACTTTGGGGGTCGAATGGGCGCTCAGCCCTTGGCCAGATGTAGCCTCGGCGCTTCCCGTGTGTTCTGTTTATTCCATGCTGGTCTTTGCTGGAAGGGACCTCTGCTTTAGGGAGAGGGGCTGGGCGTTGTTTGGGGAAAGAAGGGACAAGAAAATTAGAAGGGAGCTTTAAAGGATGCAGTTTCTAGCTCTTAACTCGAAAACTTCCGTTTCAAGGGGAAGCAAAAGAAAACGAGGAAATATGCGACTATGAAGCGAATGCTTAGCCTCAGAGATGAGAGACTGTGAGTGGCCAGAACCAACTGGTTTCTTAAACTGACCAGAGATACAGCAGTCACGATGGGCTAAGTAGTAAAATTTGTTTTGTCGTTGTTGTTTTGCTTATTATGCCTTAGATCTGTATTGCATGGAATTATATCCACACATTCTGGAGGGCGGGGAGCAAGGTGTCATGGTTATAAAAGCCGGTTAGCTCACGCCATGTGAGTCTTCGATTTCCAGTTCCTGACACTCACCTTTAAAAGGGAGGATACGAAAATTCCAAGATGGTTAGTTACATTTTATAAATTATGATAATTCAAAGTCCGGCGGTGGTGACACACGCTTTAATCCCAGCACTCCCTGAGTTCGAGGCCAGCCTGGTCTACAGAGTGAGTTCCAGGACAGCCAAGGCTACACGGAGAAATCCTGTCTGGGGGAAGAAGAAGGCCCAACCAGTTTCCCTGCATCACTAAAGGCTGAGTGAACTGTTAATTAGATAAAGACTGCTCTTCTTTGTAAGAGTCTCAGAACAAGGTAATGGTCATTAAAGCCTACAAAATTATTATTCTCAGCTTCTGATATGGATTTTTATGTTTTTATCTTTTAGGAATGATAATTTTTTTGTGGTTAAGCCTTCATTTTAGATGTGTGTTATGTTTCAGGCCTTTATAAAGAATGTGGAGAAACTTTGCCCCTATACTGGTGATCTGAATCTTTTTTGTTTGGGTTTGGCTTTTTGTTTATTGAGACAGTCTCACTATGTAGCCTTGACTAGCCTGGAACTTGCCATGTAGACCTGACCTCAAACTCATAGAGCTGTGTTTGCCTCTGCCTCCCCGGCAGCTGGAGCTATTCAGAAGTCTTCAGTAGATTAATATTAACCTCTTCACAGCCTCTTAGAAGTGGATTTTTATTAGCATACTAACAATAAATCTTATGACATTTTAAAACAGGTATATAATGTGTTTGAGCATAACCAAATTTAATTACAAGAGAGTAATGGGCATCTCTTGTAATTAAATTTTAATCATTGATAAGAGAAATAGTAAGAAAAAGTTTATAGTATAATTAGAATTTACTCATTAACAATTTTTTTAGTTTATTGGCCTTATTGCTTAATTTTGATATTTTTAGGCTACTTCCTGTTATATTTACTTGCTGTCAAAGTGTATGTTGATATTGTTATGAAGTCCAAAATTGGATTTCTTTTGTGGCTTAAAAAAAAAAAGAAAAAGAATGGAACTTGAAGTAATAGGGGTTGAAGCTAGGATTTCACACATGCTAATCCAGTACTCTACCACTGAGTGACATCCTCAACAAAGTGAAACTTCCAAGTGAAATTTTAACTACATCATTTTTTTCTTCTCTGAATTTACTTTTTTTTTGCAGTAAAGAAAAGGATAGATTAAAGCCTAAAAAAAAAGAGAAGAAAGATCCCAGTGCACTGAAGGAAAGAGAAGTGTGAGTATTAAAAAATCTTGAAGTTTTCCATTAAAACCAAGAGATTCTAAAAACCATGTTAAGATTCCAGGCTTTCCAGGGGCAGTGGCGCACGACTGTGATCCTAGCAGTACTTGATGGAAAAAAAAAAAAAATCTCCCACCTGCTCCAGGTTCACGGAAGCTATATTGTCATAGCAGATACTGTTCACACAATAATGCTTGAGCATCATGGATTTTTAGATGAGTTACAGGCTCTGCTATAATACATGATCTAATACTAGACAATCTATTTACATTCCTTACAACCATTGTAGAATTTTGAGAGTGGCAAACTTGCTGTTAACTCTCTTTTTTTAAAGATTTCCTTTTTAAAAAAATTATGTGTATAAGTGGGTCTGTGTGTGTGGACATGTGTATGTCTGTGTGTGAGCATGTGCACGTGAGTTTCAGTGTCAGGGAGGCTAGTGGCATAGGACCTCCTGAAGCTACAGGCAGTTTATGAACACGTGGTGTTGGTGCTAGGTAGTCCTCTGTGAGAGCAGCAGTACATGTTTTAACTGCTGAGCCATCTCTTCAGCCTCTTTCCTGGCTTCTTTTAAACTCTTACTTGCAATGAACAAGGGAAAAGGATATTTATCTGTAGTGAACCTTCCCAGATACTTCAATTTTGGTTTCATTAACATCAGTCTTATCAATGTAGACTTTAGTTTGTGATCTTATTTTCTTACTCCTTTCAGCCCCCAACATCCTTCCTGCTTATTCTTCCAGTATAATACACAGCTGGGTCCACCTTACCACATCCTCGTTGATACCAACTTCATCAACTTCTCCATTAAAGCCAAACTGGACTTAGTGCAGTCAATGATGGACTGTCTGTATGCCAAGTGTGAGTATCATACTTTTATGCTTCTGTGACATACGTCAGAATAATCATATTTATCTAAATTCATAAGAAAAGAGAAATTGAGACCTAACGAATACTTGACTAGGAGTAATTAAATTTTCCCAATTTAGAAAACAGTGCTTTGACTGTCCTTAGAGACATCAGTTTTGAACCTGAGTTTTAAAGTGCTGAACAAATGGAAATCTATTTTTGGTATATACATTGGGATACATTCTCCATTCCATTCCACTATAGGAAAGCTAAATAAAACATTTTTCCATTTATGGTACCTGAGCCAGAAGTTTCTTGGTGTGTGGTGGGGCAGAGCTGGAGGGCAAATCCAGGGATCGTATACGTATCGTGCAAGTGTTATACACTGAGGTGAATTTGCAGTTCCCATTCCTGTCTTCCCTTTGGCCCAGGGTTTCTTTGGTTTTTGTATTTTAGGTGTGTTTGTGGTGCTGGGTATTAGGTTTGGGGCATCGCAACGTATGCCAGGCGAACACTCTCCCACTGACCTATATTCCTGGTCTGGGTTTTATAAAAATGTAAATAAGGACTAGCTTTAGCATAAAGCCACCTGTCACATGACTACTGGCAGGAGTAAGCTCAGGGGATAACACTTGCATGATATGTACATGATCCCTGGATTTGTTCCCCAGCTCTGCCCCACCATACACCAAAAAAGCACCCAAGCCTCCTCAGAATTATACTAAATTCTCTCTGCCTGTGTTTCATAAATGAAATCTGAAATTAAACAAACCCAGGTGACAGCACACCTGTTTTCAATATGTTTAGTAAACATTTTAAAGAATAATACTGAGATGGGCTGTTCAACAAAAATGGTTCTTTTAAAAATAAAACTGAGAGCCCGGCATGGTGATGCATGCCTATAATCCCAGCACTCTGGGAGGCAGAGGCAGGCAGATCTCTGTGCGTTCAAAGCCAGCTTATTCTACAGAGTGAGTTCAAGACAGCCAAGGCTACACAGAGAAAACCTGTCTCAAAGAAACAATAAATGAATGAGTATAAAACTGATGGGAGTGGCAGATTGTGGTGCTGGAGAGATGGCTCAACAGTTAAGAGCACTTGTTACTCTTTCAAAGGACCTAGATTCAGTTCCCAGCACCCACATGGTGGCTTACAACCATTTATAACTCTAGTTCTGGGATGTCCAATGCCCTCATCTGACCTCCACAGGCATCAGCCATGCACACAATTTTGCGTATATGCACACAAAACATTTATGCATATTAAATATTTTTAAGAGGATATTTAAAAAAACAGATACACTGGGTCCAGCAAGATGTCTCATCAGGTAAAGGCACTTTGTAGCAAGCCTCCTGAGTTTGAGTGCAGGATTCCACATATTGGAAGAAAGAACAGACTCCTACAAGTCTGCTTCTGACCTTCATACATATATATATACTGCAGCACATGGTCTCAACCCTTCCTCCAGTAAATAAATGAATATGATTTAAATATTTTTAAATGTATACTAATGCTTTTGAAAGACAAGGGGAAAAAAAACTAAGTAAATTTAAATGAACAGAGAATAGTTGTGTGGAACCAGAAGGCAGTATGAGCTTGAAGAAAACTAATTTCACAGCCATCTAACAGTGAAAGCATAGGGCCTGCAGAGGAGTAAGGAAGTAGGCTCCAGGAAGAAATCCCAGTACCTTTAGCCATTACACCTCACAATGAGTAGTGCTCCCTACTTTCCCCATCGCTACTTAGCATTGATCTAGTTCTTTCTCTGTCTTATTCGGTCTTTTACTCAGAGTGATGTTTTTTGAGGCACATTTCACTGCTGTATTTCTGATCATGTGTACGGTGTGTAGAGATCACATTTTAGTTTCTTGTTCCTAGTGGTAGTTAATAATAGACCCTGAGTGCTTTGCCTTGTCTGTATATGTAGATGGGGCTCATCTTTTTTTTTTTTTTTTAGTTACATAATCTCTTTTTTAAACATGTAATTTTAGCTGGGCACAGTGGCTCACACCTGTAATCCCAGCACTCAGGGAGGCAGAGGCAGACAGATTTCTTTTAGTTCAATGCAAGTCTGGTCTACAAAGTGAGTCCAGGATAGTCAAGTCTACACAGAGAAACCCTATCTGGAAAAAACAGAAAACAAACAAAATACATGCATATTTGTTTGTCTTGTTATTGTTTTGAGACGAAATCTCATGTAGTCCATCCTGGCCTAGAATTCATTCTGTGGTTAAGGATGAGCTTGAAATATTGATCCTTCTGCATGTGCCTCCCTAATGTTCAGATTACAAGTGTACATCACCCCCACCTTCTCCCCAATCCTGGGTGCTGAGATTGAACCCAGGACTTCCTGAATATCAGGCAGGCGCTATACTGCTTTACTTTATACTCTTACTTTTTGTTTTGTTGTTGTTGTTCTATACAGGGTTTCTTTGTGTAGCTTTGGCTGTCCTGGAATCACTCTGTAGATCAGGCTGGCCTTGAAGTCACAGAGACCCACCTGCCTCTGACTCCCTGGGTGCTAGAATTACAGGTGTGTACCACCGTGCCCAGCTCACTCCTACTTTTTATTTTGAATCAGGGTCTCATCAAGTTGCCCAGGATGGCCTTGAGCTTCTTCTAGTCCAGGCAGACTTTGAACTTTGAATCCTCCGACATCAGAACTGAAATTACAAGCTTTTGCCACCATGCCCAACTCTTTTAGTTCCTTTTTTTATTTTTATTTTTGGTTATTATTCTATATGCATTGGTGTTTTTACTGCATCCGTGTCTGTGTGAGGGAGCCAGATTCCCTGGAACTAGAATTACAGTTCTGAGCTGCCATGTGGGTGCTGGGAATTGAGCCCAGGTCCTCTGGAAAAGCCACGAGCACTTTTAACCACTGAGCGATCCCTCCAGCCCCATCTCTTTTAGTTCTTTCTGGTTATTTCAGTGGACTTTTTCTTCTGTCATTACAGAAGTCTACAGGATTTTTACAGACTAAACTAAATATAATTCAGAGGATATCTTTACAAGTTCTGTTATTATTTCTGTGCTGCATTTTGTTTGTTTATTTCAGGTATTCCTTGTATAACTGACTGTGTAATGGCTGAAATTGAGAAATTGGGACAGAAGTATCGGGTGGCACTAAGGTAGGAAGGACTTAGTGTAGATTTACTGTACCATGGTATGCTGAAGATACTTTCCGAACACCTCATCTCTTTGCTAACTAAAGATTTCCTGGCCAGGTAGTTTAAATTAAGGAAAATTGAAAACAGGCTGGAAGCCAGGCTGTGGTAGCTCATGCCTTTATTCCCAGTACTCAGGGAGGCAGAGGCAGGCAGATCTTTGTGAGTTCAAAGCCAGCCTAGTCTACAAAGTGAGCTCCAGGACAGCCAAGGCCACACAGAGAAAAACCCTGTCTCAAAAAAACAAAAACAAAAAAGAAGAAGGAAAAAAAAAAAGGAGAGATGGCCAAGCAGCTAAGAAAACTTGCTATTTCCCTGAGGATCTGAGCTCAGCTTGTACTACGTACATTGGGAAACTTAAAACCGTCTAACGCCTCCACATTCACACAGTTTATTCTCACACAAGAATGATGGCTGAAACTACCTTCTATGTAAATGCAGATCTAGAAAGTTTCAGGAAAACCCATCTCTATCTTCTTCCCTGGGTCTTATACCCATTTACATTTCACTGACCTGCATGGTCCTCCCATATTCATATATTCAGTTCTCTTTTTGTAATCAGACAGACACAGAAAAATATATTTAGCCTTCATATTGCTGATGGGTTATGTAGTGACTGTCCCTGTGCCTGTCTCACACTGTATTTCTGTGAGACAGCGTCCTAAACATCTTTAAGATGGGTTTGATTTTCATTCCTGGCTTTTCTTAACTCTGTAGGTTTGAGCAAGTTAATATCTGACCCTCCTTTCCCTTCTGTGAAATGGAAATACAAAAACATAAGAGATTGGTGCTGAGTAAATGAGCCCAAGGGCTGCCAGCCCATGGGTGTGATGGTGCTGCCTTGTAAGCTTGACAGTTGAAGCTTCAGGGGTGAGAGTGCCTTGTGACCCCACATAGATCACAGAGACTGTGTTACCTTTGCTTTACTGGTTGGACAGAGAAAATTTTCTGATTGCTTGTTTTCTTTAATCCACTTTTATAATCCTGCAGGATTGCCAAGGATCCAAGATTTGACCGATTGCCATGCACACACAAAGGAACCTATGCCGATGACTGCTTGGTACAGAGAGTAACTCAGGTATCATCATCACCTCTTAAATGTTTACCTTGTGCTAAAAAAATAATGAATAAGAAATAACAACAAAAACAAAAGAATAAGGCAGGCTGGAGCTGCAGAGGTGATGTGTCAGTGGTTAAGGGCACTAGCTGCTCTTGTTGAGGGCCCAGTTTCATATGCTAACACATCTTCTGGCCTCTGCAGATACCACACACGGTGCACACACATACACTAAACACATACTTACAACTAAATAGATAAATAATAAATCTTTTTTTTTTTTTTTTTAAGAAAAAAAAAAGGCAGGAGTTAGGTGGGATGACACAGGTCTTTAGAAGCAAAGACAGGTGCACCTCTAAATTTAGGTCTAACCTGGTCTACATAGCCAGTTCCAGCTACACAGTGAGATCCCTCTCCCAGAAAAAGGGTATAAATTATTTTCTCCTGAATATTCCAGCTCAGTAAGGTATCTTGGATCTTTTTAGAAATACGCACACAGATGTATGTAGCGGTTGTTAAATACCACTTACTTGAAAAAGTAGATTTAAAACAACTGTGTTTTAATGGGAAGAGCATGTGCTTAGGAAGGAAATGTGGTTTCAAATCTCAGCACCATGCCCATTGAAGGCAGAGGCAAACCAGTCTCTGAATTCAAGGCCTGATCTACATAATGAGTTCCAGGCCAGCCAGGGCTACTCAATGAGAGCCTGTCTCAAACAAAATAGAAACATCCCAACATCTGCCTTAAGTTGGTATGTGATTTAGGACAATTTATTCTTCAAATTCCATTGAATGTGTCTTAAGTGCATCCATGTAATTATAATAATATATCATATTCTGCCACCCTGTGAATTATTTCCATCCCATACAGGATCTCCCAGGGTGCTATCTCATACATACACTGGATTAATTCCTTTTCTAATTTTTCCATTCTTAACTGCTCCTCAAACAACACAAGAACATGTACTATTGACTGCTCACATAAGAACCTTTCTCAGGTTGTCGTTATAGCTCGGTGGTAGAGTGCTGCCTAGTATTCACCAGGCCCTGGGTTTGATCCCCAGCCACAACACTGGGGAAGGAAAGAAAGGAATGAAGAGAGGAAGAGCCTGACCCTTGCTAAGGATTACCATCTTCATTTAATGACTACTCTGACCTTTAGTACTTGATCCATAGATGGGGCCACATCACAGCTGCCACCATGGTGATAGATATTCTATAAAATTCAGTGGAGATTTGTAAATGAAGTAAATGATAACAAAAAAGCTTTCAGCTGATAATTAATATTAAGCTAAACTCCAGTTTTGAATTATAGAGATTCTTTTCCTGGTCAGGGGCTGTCTACTTACACCACTAAAGAACTTCAGAGTATACCTAAGCCACAAGAGCAGAGGAAGGAGGGTATGTACCCTCCAGTCTAAGGCATTACATGAGGTCCATTGGGGCATTTTCCCAAAACAAGGACTTGTCTGCCTTAACTGTGGCAGTCCCTCCCGTGTGTGAAACAACAGTTTGCAGCTTATGAACACTTCTTACCTTCTTCCCCTCAAGATTCATAAGACTACATTGAGACCAGGTAGCATATATATATATATATATTTTTTTTTTTCTATAAATATCTCCTTGGTCTCTGCTAGTAACTGTGAAGATGAGGGACTGTTCAGTGGTTGTGTATTCGTATACTCTGTGAATCCATGGTAAACATCTGTGCATCTTCTCTTTCAGCACAAATGTTATATCGTGGCCACAGTTGACCGTGACCTCAAACGAAGAATCCGGAAGATCCCTGGAGTTCCTATCATGTACATTTCTAACCATAGGTGAGAAGTTGCTATTGGAAAGTGATTAGAGGCACATAATTGGTCCTCAATTAAAGTGAAAACAGGTTATAAAGTCATAGATGATTTCAAAGAAATTACACTCACATGTTTATATTTACAGTTGAAGAAATGGGGCAAAATAGCAAGAATAAGGGCAGAAGATAAAGATAGGATTTAGGAATAACATTTAGGATTTAGCAAACATCAAATTGTTTGCTTGTTACAATAAGATTATTAGAAGTGCGTGCATTGCTTTATACAAAGCATTAGTTTTAAGTCAACCTTGGCCTTTTGTGTAGAAATATCCTTTTTGAAGATTTTCCAGGGGAACTTGATTCCCAGCATGGACTAAAACTGGACATGGTAGAACACCTGTATTTTCAACACTGGAGAAATAGTGACCAGAAATTCAAAATCATTCTTGCTGCTCAGTGCATGTGAGGCCAGTTGAGAGAAAGAGAGAGAATAGTCTTTGATTAACACCTCATCTGGGAAACTTTTATAGACAAAACTTCTTGGATATTCCCATGTCTGCCCTATAATATAAAACTTCTGTGCCCAGCTCTTGCACTTGGCGAGAGAACAGTATATTGATAAAAATACAGGGTGAGGGCTGGAGAGATTGCTCAGCAGTTAGAGCACTGTCTGCTCTTCAAAGGTCCTGAGTTCAATTCCCAACAACCATGTGGTGGCTCATAACCATCTATACTAGGATCTGATGCCCTCTTCTGGCATGCAGGTGCACATGCAGATAGAGACCTCATATACATTAAATAAATAAATAAAATCTTTAAAAAAAAATACAGGATGACTTAGATGTCCCTGGACTCAAGTCCTTAGATGCCTTTGCTAATGCTGTGGCTTTGAAGAACAAAGGTAATACAGTCAGCATTTTGGTGTAAGTCATTAATTGTTGGGTCCCTCTAAAAAAGCTCCCACTGACTTTAAGAAGTGTTGAGAGCAAAGGGCGGGATGAGTCATGGGCCCTGTGCCATACCTTCTCCCTTACGGTGTCTACTTTCCTTCCTGATCAGATACAACATCGAGCGGATGCCAGACGATTATGGAGCCCCTCGCTTCTAATTCTTGCTCAACAAAGTTCACCTGCCTTTCCTGGACCAACTTTCTCTCTTGTCGATTAATTAAACTTACTTTTTGATTTTTTTTTTTTTTGTCTCAATTTTAAAAATAGCTGCATCTTTTAAAAATATTCCGGTTTTTTTAGGTGTCTATATATGTGTGCATGTGAGGATGTGCATGTTAGTACAAGTACCTGTTGGGGCCAGAGGCCTTGGATCCCCTTGGAGCTGAAGTTATGGACAGTAAGATGCCTGAAATAGAAGTTGAACCACTGGGCTCAACTGTGTTGTTTTATAAACCAGATGCTCCAGTGGTTGTTCACAAAATATGATTTCCTTATACACTTTTAATGTAGCAAAATGACAGTGTGAAGCATCCAGGGCAGGTGGATTTCTGTGGGTTCAAGGCTATCCTGGTCTATATAGTGCGGTCCAGAACAGCTAGGGCTTTTTTTTTTTTTTTTTTTTTTTTTTTTGAGGCCCTGTCTTAAAAAGAAAGAAACGGAATAATTTTTTTTCTTCATTTAGTTAGAAAGGGAGGAAAGGATGTTTGAGTAATTTTGGGTTTTTGTTGTTACTTAGTTTGCTTTTTTTTTTTGGGGGGGGGGAGCATTGGATTATGTATGCCAGACTGGATTTAGCTTCCCTGTATATCTGAAGATTATCCTCGAACCCCCGATCTTCCTGCCTCTACCTCCTTCATTTTGGAATTACAGGCATGCACCACCACACCCAAGGTATATGGGGGGCTGAAGATCAAATCCAGTGCTTGCTTTCTTGGCAAGCTTCTTACCAACTGAGCTACATCTCCAGCTCCTGTTTGAGTGAATCTTAAAAGTCAGTGAGGCAAGGCAGATGAGACACGGAGCAGACTGAGCAGAAGCATGGAAACATGGACAGTACAGTGGAGGACATGAGTATGTTGGCCTGCTCAGATAACTGCCAGAGAAACTTTAAGACTTGGTGTTTTGACCTAAGACTTCTGGGAAGAGGAGACACACATATCAGGGGTGATAGGGAGCCCAGAACAGACCAAAGTGTGGATGACACCAAATCCAACTTGATGAAACTGCACTTTATTGGAGTTACTTACAGGAATATGGGTGAGGGGTTACAACTGTGACACCAAAGCCCACCCCAGCACAGGTGACAGCTCCCAAAAAAAGCTGGGAACCTGGAGCACACTGCACAGCCTGAAGGCAGCTCAGCAGATTGGAGAGTTGCCTCAGTTGCTTTGAGCTCTTCCAAGTAGCTCAGCTGGTTTCTACTTTTGGTTTTCAAGACATGGTTTCTCGGTGTAGTCCTGGCTCTGGTGGCATTTGCTCTGTAGACCAGGCTGGATTACAAATTCAGAGATCTGCCTTCCTTTGCTTTCCTTAGTGCTGTGATTGAAGGTATGCGCCACAGTGCACAGCTGGTTTCTTCAGTGTGCTTGTCTGGTCTCTGCTTCGGCTCACCACTTTTTGGCAACAGGATTCTAGGGATTGAGCTCAGGTCCTTGAGCATCGAGGTGAAGGTTCTACCACTGATCTACACCCAGTCTTTCTGGGGATTTTTGTTTTGTTTTTGACACAGGTCCTTATTCTGTAGGCCAGCATGGCCTCTAACTCTTGATTCTGCCTGTCTCCTAACTCCTGGGAATGAGGTATATTCCACCACACCTACCTCATTTAAAAAAATGTTAAAGAACAGATTTAGTGACTTTAAGATTATTGACCTAGAAACTACCACCATTACCCATTTTTCTATCTTCACTTTCCCAAACAGAATGGATATGAAAATGCCCATTAAATAACTCATTTGCTTTTCCTTGACACCCAATTCTGCTTTGTCTCTATGAGCTTGACTTTTCTATATATAAGTGAAGTAAAATTATAGAGTATTAATAACACACCAATTTTTTGTTTTTAGACAAGGTCTCATATAGACCAACCTCAACACACCATGTAGCCAAAGATAAGTATGAACTCCTAGTCTCCCCACCTCTATCGACAAGGACTGGGAGTACAGGTGTGATCCATCATGTTGTACTCAACATGATTAGCAGTTTTGTTGAGGTAGGGTCAAACTATCCTGGAATTTGCTATGTAGATGAGGCTGCCCTCAAACTCACAGAGATCTGCCTTCCTCTGCCTCCTCACTGCTGGGATTAAAACCATGTGCCACCACCACCTGGCTTTCAATATGTCATTTTAGAGAGTAAAAAATTCAACTCATCTCAAATGTGATTATCGTATTTCTCTGCTCTTGGTCTTAGTGAGAAAATGAAATCTTTCACCATTCAAACTGGGGACTGCTGTATTTGTGTTTGTTTTGGTTTTTAGGTTTTGGAGACAAGTTCTTCAGGGGACTCTAGCCAGCCTGAACATGGCAAGCATGCCTCTGGCAGGCCTTGTCCTTCTCTCCCATTCCCTCTACTTTTCTAAAAACTGTTAGATTACATTCCTAAAACTAGACCCATTGTCTGTTCCCTTATTTGGTTACTTCCTCCTCCTGAGCCTGACTACCAAGATCCAGCTCTGAAGGTACTGAAGTCCAGCAATCAAAAGCCCCCTTGGCTATCCTAGTTAACATGCCCAATTAAAATGAAACACCTCATCCTAACACAGGGTTTCCTCTTTTACCTTTATAAGCTGCCATTTGCCTATGGGCCATGTCTGTCTCTTCTCTATCCAGAAACAGTCTTTTGGCCTCCTCAGGACAAATATCCCTGCCCCCTCTCCATTGTTCCCTTCCCCTTCGCCCCTTTGACTTCCATCCTCTATCTCCTGTCTTCTCTCTCTCTTTTTTTTTCCCCAGACAGCACTAGCTGTCCTGGACTCACTTTGTAG
Source organism: Psammomys obesus (assembly GCF_907164565.1). NCBI lineage: Eukaryota > Metazoa > Chordata > Mammalia > Rodentia > Muridae > Psammomys > Psammomys obesus. Next base: position 25,027,817 of record NW_026596134.1, on the reverse strand, counting down.
ACCAGGCTGGCCTCAAACTCTCAGAGATATGCCTGCCTCTGTCTCCCGAGCACTGGGATTAACGGCATGTGGCACCATGCCCAGCTCTGTCTTGGTCTCTTATTCCCTGAACTTTGTCCCTCTGGGGCAAATAAACCTCCTTTGAGCTGAGTTTCCTGAACCGATACCAATCCTTTCAGGTTAGACTCCCACGGGCTGGCATTGCAATGTATGTACTACCACAACAACACCTAGTTGTTTTTCAAATTCTCTATTAGAGGAAAGATTCTCCTCTATTTCTTGTTTGCTGTGGGTGCTGGGAGTTGAACCTGGGTCCTCTGGAAGAGCACCCAGTGCTCTCAACCACTAAGCCATCTCTTCAGCCCCCCAGTTTTACTGTTCTTATTGTTTTAACAAAACACCTGACCAAAGCAACTGAAAGAAGCAAGAAAGGGTTTCTTTGGGGACATGGTGTATGGGTACAGTCCACAGAGACTGCATCGCAGCAGGAGCACCATGGGGCAGCAGTCAAGATGCAGAGAGGTGAAAGCTTAGACTTCACCTGTTTTCTTCAGTCAGGGACACCAGCCTGTGGAAGGATGCCACTTGAAGTTGATCTTTTTACTTACCTTAAACCTTTTTGGAAACACTTAACAAATGCTTAGAGGTGTGATTTCTAGGTGGTTCTAAATCCTGGCAAGTTGACAGCCAAGAGTCACCATCCCAAGTCTCACCTTGAAAAGTTCCACCACAAGATGACGACCAAGTCTTTGGCATCTGGGCCGTTGGGAGATATTTAACATCAAAATTATAACCTGAGCTTTTACAAAGAGTTATGAGAATTTAATCTTAACTTTATTGAAGTTTTCTGCATCTAAGATGGCAATTATATGATTTTTCCCCTTTATTAACTACAGTATATTGCAATTCTTTTTACATTTTTCAAAAGAACTTCAATAGAAAATATTTAAGAATCCAATTAACTGGGATTTCTGAGTTTGATAATGGTCTGGCTTTTCTTTTCTTTTTTTCTTTTTAACCATTATACAAAAGCCAGCCATGCAGACACTCATGTTTAATCCCAGTGTTGGAGGACTTCTGAAAAACTTTTAATGGAAGGGGAAGAGGACCTTCCCTATATGTGGACTTTCGATAGGGGCATAGGAGGAGATGAGAGAGGGAGGTGTAATTAGGAGGGGATAAGGGAGGGGGCTACAGCTGGGATACAAAGTGAATAAACTGAAATTATATATGAAAAATAAAAATTTAATTAAAAAAAACTTTTAATTGTGTTTCTTTTACCTTTTTCTCCCTATTCCACCCCAATCCCTTGCATTAGCACAACACCAGGTAGGATAGAGAAAGGGTTAGTGGGAGAGGGCATGCAGTTCTGTCTTAGCTGCTTCCTGCTGGTTATGGTGTGGGATTCGTTGGAGCTGGTCTATTCCTCATTTCAAGAGATCTTTAACTTTTTTGTTTCACAACCAGCATTGTTCTTTCTTGTCTTTTTACTCTCTGGGTGCTGGCATTTATTTTTCTCAATGGAGTCTTCAGATTCAAACTTATCTGTAGCTGGCAAAGAGCTCCTCTCAAAGCCCACATGAAGCAAATAGTCTGCTGCTGTGGACCATGTGAATCAGTCCACATCCCACACCCGGGACCAAAACAGAAACATGCTTATATCCACAACATCCCAGTAGTTGGTACTGGGTAAGCAGAGGCAGGTGGATCTCTGGGTTAAAGGGCAGCCTGGAACCTATTAAAAACAAAACAAAACCAAAAAAAGGGACCAGAAAGTTAGCTCAACAGTTAACCCTCATCTGGCCTCTGCAAGCACATGGGGTCTGGACATACAAATAGGCAAAACAGCCATATGCAGGAAATTTAAAAAATCTTATAATTTATTTAAAACAAAATAATCACACTTTGGTAAAATCTATTTCTTTCTTTTTTTCAAGACAGGGTTTCTCTGTGTAGCCTTGGCTGTCCTGACTTACTTTGTAGACCAGGCTATCCTGGAACTCACAGAGATCTGCCTTCCTCTGCCTCCCAGGGTGCTGGGATTATAGGTATGCGACAATACACTCAGCTTTTTTCTTTTCTTTTTTCTTTAATTTGAGACAAGTTTTCTTTGTGTAGCCTTGGCTGTCCTGGAACTCACTCTGTAGACCAGGCTGGTGTTGAACTCCCAGATATCTGCCTGTTGCTGCCTCCCAAGAGCTGAAATTAAAGGTGTGCACTACCACTGCCCAGTTGGTAAAATCAAATTTTAAAGAGAACAGAAATTTTAATTCACCTTAAAGACTGGCATGCTGAGCAAGGAATGTACTTATTCTTATAGGAGTTACTTCATTACACTGTCCGGGTATCAGGGGTCTGCCTTCTGGAGGGATTTCAGCCACTGAGTCATTAGCAGAACCATATTCTAGTCTTTCATTCTTTAATTACGTCTTCAATTGATCCTGCCACATTCAATTAATTTAGTTCTCTAACCCTTTGGGGTGGTCTTTTCCCTCCAGTTTATTTACTTTTGGTTAATTGCAGCTCTCCTCTGCCTATTCTTCACTCACGTTGTTTAAGATGCTCTGGCTGCCTGCATTTATACCAAGAGTAGCTCAGGCACCCAAACACAAGAATATGTATCCTCATGGCAAGATCTGGCCACCTTGCCTAGAACCAACGTTCTAGATTGTTTTGTTTTTCTCCAGTCTTTGCTTTCTGGGTTGGATCTTCTTATATAACAAAAGCTAACCTGAAGAATACTTTGCAGGTCACTTTCAATGTGGAATTCTTCTGCCTCAGTCTACTGAATGCTGCGATTATAGGCACATGCTACCAAGTCCATTTTTGTAACTGTCATTTTTGAAACAGGGTCTCATGTAGTTCATGGAGCTCACTATGTAGCAGAGGATGACCTTGGACTTCTGATCCTTCTGCTTCCACTTCCAGGCTGCTGGGAAGGGATTGCACTTGTGTGCCAGGATACCCAGTTTTATGAGATACTAAGGAACTGAACCCAGGATTTCGTGCATGGTAGACAAGCACTCTACCAACGGAAGTACATCCCAAGATGTTGTGTAGCAACACCTTGTGTAGAATCCTCTGAGATTCAAACATTCCTTCTCTTCAAGAGCTCCTTCAGGCAGAAAGTAAACTACACAAAATAGCTTCAGCAAGTCCCTGAAACTGAGCAGATTCACTAGGCTCCTCCCTCCCAGGAGTGAACACTAAAGATTTCCAAGAGCCACTCTCAGACAAGCCTAGACAAGCCTACACAAGCCTGGCGGCTAAGAAGACTCTCAGACAAGATAAGCGACCTGAAAGAAGCAGAAACCAGCTAAGCTGTCTGGAAGAGGTAGAGACGAAGTGTTGGAGGTTGACACTCTCCAACCTGTTGAGCAACCTGCAGGCTGTGCTCTAGGTTTGCCAGCTTTTATGAGCTGTTACCCATGCTGGGGTTAGGTTTGTTGATATAGTTGTCTTTGTTCCTGAAAATCCTCATCCATATTTCTTTGAGACATGATTTCTCTGTGTAGCCTTGGCTGTCCTGGACTCACAGTGATCCTCCTGACTCTTGCCTCCCAGAGTGCTGGGATTACAGGCGTGCACCACCATGTCGGCCCATATTTTTTTTAAGTAACTCCAATAAAAATTGTTTTATTGGACTTTGGTGTTATTCAAACTTTGGTCTGTTGTAGGCTCTCTCTCTGACTGAGTAGATGTGTGTTATATTCCCCTAGGAAAAGTCTTGTCAAAAAAACACTTGACTGTTTCTTGGGCTGGGACAAATGTGACTGGGTTGTAAAAATTACGTTTTGTGCTTATGACATGCAATGTTATGTATTTCTATGCTGCTTCAATAAAAAGTTAAAAGAAAAAAATTTCTAGCCCCACACCTACCACTCACACCTACCTGAGACAGGTGAAGATCTGATTGCTAGGAAGAAAGCAAGGTCACATCTTCAAAACTGACACGTTCATATACTTAATAGTCTTAAAATTAGGCTTTTTTTTTTTTTTTCACTTAGAATTCATTGTACCACTTCTGATTTTCAGCAATCACCCAAACCAAAGGACTTCTTTAATACCCTGCTACTAGGTTTCAGAAGATTAGCTTTTAAGTTACCTCTGGCTTTGCCTTAGGTTTGAAGATTTTTCAAAAAGAATTTTTTCCGGGTTAAAAGATTCAGCCTAAGCTGGGCATGGTGGTGCACGCCTTTGATCCCAGCGCTGGAGCGCCATAGGCTGGTCTCCAAAGCGGGTTCCAGGACAGCCAGGGCAGTTACACAGAGAAAGCCTGTCTTGAAAAACCAAAACGTAAGGGAAAAGAATTTTAAATCTAAACAATTACATTTCCTTCCTTTTACAGTACCTGTAGATGTTACCTGAAGAATCAGGGTCGTTTTCACATTCTTCCTTCAGAATCCATTTCCATTCTTCATACCATTGTTCCCAGACAGACTGGGTTGGCCGAGTAAAATCAATTTATTTAACTTGGAAGAACTGTCATTTTTACAGAAGTCCCTCTTTTTTACTCAGGACTACGGTGAGCCTCTCCGTTTTTTCAAGTTTAATTTTATTCTCAGTTTTCAAATAATTTCTTGATTTTTCTTACTACAGTTATTGCTTGTTTTATGCTCTTGCTGCTAACTGCGTGTGGAATCTTTCCTTTTTCCTCCATTCAAAACTGAACCCGTAGGGCGATAGGCTCTCTACCACTCCGTTTGGCTGTGAGACTCTATGGTTTCCTGGTTCTATGACAACGTTCTATTCCCGCCTACATTTTCCGAACCTGAGGGAAGGCGGCAACAGCGAGCAGCCGCTCACGGATCCCCTCTATCCAGCCTTTGTTCGCCTCTCGGTGCTACTGCGCAGGCGCAGTTGGCTCGGCACGGTCCCCGCCTTCCCGACCGCGGGCCCAGCTCGGTAGCGCCGGCGCACTGGCGCGCTCTGTTCACACGCTCCGCGGCCTGTAGGCGCCGCGAGTTCCGGCTGTCGCCGTCACCGCCGCTGCTCCTGGAGGTCGGTTGCGGCGAGTAACGGCGCCGGGACGAGCCCCGCGCTTTCGTTTCCGATATGTACCCGAATTGGGGCCGGTATGGCGGGAACAGCCACTATCCGCCGCCGCCAGTCCCGCCGCCGCCGCCGCCGGTGGCGCTTCCTGAGGCCTCGCCGGGGCCCGGGTACTCCAGTTCGACGACTCCCGCGGCCCCTTCCTCTTCGGGCTTCATGAGCTTCCGAGAGCAACACTTGGCGCAGCTCCAGCAGCTGCAGCAGATGCACCAGAAGCAAATGCAGTGCGTGCTCCAGCCCCACCACCTTCCTCCGCCCCCGCTGCCGCCCCCGCCGGTGATGCCGGGGGGCGGCTACGGAGACTGGCAGCCGCCACCGCCACCGATGCCCCCGCCACCTGGGCCAGCCCCCAGCTATCAGAAGCAGCAGCAGTACAAACACCAGATGCTCCACCACCAACGAGACGGGCCTCCTGGTTTGGTTCCTATGGAGCTGGAGTCCCCTCCTGAATCTCCCCCTGTCCCTCCAGGACCCTATATGCCCCCGTCTCAGTCGTACATGCCTCCACCTCAGCCACCACCCTCTTACTATCCCCCTTCCTCCGCTCAGCCCTACCTGCCACCTGCTCAGCCATCCCCTTCGCAGTCCCCCCCTTCCCAATCCTTTCTGGCGCCCACCCCTTCTTATTCTTCCTCTTCCTCCTCGCAATCTTATTTGAGCCATTCCCAGCCCTACTTACCCCCCTCTCAGGCATCTCCTTCCCGCTCCCAGGGCCATTCTAAACCCCAGCTACTACCACCACCGTCCGTCCCTTCTGGGAATAAGACAACTGTCCAGCAAGAACCTTTGGAGAGTGGGGCCAAGAACAAGAGTGCTGAACAGAAGCAAGCTGCTCCTGAGCCAGATCCCTCTACAATGACTCCACAGGTAAGAAATCACCTGCCGGAGTCACATCTTTCACTTAGGCCTTACTTGAGCGGGCCTTGGGGCTTTAACCAACTAGTCCCTCTCCTAATTCCAACACACAACGACCAGCGCATTCGTACTCCAAAAGATACCTTAAGAGTCAGGCCTGAAAGCCAGGTTTTTAATTAACTGGATTGTTAAAAAAAACAGTAGAGATAACACTAGACACTTGTAAAGTAGTGGGTTGGCACTGAATGTATTTCTCAGATGTATGCCTTGGTTTTCTTTGACTAGCATTCTAGATCTACTGGAAGGAGCTTTGTTTTAAAATTGGTTTTAAACTGAGATTTTCATAGGAGAGGCAGTATAAAAAGGAAAATTCTCAAAGGGCTAATGTTTAAATGCATGATTAAATTATTACCAGTTGATTTTTTAGAACAAACAAAACATGCAGGGGTTAGAGATAGCTGTCACTTTCCAGAATTGAGTTCTCAGCACCTGAAAGATGGATGTCTCATCATGAGTGTCCTAATGTTGTGAGTTTGTATGGACTACATAGGTCTCTAGATACTTGATCCTTTGGAATCTGTTAGTATATTTTAGGAATTGATTCATAGATCACCATCTCTTGAAGATAATTTTAACACATGGTTAACTTGCTGCATTTCATTGTTATTACCATTAACTCCAAAATAATAGCCTTGCAATTTGGCTGAGGTTTTAAAGTTTTGTGATAGCTCTTCCTGTAAGAGACATCCCTTTATGCATCTCTTTGAATACATTTCTTCGCACAGAACATTAAGAGGTTGACAGTGTTGCAGGAACCTGTGAATTTTCCGTTAGGGAAGATAGACATAGAAGCTGGACATGGTAATCCAGTATTTGGGTTACAGAAGCAAGAGGATGGAGAGTTTGAAGCCAGCCTGGCTACATAGTGAGACCCTGTCTCAAAAATAAATAAATGGGAATAGGTTATCTGTCATGGCTATTTGAAATACACAGTGATTACTTATTTACCGTAAATTCACCAATAGAAAACGATAATCTTATGATATGCAAGCTCAGAGTAATAAAATTCCAAAAGATAAGTGATACTATTCTACTTTTACGGTGGTTTGGTATTTAAGAGAAGGGGGTTCTGCACAGGAGATGCTGATAGAACAGTAGAGTAAGTGATTTTGCTGTCTTACACCAAATTTTCATTAGCTCATCAGGATTATTTCCTCCAATTGCCCAGTTAGTTCAAGCCAAACTATGCTGGGTCTGCCTTTTTCTGGCCATGTAGAGAAACAAATGTGGTATGTTGTTGTGCTTGGGATTGAACTCAATGCCTTGAGCATTCTAGTCAAGTGCTCTATCATTCAGCTACAGCCCAGCTCTGGCTTTTTAAAAGAAGGGTGCGTACCAGACTGCTTCAGTGTAAATACTCACTTATGAACACTGCTTGTAGTTTTCTGCCTCATCTGAGATGAACTTTTTTCAATGTTTTGAATGTTCGGTGCTTTTAATTCATGCTGAAAGAAAGTAATGGAAGAGTGACTTGAGGTCTGGGTATAGACCAGGCCAAGAAAGGCCTTGCCTGTGGCTTGGGATAGAACTCATTTGGTTGAGTGCTTGCTTAACATCTCTGAAGCCATGGATTGTATTTATCACACTGCATAAACTGGGCATAGTAATGAAGACCTGCAGTCCTAACACTCAGGCAGTAGAGGCAGGAGGATCAGGAGTTCAAGGCCAGCCTGGGATGTAGAGGGAGGGGTGGGGCTCTACATGCCCATGGCTTTCTTACCTCTGTGGAGTTTATCCCAATATCCTTAATGTTCAAGGCACATCTCAAAATTCAGTCTCTGTGAACCATGCATGTATTCACATGTGTGATTTGGTGCTGTATTTGTCTTCTTAATCCTCTGCAGCACCTAGGACAGTGCCTTGGAATTTGTAGACCCACTATAAAGATTTGTTACATAAGATTCAGAGTTACCATTCTTTACACCTAAAGTACTTAGTTTATTAGGTGATAAACATATATGCTTCTGTATATTTTTCATTCATTTTTGTTTTGAAAAATGTTATTTATTATTATTGTATATGATGGGAGTGTGGACTTGCACTGGCCACAGTGTGCATATAGAGGTCAGGAGATGAGAAGACAGTTTTTGGAGTTAGTTGGTGTTCAAAGGATTGCATTCAGGTCACTAAGATTGCTTGTCATGTGCCTTTACCCACTGCCTCTAAAAAAATTTTTTTTATGGTGAAAGGCTTAAGCATTATGAAGAGAAAATATCATGAATACCCATCATTCAAGTTGCTGTTAAAATTTTGATATAGTCTTTAAAGTGTTTTAAAGCAAATCATACATCTTCTGCCATTTCATCATATTTTTCCCCCCATACTGGGATCAAGCCCCAAGGCCTTGTGCATGCTAGTTAAGTGTTCTACTACAAAGCTACATCCTCATCTCCATTGTTCATACATTCTTAATTAGGTACCTAATTGGTTTTTTTGAAAATCTTTTTTTTTTTTCATTACGTTTTACCGTTTCTTGTGGGTTTGTGACAGGTGTGGAGGTGTGCCAGTATGCTACTGTGTGCATGTGGAAATCAGAGGACAACCTGTGGGTGTGTGGCTCTCTTAAAGGTGTTCAGTCTTGGCAACAAGTGCCTCTACCTGATGAGCCATCTCTCAGGCCTCAGGTACCTAGTTTTAAAAAGAAAGAAAAGAAAGGGGTAGAGGAGACCTTATCTTCTTAAAAAAAAATAAAGCATAGTCTCACTGTGTAGACCTGGCAAGCCTGGGGCTTGCTATGTAGGCCAGGCTGGTCTCCAGCTTGCAGAGATGCACCTTCCTCTGTTTCCCTCAAAGGCACGTGTCACCATACTAGGCCAAGATCTTTTTTAACACACATTGTACAAGCTTAAGGTTTTTTGGTTTTGTTTTGTTTTGTTTTGTTTTGTTTTTTGTATCATCTATTGCTCAATCCCTTTAAATTTCTTAATTCAGAGGAATTTCTTGTTAAGTTCTCCAATTGTTTCAGTAATATTTTGTTGGTTTCTTCAAATTAAAATCCAGCATAGGATAAATAGAAGACTCTTACTGTATAGAGTAGGCTTCTGTGTCTGAGCACTATAACATCTGAGACCTCTTTGTTAGGGGATGCTCTTCCCTGTGTGTTGTAGGGTGGCTACTAATGTCTCTAACAATGGCCCACTAGGTGCCAATAGTGGTCTCCCAGTTTTGAGAGCCAGAAATGCTTTTGGACATTGCAAGACGCACCGTCATAAATTCTGGAGGGAAGAGCCACCCTTCTTTGAGAACCCCTGAGGTACATTACTATTTACTATTTTCTCTTTTTCTACCTTATGCCCTGAATTTGATTTAAAAAAAAAAAAAAAATCTGTCATTCTATAGAACATCCCACATTCTGACTCTGCTTCTAATTTGATACTGTGTCATTTTACTTGCTCTAAGTCTTCTGTTTCCTTTTTATAAATTAGAAATTAAAGCCAAACACTAGAATGAAGTTGAGAGGTGTTACCATGCTCTTTATTTGTACCCCTCCTGAGGGCCTGGTTGTCCCCTGTTCTGGTGAGCTTGGTCAATGGATTTAGCGGGGCTAGTCTGGTCTCCTCACTGCTCTGTCAGTCTGATGGTGAGCTTGGTCAATGGGTTTAGGTGGGGCTGGTCTCTTCACTGTACTGTCAGTCTGATGGTGAGCTTCGTCAATGGGTTTAGCGGGGCTGGTCTGTTCTCACTGTCCTGTCAGTCCTGCACCTCGTGTTTCATGACTCACTCATTGATGGTCTTTCTATGAGTAATCGTTTCATTGATGTTTTCAGAAGTGTGATTTTTAAATCCCCTCTGCAGTTTCTTAGTGTATGGAATTATGTAAAGTAAACTTTAACTTATGAACTAGAGCTATTTGATTGGAAATACAGTTTGTATAGGAAAGATAAGGCAAATACTTTACTGTTTTCCATTTTTTTCTCTAAATACCAGAGTAAAGCATTGATAATTTAATGGAATATTCTTTCTGAAGAGTTAGTTTTTCCGTGTTTAATGGGTTGACTAGTTGATTAAAATGCATAGTAGTCTTTTCAATGAGTTGTGGTTTTGTTTTTTTAATTCTCCAAATAGTTCATGTAAAATGATTTCATTGACTGTAGGCTTTAGAGGTGTCATTTAATGTGAAAATCTGTGCTTAGTGCTATAGATAAAATGGCGAATGACATAGATGTGGTACTTGATGTCATTGACTTTTCTTAATTTTTTTAAATTTCTATTTATTTTTTTAATAATTTTTATTTTGTTTATATTAATCACAGGTTATTTACTTTGTGTCCCAGCCATAGCCCATTCCCTCTTTCCCTCCTAACCCCACCCTCCCTCCCTCATCTCCTCTATTTCTTTTTTAAATTTATGTATTTTACATCCCATTCATATCCCCCTCCCTCCCATCCTACCGGTCCCACCCTCTTTCCCTATTTCCTTCTCCTCAGAAAAAAAGGAGCCCACCACCAACAGCCCACCCCAGCACACCAAGTCATATCAGGACTGAGCTCATCCTCATCCACTGAGGTCAGGCAAGGCAGCCCCATTAGGGGAAAGTGATCAAAAGCAGGCAACAGAATCTGTGCCATACACAGCACCTGCTCCACTTACTAGGGCACCCACATGGAGATCAAGCTGCCCATTGGTTACATATGTGTAGGGGGCCTAGGTCCAGTCTGTAAGTGCTCTTTGGTTGGTTCTTCCATCTCTGTAAGCCCCATGGGCCTAAGTTAGTTGACTCTGTTGGTCTTGCGGTGTTCTTGTCTCTTCCTGGTTCTTCTCCCCAACTCTTCCACAGGACTCCACCTAATGCTTGGCTGTAAGTTTCAGCATCTGATTCAATCAGCTGCTGGGTGGGGCCTCTCAGAGGACAGTTATGTTAGACTCCTGTCTGTAAGCATAGCAGAATATCATTAGTGGTGTCAGGTTGGCTCTCTCCCATGGGGTGAGTCTCAGGTTGGCCAGGCATTGGTTGGACAGTCCCTCAGTCTCTGTTACATCTCTGCATATCTTGTAGGCAGGGTAAATTTGGGGTTGAAGGTTTTGTAGGTAAATTGGTGTTCCCCTCCCACCACTATAAGTCCTGCCAGGCTAGAAGGTGGCCTCCTTAATCTCCATGTCTCCCGCTGCTAGGAGGCTCAGCTCAAGTCATTCCCATATTTTCCCTCGAGCCCACCCTGTCACAGGTCTCCAACTTGTCTCGGAGATGCCCCTACCCTTGGTTTCCCTTTTCTCTCTGAGCCCTCTCCCCCTCTCGCCATGACTTTTTAATTTAATAAGTACGGAGAAATGTAGGATATCATGGGAATGGAAAGTATAAAATATTGCTAGACTATTCTGCAAAAAACTAGAAAAGGTAAGGTTTAAAGTTTTACTGTTAATTTGGTTTTTTGAGACATTGTCCCTTGTAGCCCAAGTTGGTTTTAAACTTGTTACATAGCAAAGAATGACCCTGAACTCTAGATCCTTCTGTTTTTTTCTTCCTAAGAATTGGAATTGCAGGTATGTAGTAACAGACACAAACACATGCACCAACACACACATTGAGTTGTATTCACAATAGGAAGAGAAGGGAGAAAAGTTTAGGGGATGGTGAGGAAAATAGGAGTTAAGCTTTATGTGTATTTTAGTTTGAGGTCTGTTGGCTTAAATTCAAACTGGATGTGACAGTGTAGAAGTTAGATGTAGAGTTTGGATGTAGAGTTCAGAAGCAAGGTCTGGTGAATTATCGGATTACCTAAAACATATTAATGGATAAGCTCTTCTGGGGAGTCTGGGTAGGGTAAGAATGGAGGCTAAAAGACTTTGAGGCCTTTGAAAAAAACAAATGGGGGAAAGGCCACAGTTGTGTGGACGGAAAATAAGAGTAGTACTACAGATTGTTACGGGAAGACCCTTCTGAAGCAAGGAGTGGCCAGCTGTACTGCTAAGCGGTCAAGCAAGATGAAGATTTGGAGTTACCGTTTCCCCTTACTGACATGTAGGTTATTGTTGACCTTGGCAGGAGCAGTTTCATAGTGACTGAAGCCATATTGCATTGATTTGAGGAATGATGGAAGGTGAGGATGGGCATGGTGAGTACAGATAACTCTTTCAGGAAGTTTTTAGCTGAAGGGGAGTGAGAGAGAATGAGTCTAAGAACTGGAGAAAGTTGAAGTAAAGGAGCATTATTTTTAAAAATGGAAACTAAAGTACCTGGGGACCTTAGTACCTAAAGGAGAAAGTGAACCTTAGTGATATTAAAAATAGTCATGTTAAACCAGTTTCAAAAATGGGTATCTGATTGATTAGGCAGTTTTTTATTCTGTCATTGGAGATTTACACAGTTAACATATAGTTATTATTAAAGGTGATGGTAATAACCTAGACAGGGATGGTAACTTCATATTATTAGTCTTTAAAATGTTCCACACACACTCGCTTTGTAACATTTCCCTCTTTGCAAAATCCTTTAGCCCTTGAATAAGTTAGATCTGAATTAGTAATAGTATTTGTGGCAAATAATTGTAGAGTTGTTCGTATCTCAGATCCCTTCGTTCAGCTTCTTTGTGTTGAATGGTGGTAGAGTGTGTGCACTTGTGTGTATATACTGTGGAGGCTGGAGGTTGATGTTTGGTGTCTTCTTCAATTGTTCATCACATTTATAGAGGCAGGATCTCTTAGTGAACCCAGAACTCTCTGATTTGGCTAGTCTAGCTCACTAGCTGGTCTTGTGCTTTGTTTTCCAAGTGCTGGGATTACAGGCAAGTCATCATGCCCATCTGCACTTACATGAGTGCTAGGAATCAAACACAGGTCCTTGTGTTTCCACAGCAAGCACTTTACTTACTTAACCATCTCTCTGACTCCCATTCAGTCTCTTAAAGGTAACATATGCTATCATTTTTGTCCGTCTGTATGCCAACATCCCATAAAACATGAAATTATATGTTGGGACATTCAGAAGAACTGGCTCCTAGTCTATTGTTAGCAATTTGAGACAAGACTTTTCCTTTCTAGTATACAAATAATCACTCTTTTGAGGTCACTGAGAACATTTCTTTGTGATATCATCCTTATTCATTGTAGAGCTTCAGAAACATGTTGAAGCCTAATGGTAAGACTGGACTAGTTGTGTTTGTTGTTTATAGGATTCAAAATAAATAGAAAGTGACCTATGAAGCATACTGTCAGTGAACCAATAACTACTTAAACCCTAACAAAGTTTATATACTGGATTAGATCTAAGATAAAGATGGGAGGCGAAAAAAGAGGTTGTGTTCTTATTAAAGAATCTAGACCTGTGTCATGAACAGATGGCTTAGTAAACAAAGCATGAGGATCTTCTTCTATCATCCATGTAAAAGCCAGTGTGATAGACACCAGTAATCCCATTAGATACTGAGGAGGCAGAAACAAGAAGATCCCTGGGGTTTGCTAATCAGCCAACCAGACTTACTTTAGCAGAATGGGCTTGCTACAGGTTCAGTGAGAGAACCTGTTTCAAAAAAAAAAGAGAGAGAGATTGAATAAAGTATCTGTGGTGGTTTGAATGGGTTTGGCCCCCATAAAGTCATGTGTTTGAATGCTTGGCCCACAGGGAATGGCAATATTAGGAGATGTGGCCTTATTGGAGTAGGTATGGCTTTGTTGAAAGAAGTGTGTCACTGTGGGGTCGGGCTTAGAGGTCTCCAATCCTTAAGTTCCGCCTAGTGTGGAAGACAGTCTCCTCCTGGCTGCCTTCAGATTGACATAGAACTCGTGGCTCCTCCTCTAGCATCGTGTCTGCCTGCGTGCTGCCATGCTTCCCACCATGATGATAATAGACAACCTCAGAAACTGTAAGCCAGCCTTAAGTAAATGTTTTCCTTTATAATAGTTGCCTTGGCCATCCCATGGTAGTGAACGCCTTTAATTCCAGCACTGGGGAGGCAGAATCAGGCAGATTTCTGTGAGTTCGAGGCCAGCCTGGTCTACAGAATGAATTCCAGGATAGCCAAGGCTAAAACGGAAACCCTGTCTCAAAACAAAAACAAAAAAACCACAAACCAAAAAAATAAAACAAAAAAAAGGAGTTGCTTTGGTCATAGTGTCTCTTCATGGCAGTAAAACTCTGAGACAGCATCTGACATTAATTTCTGGCAGCCATTACATACAGTGCACACAAACTCATCTATATTTGTTAATCTCCCTCCTTGTAGTCACTATCTTTTAACTTGTGAAAGAGTTGGCATCTTTATGTCCTTTAGGGATGCTTCAAGTAACTGAAACAGCCACACTTGGCAGTCCAGGTTCCAATGCCAGTATTAGGAGACAGGCAAGAGTTTGAAGTGAATTTCTCACAAATAAAAATGAAGAATGCCCGTGGTTTCACTTGCTGTGCTTTTTCATGTCTTTATTTTAAAAAATACTATTTTATGTATATGTGTGTTTTGGCTACATGTATGTCTGTGAACCATGGGCATGCCTGATGCGCACAGAAGTCAGAAGAGAGTATCACATCTCTTGGAACTGGAGTTATACATGATTGTGTGCCATGTGGGCACTGGGAACTTAATCCAGATCTTCTGGAAGGGTAGCTAGAACTTTTAACCACTGAGCAATCTCTGTAGCCCCTTACACTCCATTTGAAACAGATTTTCCATGTATACCTGTCTGTCCTTGAACTGGCTATTAAGCTCGGATGACCTTGAACTTCTGACCTCTTAAAAAAGTGTATGTGTCTTGTGTGTCTGTCTGGATATGTGCACATGTGCTGTGGTGCATGTAGAAGTTGAAAGAATTTGCTGGAGTCAGTTCTCTCCTATAGATGAAACTTAAGTCACTAGCTTTTGTTCAACCAGCACCTTTACCCTATTTGCTGTCTCATGTCCTTGAACTTCATATCCTTCTGCCTCCACTTTGTAAGTGTTAACATCGTAGGCATGCACTGCCCTGCTTGGTTTTGTCCTGTGCTGGGAATAGAACTCAGGACTTAGTGCAAGCTTGGCAAGCAAGTACTCTTATCAACTGGAGAACTACATTATCAACCATGAATTAGTTTTTTAAGGTGAATGATGAATATATTAATATTTTCAGTATTTTCTTTAGTTTTTTGAGACAGGGTTTTTATGTGTAGCCTTAGCTGTCTTGGAACTCACTCTGTAGACCAGGCTAGCCTCGAACTCAGAGAGATTCAACCGCCTCTGCTGGGATTAAGGGCAAGTGCCACTGCCTGGCTTAGTATTTTCTTTCTTTCTTTTTTGTTTTTTCAAGACAGGGTTTCTCTGTGTAGCCTTGGCTGTCCTGGACTCCCTTTGTTGACTAGACTGGCCTCGAAATCCCAGAGATCTGCCTGCCTTTGCCTCCCTGAGTGCTGGGGTTACAGGCATGTACTATTTGCTTGGCTTAGTATTTTCTTAAAGTAGTAGGGGAAGTTGAATTCATGTTTCCTTGTCTTTTTTTTTCTGAGATGGGAGTTGTGTAGCTGAGTCAGATGTTCAAACTTACTGTGTGGTGAAGATGACCTTAAACTCCTGATGCTTTTGCCTCTTCTTCCAAGTGTATTTGGTATTATGTCTGGCCGAAAATGTTTTCATGTTACAGTATTGCTAACTTTTAATTTCTTTTATTTTTTATTATCAGTATTATTTTTGAGACAGGGTTTTTACTATGTAGCTTTGACTGGCCTGGAATGGGGTATGTAGAACAGAGTGGTCTGGAACTCAAAAGACCTGCCTGCCTCTGTTTCCCAAACTCTGGGATTAAAGGTGTGTGCCACCACATACCTTTTTTTTTTTTTTTAAATGTTGAATAGTAACAGTAATCTTGCTCTGGGAACTGATGGTTATATGCATAATAATAAAAAGCAAAATAGTAAGATAAAAATTTATTCTTGCCAATAAATTAGAAAAGCTTTAGGTCAAAATGAGTCTCTTAATATCATTTATTGATAATCTATCATGTGCTTTAGCACTTTGCCAAAGTTACAAGACTAGATAAAAATAGTAGAAGATGAACTAGGTCATGGTGGCACATGTCTTTAATCCCAGTGCTTGGGAAGCAGAGGCTAAAGAATGAGACCTTGTCTCAAACAAAACAAAACACCAAAAAAAAAAAAAAAAAAAAATATAGAAGATGTCTTTTCTCTAATAAAATTACATTGTGTAGGTGAACACATAACAAATCAGTCAACTTGGGGGGAAAAAAGAGTATATATTATATATATATATTATACATCTCTTTGCACATAGAAAATTGGAAGAAAATATATTTTGTATAAACATTAATGTTAATATTAAATAATTAAATATTAATATCATATAAAACATTATAGGAACTGGTATTCCCCCAATATAATTGAATTAGAAAGTGAGCATGTAGCCAGGTGTGATGGCACACACATTTAATCCTAGCACTGGGCAGCAGAAGCAGGATCTCCAGCTCTTGAGTTTGAGGATAGCCTGTTCTATAGACAGGCTATGTAAAGACAGGACAGCCAGGGCTATGTAAAGACCACACCTCACAAAAAAACAACAACAACAACAACAAAAAAAAAAAAACAACCCTTAAACCCATAAATAAATAATTTTTAATGATAAATAAGTAAATTTAAAATACTAAAAAGACAAATAAGTAAATAAATAAATAAATTTAAAATTTTAAATGAGCATGTCTAGGACAGCCAGGGCTGTATAGAGATCCCATCTTAAAAAAGAAAAAGAAATAAATGAATAAATAAATAAATTTAAAATTAGCATGTAAAATTAACCCATTTGACACAGAGAACAAAAGTTTATTATAAAAAGGAAAAATAAAAGAGCTGGATGTGGTAGCATAGATCTTTAATTCCAGTGCTCAGAAAATAGAGACAGGTGGGTTTGGTGAGCTTAAAGCCAACCTGGTCTACATAGGAAATTCCAGGACAGCCGGGCTACATTCCTGTCTCAAAACAACCAAAAAGGAAGGGAAAAAAGGTGGATGGGTGTGTGTGGGTATTCTGATACAATCTAGATAAACAAGCTTCAAAATTATAACAATAGCAGATTATTTTAATAGGTTTTTGTATATTGAAATTATATCTGAGTATAGAAAGAGCAAAAACTAAAGTGTAGATTGAGCTTTTTTTTTTTTTTTTTTTCTTTCGAGATAGGGTCTCACTGTGTATCGCAGACTGGCCTAGGACTTGATATGTAGATTTGACTGCCTTCAAACTCACAGATCCTTCTACCTCTGTGTCCTAAATGCTGGAATTGAATTACCACCACACCCTGCTAGGTTGGGTTTCAGTCAGTGTGCATACAAATATTTTTTTAAACTTTATCTGTTTTATTTTATTTATGTATTTAGTTAATTTTTGGTTTTTTGAGACAAGAGTCTTTCTGTATAGGCTTGGCTGTCCTGGAACTCACTCTGTAGACCCGGCTTAAACTCAGGCCCACTTCTGCCTCCAAGAGCCACCATTCTGGCTCTTTCTTGAACCTATAATTTCGTGACAAATTTTTAGATAAGCATAATCTGTCATCTTTAATTTTTGGCATATTGTCAGCATAGTTTAAAGATTTTTCAGTTTTCTTGGGGCTTGTCTAACCTTTGTTATTCATGTTGTGCCTTTTTCTTCTTTTTCTTTTTTTTCTTTTTTGAGATAGAGGCTTACCATGTAACTCTGGCTTGCTTGAAACAAACATCTCTTTCATAAAAATCTTTCTTATGATTATAGGGCAGATATGTACAGATGTTAATTATAAAAGTATACAAGGTAGTTCTTTAGTGCATCTTTCAGTATTGGGAAAAAATTGGGGGTGGGGGTGGGGAAAATGCTACTATTACACTTGTGTATACCACATACAGTGTGTTGTCATGACAACTTCTCTTTTTCCTAAGTTAGCCGTGTAAAAGTTTTTCAGTTAAGTGGGGAACTTTTTAAAAATTAATTTTTAATTGTACAGTTTAAATTTTTTTGTTGTTGTTTTTGGGTTTTTTGTTTGTTTCTCTATGTAGCCTTGGCTGTCCTGGACTTGCTTTGTATACCAGGCTGGCCGCAAACTCACATCGATTCTCCTGCCTCTGCCTTCTCAGTGCTAGGATTACAGGCATGTACCACCACCGGTGCTAAACCTTTGTTCTAAGGAAAATACAAATGAGTCTGAGTTTCTGATCATATATTCCTTAACATATAACCATGTATATGTGTTTTCCCTTTAAAGACACCTTAATTAAAAAAAATATTGTTAATTCATTAGTATTCAGCTCTTGGTAGACAGTAATGCCTACTTGAATGAAATTTATGGAACATATTTTCTTTGTAATCATAGACTGTTTAGGAATACTAGATAGCTCTTAGTGTTATGATTGGGAAGCCTTGTACTTTTTGTTTGCTCATTTTTGAAACAAGGTCTCACTGGAGATCAGGCAGGGCTGGTCCGATTACCAATATTGCTGAACACACATGGTATATACTCATAAGTGGATATTACAAATATAATATAGGATAAAGATATTAAAATCTGTACTCCTAAAGAAGCTAAGCAAGGAGGACCCTGGGTAAGATGATCAGTCCTCATTCAGAAAGGCAAATGAAATAGACATTGGACTTGGGAGAAAATAGGGAACAGGACAGGAGCCTACCACAGAGGGTCCTAAAGCATATGCTAAGCCTCATAGCCAAACTATGGGCAGAGAGCAGGGAATCTTAAGAAAGAAGGGGAGATAGAAAGACCTGGAGGGGACAGGAGCTCCACAAGAACAGCAACAGAACCAAAAAATCAGGGCACAGGGGTGTTTATAGAGATCAGTAGTCCAACCGTGCATGGAGATGACCTAGAACCCCTGCTCAGATGTAGCCCATGGCAGCTCAGTCTCCAAGTGGGTACCCTTGTAATGGGAACAGGGACTATCTCTGACATGAACTCAGTTTCAGGGTCTGGCTCTTTGATCACTCCCCCCTGTGGGGTGCAGCCTTACCAGACCACAGAGGAAGACAATGCAGCCAGTCCCGATGAGACCTGATAGGCTAGGGTCAGATGGAAGGGGAGGAGGACGTCCCCTAACAGTGGACTAGAGAAGGGGCTGTGGGGGGGGGGGGCCAAAAAAAGGGAAAAAATTGTAAAAAATAAAAAAAAAAAAGTTTCAAAAAAAAAGGAAAAAAATTTTTTTTTTCTGTTTCTGTATGTATGCAGAGGCACTTGGAGGCAAAGGGTTGGGTGATAATTGGGATTTTTTTTTTTTTCAACTGTTTCACCTCATTTTGGAGACAGGGTCTCTCACTGAACCTGCAGCTGGGAATTTTAGTTCCACTGATTTGCCAGTGAGCTTCCAGGGTTCCTCCTGTTTCTGCCTTTCAGCATTGAGAGTGCAGACCAGCACTACAATGCCTGCCTTGTTTGTGGGTTCCAGGAATCCAAACTCAGATCCTCATTTTGCATAGCAAACATTTTCCACACTAAACTTTCTCCCCATGTTTTTGGTTTTGTTTTGTTTGGCAAAGTCACATATCAATCATTTTATTTTTATGTGTTATCAGTGATTTGCTTGAATGTGTATGTGTGTGTGCCAGGTGCATGCCCGGTTTCAAAGGAGGTTGGAATAGGGCATCAGATCTCCTGGGGCTAGAGTTAAAGTTGTGAGCCACCATGTGGGTGCTGGGAACTGAACTCAGTGCTCTTACTGCTGAGCCCTTCATTTCTCAAGCCCCCAGAAACATTTTTGCTTTTGTTTTTCGAGACAGGGTTTCTTTTTGTAGCCTTGGCTGTCCTGGACTCCCTTTGTAGACTCTGCTGGCCTGGAACTCAAAATGATCTGCCTGCCTCTGCCTTGCCTTCCTCTGTAATCCCTTTTCTGGGATTACAGGTATGGGCCACCATACCCAGTTCAGAAACATTTTTGTTTTGTTTTGTTGTTGTTGTGTGGTTTGTTGTTTTGTTTGGTTTTTCAAGACATGGTTTTTCCGTGTAACAGCCTTGGCTGTTCTGGAACTGACTTTATAGACCAGGTACCATGTGTGCCACCATGCCAGACTGTTAGCTGGGTGTACTAGCAGGCTATAATCCCAATTGCTCAAGAGTTTCAGAGCTGCCAGGGCTACAGAGCCAGTTCAGAGCCAATCTGGACAGTTTACTGGGATTCTGTCTAAAAGAGTAAGAGGTCTATAGCATGGTAGTAGAATACGTGCTTTCTCTATACAAAACTCTAGGCTCACTACTTAGCACTGAAGGGGGGAAAAGAAAAACAGAAGCATGCTGACCTATGGTGTATGGTTTAATTTAAATTTATTAATTTAGGAGAAGAACTTAAAACTTTCTCCATCTTGCTCACTTGCCTTTCTTGGTCCAGCTTTGCTTTTTCTTTCATTAGATACATGAACACATATAAATGTAGCTCTGTCAACACCAGCTGCAGAGATATGCGATTAACATTCTTAAAAATGAGTCAGAGAGATGGCTCAGCAGGGAATGTGCTTGCTGTCAAGCCTGTCGACCTGAGTTGGATCCCCTGGGGCCCACATGGCAGGAGAGAACCATCTCCTGAAGATTGTTATTTGACTTCCACACGCTGTGGCAAGCTTGTGCCCACATAAACAATAAACACACACACACACAGAATAAATAAAATAAATTCTTAAAAACGGCTTGTATTGTAGGAGCAACAGCAATATTGGTATCGGCAGCATCTGCTTAGTCTGCAGCAGAGGACAAAAGTGCATTTGCCAGGACATAAAAAGAGTCTTGCCACAGCAAAGGACCTACCAGAACCCATAAAAGAAGAAGTTCCAGTGCCGGCTACCAGTCAGGTTTCAGAACCCCTTGCAGCTGAGGAGCCTCCGTTACCACCTCCAAATGAAGAGGTACCACCTCCACTCCCACCTGAAGAACCCCAGGTAATTGTTTAGAGATTATTCAGTCATCTAAGTTTTGTCTGGTTTGTTCATGAACACTTTTGTCATAAATGATTGTATATTTTCATGTGCTCAGATACCTATAAAATTACACTTTTGAAATAACCAGATGTCAGCTTGTCAGCTTAGCAAAGGAATTTTGGGTAGGTTGACTGAAAGTGAAGAATTAGATACTCTTTTGAATGGAATGACTCAGCATAAGAGAGATGTCCAGGTGTGGTCATAGCATAGGGCAGTAGTTTAGATCTTAGCTTTTATGGTCTACTGCCCAAACATTGCCACTTATGATGGTTGACTCTGGACAGATTAGCTGATCATTCTCTAGTGATTTACTCATCCGAAGAATAAGGTAGTAGTGTCTTGCAGTGTTGAAGTATTAAAAATGACTGTCTTTGCCACATAAAAGCATAGTGACTGAAGCATGGCAAGTTCCTACATTAGTTAGAAATATTGTTCTCACAACTTTACTGAACTACAACTGTATTGTAGTGCAGTAGTGAAAAGTGCCAGGAAGAAAGGGAGAGGGAAGGAGGGAAGGTTTCTACTTTTCAGTAGGTTGAAAAGTACTCTAGTTGTAAATTCGCTTCCTGATGGGGAAATGGTTGTCCTGTTTACAAA
The DNA here is from genome assembly GCF_907164565.1 of Psammomys obesus. NCBI lineage: Eukaryota > Metazoa > Chordata > Mammalia > Rodentia > Muridae > Psammomys > Psammomys obesus. The sequence continues at coordinate 25,006,402 of NW_026596134.1, read as the reverse complement.
GAATAAGATTTTTATTCTAGTGAAGATGGTGGCACTTCAACCCCTTTGCTCTTCCATTCATGATAACTATGTAGATAGGGATTTATGTTTTGTCTAAATATAGGATAACTGTTGTCAGCCTGAATCAGAGACACTCTGGACCTGATTGATTTGGTTGCTGTTTTATGGCTTACAAGTTTGTATTTCCTTTTACCTTTAGTCTGAAGACCCAGAAGAGGATGCTAGGTTAAAACAGTTGCAGGCCGCAGCAGCGCATTGGCAACAGCACCAGCAACATCGTGTTGGCTTTCAGTATCAGGGAATAATGCAGAAGCACACTCAGTTACAGCAGATCCTACAGCAGTACCAGCAAGTTATCCAGCATTCACCGCACATACAGGTGAGTGTTTCCAAAATAAGGAAGTAGGACGTTTCCCCAAAGATGGGTAAAGGATTTGTTGCTCCTCCAAGAGATGTGAATATGAAAAAAGTAAAGATAAAGAAGTATTAGCAAGTAGATGTTTCAGAGGGTGCTCAGATAGTTAGCTGCCATGTCCTTGAGGGTGTGGGAAGGGTGGGTTAGGTAGCATAGGTCTCTTACAGGACTGTTGCTCAGAAGACTTAAGATCTGCAGATTGTTTCCACTAACTACAAGTTAGAGTGTCTAAAAGCCGCTGTGTAACTATAGTGACAGACACACATCTAACTCAGCGAAATGGCCAAGGCAGCCAACACACACACTGGTATACACATGCACATACATGCACACGTGCGCACACACACAAACACATACACATACGCATGCATCTAGGCACCCCTACGCAGTACACTATTAGTGATTAAGTGACTTAGGTATTTGTCTTATATGTTTGAGGTATAGTCTTGTGTCTGTGTTATAGAAATGGATTTCCTTTGTTTGTTGGTGGTGGTATTTTTGTTTTTTCTTCTTCTTCCCCTTCCCCCGAGACAAGGTTTCTCTGTCTTAGCTCTGGCTGTCTTGGAACTTGCACTGTAGTACAGGCTGACCTCGAACTCAGAGATCCTCCTGTCTCTAGAGTGCTGGGATTAAAGGTGTGCACCACCAGGCCTGACTGGATTTTTAAATTTTTGAATGATCTTTAGTAACACTGAAAACCTTGAAAAATATTCATTGCTGAAATAGCTGTTTGCCTTAGGGTTTCATTGGTTTTTCCAATTGTGTGATGTTATTTAAATAACACAAGGGAAGTAGAATGATTATCACTGAAAGGGTCCAGCAATTTTATCTTTCCCCGTGGAGAATTTTTTAATTTCTTAAATTTTATGTACTCTTGATTCATTAATGTAAGTTAGAACTAATTCTTACATGGCTGTCTTGAAAGAATTTTTGTTTTATTTGCAGACTATGGCTCTTGATGTACAGCTGCGACATTATGAGATGCAGCAGCAGCAGTTTCAGCATCTCTACCAAGAATGGGAGCGAGAGTTTCAGCTGTGGGAGGAACAGCTCCAGGCCTATCCTCATAAAGATCAGCTTCAGGAGTATGAGAAACAGTGGAAAACATGGCAAGGACATATGAAAGCCACTCAGACCTATCTCCAGGAAAAAGTCAACTCATTTCAGAATGTGAAGAACCAGTATATGGGGAACATGTCAATGCCACCTCCATTTGTCCCATATTCTCAGATGCCTCCACCTCTACCAACAATGCCCCCTCCAGTATTACCTCCATCATTGCCACCACCAGTGATGCCTCCTGCTCTACCCACTACCATACCACCACCTGGCATGCCCCCACCTGTGATGCCACCTTCCCTCCCAACCTCTGTTCCGCCACCAGGACTGCCTCCATCTCTTTCTTCAGCAGGGCCACCCCCAGTCCTCCCCCCACCAACTCTCTCTTCTGGGGCACCTCCACCTGTCCTGCCCCTCCCACCATTGTCTTCAGCCACACCTCCTCCAGGAATCCCTCCCCCTGGAGTTCCACAGGGGCTGCCTCCTCAGTTAACAACAGCCCCAGTTCCACCAGCCTCCAGTTCTCAGAACTCACAGGTCCCAGAGAAATCTCGACAAGCACTGCTTCCCACACCTGTGTCTTTTGGTTCAACCCCACCTTCACCTTATCACCCTCCACCTCAGTCAGAACAAGTGAATTCCAAACCTCTGAACAAAGCTGCTCTGCCATTTAGTTCGTTTTCTTCTGAGCAAGGACTTGGCGAATCTTTGGCTGCTCCATCTCAATCTATTACTGCAACTAAGGACATGCCAGTGAGGTCAGATGGTCTGCTTCCAGACCCTCCTAGAAGCAGTTTCTTGGAAGGTCCAAAAGGTCCAAGGTAGGTCATTGTTCTTATTCTGGCTAATTTTGTATAAGCTGTAGTGGAATCCAAAGATTAATTTATACAATTTTTGTGCTTCCTTTGTACTTTTATATATACGCTCATGGTTTGTAGTTAAAAATGTTAGAATTATTTGCTCATTCAACCTGACATAATTTAGAGAAGATTGCATATCCGCTCTTTTGATGTAACTACTTTTATCTGTGGCTAGAATAGCCTAGAATGAATGTATTTTAGAATAATGCTGACCACTTAATGACTTTACAGCTTTAAAAATTATATTTTAAGCCAGGTATAATGGCACATTCTGTAATTCCAGCACTTAGGAAGTAGAGGCAGGAGAATTAGGAGTTTAAGACCATCCTGAGCTCTATGTTAAGTCAAGCCCAGGCCTGGGCTATATGACATACTGCCTCATAAAACAAAAAGGAAAAAACAGATAGAGAGAATGGAAATAATACTGTTTTCCCTTTTTTTTTTTTTATTTTGTTTGACAAATAATTGAATAAGCAAAGATCTTTTGCTAGATTAGTATAAGGGTAAATAGAACCTTTTAGAAAATCATTTGTTCTGCAGATACCAAGTTTCTGCTTTGTACTCAAAATAGTTAACAGAATAAAAGTTACAAAATCCCTACTGTCTCTCCACCCCCACCCCTGGAACCTTGCATTTTTTATGTTTGCCTTAGTTAGGGAGATGTCTGTCTTTTCTTTAGACCACATATATAGTTAGAAAAGAAAAAAAAATTCTATTGCTATTTTTTTTTTCTTTTCTTAAAAAGCATTAAATTCAGCAGGGCATGGTGGTGTATGCCTGTAACCCTAGTATTCAAGAGCCTAAGCCATGAGCTCGGTAAAGAGGCTCCTGCTACTATGTGTAATGACCTGAGTTCTGTTCCTAAAATTCACATGATAGGCAGAGAGAACTGCAAGTTGTCCTCTGACCTCCATATGGGCCAAGGCATGTTTGCACCCACATATATACAGCATGTAATTAAAAAAAAGAAAAAGGCAGCAGATCATATGCCCAGGCTACATAGTGAGGCAAGCTTGGTCTACATTTCAAGTCTCTCTCGAAACAAACATGTTTAATCATGTTTCCAATCTTAGAAGAATCTAGTTTTCTCCCAAGGTGACATACATGGCAAGTTTTCTATGGAAATTTTTGTTTTGTTTTGTGACAGTGTCTTGCTATACTGGCCTAGAACTTGCTATGTAGACCAGGCTGGTTTTGATCTATCTGCCTGTGCTACCGTGGTGCTGGTATTAAAGGTGTTCACCACCACATCCAGCAGGAAAAATATTTTGATCAGGTTTTTTTTTTTTTTTTCACCTAGTCTGATATTATAGTAGAAATGCATATTCCTTATACCAAATTCATAGCATGTAAAAATAATATATGTAACATAATTTGTAACTTAATAGTATGTAATTTAACTTCTATTGTTGGGAGATTTAAAGTATTATAAATACAGCATTATTCTGAATGTTTTATAATGTGCTTTTTGCTACTTGTTTGTATATTAGGTTTTTGTTTCAGTGTCAGTGAATTAAGGTCACTTTAAATTTAAGTCTTTAATATATAAAAACAAAAATACATGGTCTGGGTGTGTAGCTCAGTTATTGCAATGCTTGCCTAGCCTTTGCAAAGCCCTGGGTTTGGTATCTAGTACCGCATTAGCTGAGGAGGATGGTGCATACTTGTTTTCCCAGTACATGGGAGGTGGAAGTAGGAGGATCAAAATTTCAAGCTAGCTAGTCCTTGGTTATAGAGTAAATTTGAAGACAGCCTACATGATACTCTGTCTCAAAAGAAAACAAAAATGTGTCCTTTTCTGTTTGCTCCCCAATTTAAAGCTCTGAAACTGACATGAACAAAAGTCCATTCAAAACTGAAGCTAAGGAAAAGTTAAATAATTAATTTGAATTCCTCTGTGTACTCTGAAGCCATGTTAGAAACTTTATATCCATTTTTTATCTCAGGGAGTCTTTTAAATAACCTGTAATACTAGATGAGTTATTTCACATTGCCCTCTACAAACTGGAGTTGAGAAGATAACAAACTTGCTAAGTCACAATTGCATGACTAGAAGACTAGAGCTAAGGCACTATCCAAAGCAAACTTCTTTAAGCACGATGTAAAATGCCACTATTCAGATTCATGCTGTTCATGACTGCTTTTGTGGTGGTCATTTATTTGCAGTAAAGCTCATCCTGTTGATATGAACTCATGTCTGTCTCTTGGATTGAACTTTGCCTTTTAGCAACTTGTTACAGAGAAATGTACTCTTAGCACTTCATAAAATGTGTTTCCAGCTCCCAGGATTTCTTTCATACTGTTTTTTTTTCTTTGCCTACCAAATATAGGACCTATTTTAAGTTTTTTCTTCCCTGAATGGTACAATTAATATTCATAGTGCTAGAAGAATTTTAGGAATTATCAATTGTAGTCCCTCTCTGGCAACTCACGTTCATGTTGTATTTTAGCTTGCTGTGATAGGCTTGTGTATCTCAGTGATTTCATGACAGTAAATAAGTAAAGAATGCTGAAACTTAGGCTGATTATAAGTGAATTACTAGGGTCAATAAGGTTTTCACTGGTGAAGGTGTTTGCCAGCAATATGATGACCAAAGTTTGATCACCAGAACCTCTAAGAAAAAACTGATTCCCACAGGTTGTCCTTGACTTCCATATACATGGTATGACTTGCATGTTCCTGCACACATATACACAAATAAATGATAAAATGTATAAAAATCTTAATAAATTGATCTAGACAATTATTCTAATTGAGATGAGATTAGAATCCACAGCCTTCTGATCCACTTTTAAGTTCATTGCATTTTTTTTTAGTGGCAAGCAGTTGGGGCTGTGCTTGAATATTGGCATGATGATAAAAGAACATTGGCTTTAAAACATTTAGTGTTTTAGAGAGGTTTTTAACCATTAGATCTAAGTGTGTTTATATAACGTCTGCCTGTTCTAGATCTGCCTCTGTGGAGCAACACAGTAGGTTATCTTATTCCATAGTGCATTACTGTAGATTCTGAAAGCTCTTATATCTCAATGCTCAGCCTACCTGTTCTGTTCTCCAGCCATATAAACTCAGATTCTTTCCACATTCTCATTGGTTCTAGATTTTTCCTACTACTTTTTTGGGGGCCAGTGATTTGTCCAGCTTCTTCAGAATGAACACTTATTCAGGGCCTGAAGGCTCATGGGCCTGATTAGAACCTAATTCTACATAATGTGAACATATATTTTAAAAGATTTATTTCAGTTATATTTATATGCATATTAATGTGTGTACATGTGTCCAAGGATGCCAGAAGAAGGCATTGGAGCCCCTAAAGCTGGAGTTATATGTGGCTGTTAGCAATCTGATATAGGTACTGAGAATCAAACTCTGGTCCTCTATCAAGTGCAACTTAGGTTCTGTTTTTGATTTGTTTAGATTGATTTGGTGTCATCTCTTAAGACTGAAACAGGGTCTTGCTACTTAGCTCAGTTTGACCTGGAACAGTAGTTGTAAACTCTTAATCCTTCTGCCTCAGCCGCCTGAATGCTAAGGATGTAGGCATGCTCACCATGCTGCAACTTTGATGCAATTGGTTTTTTTAGCCTAAAATTGAATTCTGCTTATGCTGTCTTTTCCCCTACATGGAAATGGAAATGAAACATTTCTATCTATTTCTTTTACTCATACATTCTTGTTTTGTTTTGTTTTGTTTTGTTTTGTTTTGTTTTGTTTTGTTTTGGGAGACAAATTTCTTTGTGTAGACTTAGCTCTCATGGAACTTGCTTTATAGATCAGCCTAGCCTCAGTATCAGTTCTGCCTGCTTCTGCCTCCTGAGTACTGCGAGTAAAGTTGTGCGCCACCTGGCCGAGCCTACTCATACGGTTTTTAAAGAAACTCCTTACTGACTATTACCAGAAACATCTTTTTTTTCCTCCTCTATAACTGAGTTAAAAATAGAATCAATGAGAAGCTGATTAGTCAAGGAGATTGAGTTAGAACAATCTAAACTCTTAAGGAAACTGAACTTCTTTTATTAGTTATTTCAAGTTTTGTTATAAATACATAAGGGATATTATAAGCCACATTGGAAAAAATGTTCTAAAACAAAACTGATAGAAAGACAAGGTTTGAAAATGGAGCTAAACTGATTTCCTGAAAACATGGCAGTAAAATATTTATGCGTTCGGTCAAGTACGTTGAAGATTTGCAGAAGTCCAGATTGAGGCAGCGTCCTAAACTCTGAAGGTTTCTCAGCGTGAAGTGACAAAAGCGTAACACAGTGTATTGTTGAACACCAAGGGTAGTGGTTTTGACACTGTGTGTGTTCTCTTCATTGGTTCTTGTAGAAGAGTGCCCTTGTGCTTGTCTGCTGCCACAGAAACGGATTTTAGGTTCCCAGAACTCGTCTTTTTCTTCTTTTTTTAAATATTTATATATTTTATGTGTATGAGTGCTCTCTTTGATATATGCCTTCATGACAGAAGATGGCATCAGATCCTCTTATAGATGGTTGTAAGACATCATGTTGCTGGGAATCGAGCTCAGGACCTCTGGAAGAACATCCAGTGCTCTTAACCACTGAGCCAACTCTTCATCCCGGAACTTGTATTTTTCAATAATGAAACTTTCTATTGAAAGTAAATATAGAAAATAACAGGTTATCAAATACAGCAGTTAACGAATTTTCACAAAGACATACTCATGTCATCACTACTCAGAAATAAAAATTACTAGTGTTTAAATAGTGCTCAGTGGGCTAAGGAGATGGCTCAGAAGTTAAGAGCATTTGTTGCTCTTATAGAGGACCTGGGTTCAATTCCCCAAACCCATATGCTGGTTCACAAACATGCTTAACTCCAGTTCCAGATCATCCAGTACCACCTTCTGACTTCTGTGGGCACAAAAACTGCACATGGTACAAAAATAAACATGTAGGTAAAACACACATAAAAGGAATAAATCTGATTTTTTAAAAAAGTCTTTATCCCCCTTCTTAGTCATTTCCCACAATCCAAAGATGACCACTGTACTGGTCTTTTACACTACAAATTGTCTATTTTTGAGCTTTATTATTAATGGGATCATACTTTACACACTCCTTTGGTTATTGTATATTTCACTTGAAATTATGTGATTGTGTCATGTATAGCATTCTCATTTCTGGGAAAAAATTCATTAATATGATTTTTATCATAATCTGTTCTAATAGTGATGGTTTTCAGTTATGATTGAAAATGCTGACATGGGTCTTTTTGCATTTATTAGTGTTTCTATATCTGTTTGTTTTATGTGTATTAATATGTACTTGCTGCAGGCTGCTGTGGTGGCCACAGGACAACTTGCGGAGTTGGTTCTCCCCTTCTCCCATAGGGTCCCAGGGATGGCACTCAGGCCATGAGCCGTGGCAGCAAGTGCCGTTGCCCTTTGAGCCATCTCACTGGCCTGTGGTATGCCTTTTGGTGCGGTATATATTTTGACGTGTGCCTGGATGCATGCATATGCTTTTGTTTAAATATTCTGTATGTATAGCTTATAATCGCACTGTATGTACTTTTTGAGTTTGTCATTTTTGCTTGACTCGTTACTGTCAGAATCATCCATGTTGTGTGTTGCAGTAGTTTGTTCATTCTTGTTGGGTTTTCCATTGTGTGGATATGTCACAGTTTACTTAGAGGATTGGAATTGCTTGATCATAGAGTTTGGTCTGTACATGTTCTACACTGTGAGGTATTGTTAAATGTTTTTTTTAGAAAGGTCTTTTCAATTTATCCTTTCAGCAGTGTTATTTCAGAGTGTTTGCTTTGTTTTATTTATTTTTTTAAACCTTTGTGTCAACTCTTAGTATTGTTAAACTTCTAAAATGTTAACTGCCTTGGAGGATGGTTAATGCATCCTTTTGTTTGATCGTTTAGTTTTGGTAATTGTTGGAATTTTGTATTTCTTGAACTAATAGAATTATTTTGCTAGGAACCAGTTCTTTATGATATGTATTTCAAGTTTTTCAGTCTGTAGCACTTATTTACTGCAGAAAAGGTGACATTATTGACTAAGTTTACTTTAGTTTAAATTTTGCAGTGTTTTACAGAAGAATTTAAAAGGGGTGAAAACAACTTTGAAGTTTTAATAAGCATTTTAAGAGTAAATCTACTTTGTATCAAACAGTTTGACATGTAAAATCCTAAAAGATAATTGTCATGTATTCTTTTAGCAAATTAAGATGGTCCAAGTTCTTGCCACAAAAATGTTAGAAGTCTTTCCTCAGCCATTGTAGTTGTGGTGCACGCCTTTAATCCCAGCACTTGGGAGGCAGAGGCAGGCGGATCTCTATTAGTTTGAGGTCTACAGAGCGAGTTCCAGGACAGCCAAGGCTACACAGAGAAACCCTGTCTTGAAAAAGAAAAAAAAAAAAAAAGTCTTTCTTGTTTAATGACTAAGAGATGTCAGTACTGCCTACCTTCTGTTCTTAAGAATGTATTGGTTTATTTTTCTTATTTTTTTTTTAATGTAGGTATAGTTTGTCTCCCCTCTTTTGGATCTTCATTTTGTAAATGTTGTATTCCTCATTGTTCTAGCATTAAAAGATGTATTACTGTCATGTGAAAAAAAAATAAAAGAATGTATTGTTACTTAAAGGAAGGGGTTGGGATAGAGAAATGGCTCAGCAGTTAAGAGCTCTGGCTGCTCTTCCACCGGACCTGGGTTCAGTTCCTAACACCCACATGGCAGGTCACAGATGTCTGTAACTCCCAATTCCAGAGATGAGACATTCTCTTAGACACCCATACATGGTATATATAGAGAGATAAACTTTAGTGTTTTCTTGTCAGTTCTTGAGCTTGAAAGTATTCATCTAGAATATTGTTATCTGAAGACTCACAGTTGGCAGATTCGCTTACATGATGAATTGGATATGACTTTTAGAGCTTGGAATGCTGCTCTATTTGCACATACCTTTCGATTCTAATATTTTTTAAAAAATAAATTATTTTGTGAGTCTGGGTTTTTTTTTGCCTACATATATATCTGTTTCCCATGTATATGCCTAGTGTTGGTAGAGACCAGAAAAGGATGTTGGACTCTCTGTAACTGGAGTTACAGATGGTTGTGAGCCATGTAGCTGCTGGGAATCTAAAGCAGGTCCTCTGGAAGAACAGCCAGTGCACTTAACCACTGAGCCATTTTTTTCAGCTCCCAAGTGCTGTAGTAATTTTGAAATAGCTTTACCTGTCAATTTTCTTTTATTACTGTACTGAGGAAATGGAAGTTTTGAGTTTACATTGTGCTTAATGAAGCCCCAAAGCAGAGTGTGATAACGTTTTATTTTACCTTAGTTTCATTTTCTTCGGCAATTCTTTTTTTTATGATTTATTTATTTATTATGTATACAGTATTCTGCCTGCATGTGTACCTGCACGCCAAAAGAGGACACCAGATCTCATTCTAGATGGTTATGAGCCACCATATGGTTGCTGGGGATTGAACTCAGGACCTCTGGAAGAGCAGCCAGTGCTCTTAACCTCTTAGCCATCTCTCCAATTCTTTTTCCTGTTTTTGCAGTTGTCTCCTTATTTTGATCTCTTTAAGTATAATTGGGAAAAATTAATGTTATGGTGAGTAGTCAGATCTAGGATAAGGAAATTATGGAGTGTTTCAGGATATAGGGGAAATCATTAAGAATCTCAGTTTTTGTAAGTCTAAATGACAGTTGCAAGATAATATACACATTACTCTTTTTTTTCTTACATTTATTATGTCTTTGTGTGGGAGTGGAGATTAGAGGACAGTGTGCTGAAATTGGGTCTTTTCTTCTATCATGTGAGTCCCAAAGATAGCACGTGAGGTTAGTGACAGCACATTTACCTCATGAGCTGCCTCACTGGCCCCTTCTATTTTTGTTTGTTCATTGGTAGGCCTAGAAGGAAAACTGTTATGAAATATGCTTTTATATATAGTTAGGACTGTTAAAAAAATTTTTTAAACTAAAACAGTATACATGAATGAATGCTAAGGGTTAATGATATCTTGGGGGGGGGCGTCCATTTTTTATTTTATATGTATGTATGTTTTGCCTGTATTTACGTGTACTAGATGGTGTCTGGTACTTTTTGGAGGATCGGGGAGGAGGATTGAGTCCAGTTTTCTCTGTGTAGTCCTGGCCTGCCTGAAACTGTGGTAGACCAGACTGGCCTTGAGCTCAGAGATCAACCTGCCTCTGTCTGCCGAGGGCTGGGTTGAAAGGCATGTGCCACTAGACCTGCTATGCCTGGTACTACCAGAGTTTAGAAGATGGTGTCGGAGCCACCATATGCCTTCTGGTAACTGATCCTGCGTCAGTTGTAAGAGCAACAAGTTCTCTTAACCACTGAGTTTTCTCTCTAGTCCAGTGGCTCTCAACTTCCCGAATGCTTCAACCATTTAATACAGTCCTTCATAAAATTATTTCATTGCTACTTCATAGCTGTAATTTTGCTACTGTTAGGAATTGTTATGTAAATAATTTGATATGCAGTGTATCAAAGGGGTTGTTACCCACAGGTTGAGAACCAGTGCTCTAACTCTTGTGGCTACACAGTGACACCACTATTAAATTGCCCGTGGTTTGGTAAATAACTCTCAATCTATGCTCATCCAGGAAGTCCTAATTAATCTCGGTGGCATGCACACGGATATGAAGGAACAGGTAATGGTTAGAAAGAAGGGGTTCACTGGAAGTGGGTGGGGCAAAAGAAGGTAATGGGAGATATATGTGGTCAAAATACTTAATAAATGATAGAAATTGTTGTTGTTGTAAGGAGTATATTCTTAGAAAGATGCATGTCCCATCATTGGTGTTCTCTTCGTCATCCAGTAGTTGAGCAGGGTTTCCCTGCTGGGCTATTCAGGTCTCAATTTCGAACTGAGTGTAGCAAGCAGGGTTTATCAGTACTTTCTCAGTACAATGCTTAGCACTTTCCACAATTTGTTCCCCTGAATGTCACATGATAGCCACACTGTTGAAATGTGTTTACAGTCCAACTCTAGAATGGCGTGCCATCTCCTGGTGAATAAATCTCTATTTTTATAAGTTGGTAATTTCTGGTACAGAATGATTGGCTCTTCCTGCTCTGAGCAGTCCCTCTTAAGAGTGGAGTACAGAGTTTGGGTGCTAAGTATCAGGTTTTCCTTGGGCTTTGTCTACCTTGGCCTTGGTTCTTTCTTCCAGGCCTGGATTACAAGCATCTTCCCTTCCAAGACCATTAACCACCACACACTTGAGTGGCTTGTTATACCTTTTATTTTTGGGAAACTGAGGAGACATTTTAACTCCTGTCTTCCCTCCACATCTCTGGTAATTAGGAATATTGACCCTATGGATTCTGCAGGCAGCCAGTCACATTTTTACTTTAGCCTTACCTGATACCAGCACAGTTTTTCAGAAAGTTGCTGCTTGTAACATTTTGTTGTTGTTGTTGTTGTTGTTTGTCTTCCAGAGTTTTAAAACAAGGGCCAAAAATCTAGCTCAGTTGGCAGAGTATTTCTCTAGCATGTACAGGCTCTGGTTGAACCTCAGCAACTCCACAAACTGGAATGCTGGACTCCGCCTGTATATAATCCCTGCATTGGGGAGGTGGGGCAGGAGGATTAAAAGTTATCCTTGGCTACATAAGGAGTTCAAGGCCAGCCTAGGCTAGAGACTCTGTCTATAAAGACAAAGCAAAACAAAAATTTTAAAATACCTCAAACTCCGGTTTACTAACTTCTCTTTACTGTGGGTTTATGTATGCTCTACTTTCTTGTGGTAGGTTTGTAAAATATCAGCCAGGTCGGCTGAACTTCATTTCTTAGAATTCCTTTCTATGTATGTTTTTGATTGCACTGGTCCATAGGGAGATGTTTATACCTAGTATGACAACCCAAACTACTCTTAATTCTTAACTTGAAAAGAGGTCTTTGGCATAGTGTTCACTTCTTGCTGATCATACTCTTTAATGCTCTGAGCTTTACTAGCATATAAAGCTTATTGCTAACATATCTTCTATTAGATGACAGAAGAGAAAGCAAATAAACCAAAAATATTTGGCTAAATCTTTGCGTACATGTTATTGAACTAATAAATACTCATAACTCTTAAAGTTATGAGCATGGTTATATACATACAAGGCCAAAGGATATCCTGGAGCTCAGATTATAGGCATTTATGAGCTGTAGACATGGGTTCTGTGAACTGAACTCAGGTCATCTGCAAGAACAGTATATGCTCTTAAGTGCTGAGCCATCTCTCCATCCCTTAGCATTCTTATTTCTACAACTGGTCATGTGGTCTTAGGTCTTAGGTCTTATACCTAGCTTCTTTTGGCCACCATTCCACATCCCCTTTACTCTCAGCAGGCACCTCAGCTGATCATGATTCTTTGTTGATCCACAGAGAGAGGGTCAAGGCCTCTGTTTTTAAATTGTTGTTGTTGTTGTTGTTGTTGTTCTGTGTGTGCCTATGGAGGCCAGAAGAGGATTCCTTGGGACTGGAATTGCAGGTGGTTGTGAGTTACTTGACATGGGTTCTGGAAACCAACTCTGGCTCTTTGTAAGAGCAGCTGTCACTCTTAACTGCTAAGCCATCTTCTAAAGCTATTTTGTGGGTGTGTCTTTGAGTGGTGTGTGATGTATATGTGGATGCGTAAGTGGGTATATGTATGTGTGAGTGTCTGTCTTTTATTTATATTTATTGAGGCAAAGTCTCTCACTGAACCTAGAACGGGCTAATCTGGCTAAGTTAGCTAGCCAGTTTGTATTGACCAGTTGAATTAATCAATCTTACAGAGATCCAAAGGCAGAAGTCTTTAACAGATTAGAAATGTATTCTCTCAGGATTTATACCGTGGCTTAGGAGCTTGGGTTTCTTGTGGTTTGCTTCACCATCTCTTTGTGCATTGCCCTTAGTTACATAATGAGTGTCGTTGTTTGGAAGCAGCATTAAAAAGTACAAAGAGGAGGGTAGTAAGCCTTAATATATACAGGGACAATCCAGAAAGATGTGTCAGTTATTTTCAGTCCTTTTGCTAGAGCGTGCAAGTTCTAGCTACAAGAGAGGGTGAGAAGAGTTCTACAGTAGACTGAAAGTGGGGAGGTGGGATTAGAGTTGGAATGGGGGACTGAGTATTGGAGATAAGAGGTAGTAACTGCCATATAAGGCAAACAAGCAAGCTCTTCTGGAGACTGACAGATGTCTGCCTCTCTACCTTAGTCCTTAGCATGCTGTCTTTCTAGTCGTCCTTTTCTACCTCCCTCTGCTTCAGCCACACCAAACCATTTGTGTTTCCAAAGATGATATGTGTTTCTCTGCCTTTTCCCCTTTCTTACTGCTTTATTAGTCTGAGGTACCCTTGCCATACTATTTCTCTTATCTACTAACACTGACATCTCAGAAGTTGCCTTTCACATCTGAAGTGAAGCATCTGTGCCCTATAAACCCTTGTAGGGCAGTACTCCTCTCACCTGACTGCCCTGTTGACACTTTATCTACCCTTATGTTTTTTTTTTATTTGATTGTTGATTCTGAGGGCCTCAACAACATTATATTATGTCTTAATGGGTAGTGTACTGCCTATTGGAAGAAATGTTCTTTAATTAATGAGTGGTCCATAGCAAACAAATTCCTGTCTAGAATTTGACAAACTTCAGAGAACATTTTAAAATATGCTTGGTGTGTGTGTGTGCACGTGTGTTGATGACATTTGTTAATCAAGGTCTTAGTGATAGCTCCTACAATATTTATAATTATATTGCATTTTCCTGTTAATTGTTCCATATATAGTTTTTAGTTTTGATTTAACTCTAAAAGTACTCATGGTTGTGGTTTGTTTTTTTTTTTCTGTTAAAAAGGAGTGGACTATTCCATGTACCAAGGCACAGTACTTGTAATTGCTTTTTAACAGTTCAGTAGATCAGTACTTGCTGCAGATTGGTTGAAGAGAGTTAGATAATGCTGACATGATTTCTAAATCTAGACCTAAAGTCTTCCAAGCACTGCTGCCTTAACATTCAGTTTCTGATAGGTGACATGGGATTTGCTAATGACTGAGTCACTGTTATAAACAAAATCTAAGGCAAGAGTGCCTTAAATAATCTTACATGGAGAATTTTCTTTTCCTGCTTTACTGTCTTGAGTAATATCTTTTGTTTTACTTGTAGATTTGATGGTCCTCGAAGATTTGAGGATTTAGGGTCAAGGTGTGAAGGACCGAGACCCAAAGGGCCTCGTTTTGAAGGAAATCGCCCCGATGGGCCAAGACCCAGATATGAAAGTCACCCAGCAGAGGGCACTAAAAGCAAATGGGGAAGGATCCCCCGGGGTCCAGCATCTCAATTTTATATAACTCCCAATACATCCCTAAGTCCTCGACAGAGTGGACCACAGTGGAAAGGCCCCAAAGCAACTGTTGGAGAGCAGCAACAGCAGCAGCCTAAGCCACAAGCAGAACCTCTTTCAGGAAACAAAGAACCATTAGCAGACACAAGTAGTAACCAGCAGAAGAATTTTAAAATGCAATCAGCTGCATTTTCCGTTGCTGCAGATGTCAAGGATACCAAGGCGGCTCAGTCAAATGAGAATCTAAGCGACTCTCTGCAAGAGCCACCTAAAAGCCAAGTGTCGGAAGGGCCCATAGAGCCCTCTAATTGGAACCAGAATTCTCAAAGTATGGAGACTGAAATGGACAAAGCCCACAGTGTTGCTCAGCCTGTGTCCCTTGCAAATAAACCTGTACCTACTCAATCTACCTTTTCCTCAAAAATAGGGAGCATAAAGGGAGGAGCAGCAGCAGCATTGACTGCAGATAATGATTTCAAACCTTTGGGTGTTGGTTTGCCTCACTCAGAAAACAACCAAGAGAAAGATCTTCCTCAGCCAGACAGCAGAGAAAGTAGATTAGAAGGCAATAAAGCCAGCATCTCATCCTACAGAGGTCCTGGGCAAAACAGAGTGGAAGATACACGAGATAAAGGACTAGTAAACAGAGGCCGTGGCCAGACAATTAGTCGAGGTCCAGGGCTGGTCAAGCAAGAAGATTTTCATGATAAGATGATGGGTAGAAGAGAAGATAGTCGTGAGAAAACCAGCAGAGGAGAAGGCAGCCGGGACAGGGTGTTGGTGAGGCCGGGAAGCAGTCGAGATAAAGTACCAGGTGGCTTACAAGATGGCCAGGACAGTAGAGCTAGCAGCCGAGAAAGGGGGCCACCTCGCAGTGCTGGTAGTCAGGAGAGAGGACCTCCTCGAAGGGCTAGAAGTAGAGAGAGAGTACCTGCCCAAAGAGCTGGGAGCAGGGAGAGGGGACCACCTCGGGGGTCAGGCAGTCGAGAAAGGGGTCTAGGGAGGCCAGATTTTGGTCATGATAGAGTTCCCTTTAGACCAGAACCAGGAGATGGTGGGGAGAAAATGTATCCTTATCATCGAGATGAACCTTCTAGGGCTCCGTGGAACCGAGGAGAAGAGAGAGGACATGAAGAGTTCCCATTAGATGGTAGAAATGCTCCAATTGAGCGAGAAAGACTTGATGACTGGGATAGAAAGAGATACTGGAGAGAGTGTGAACGTGACTATCAAGATGACACACTAGATCCATACAGCAGAGAGGACAGATTCTCAGCACCACCATCTCGGTCTCATGATGGCGACAGGCGAGGCCCTTGGTGGGATGACTGGGAAAGAGATGAGGATATGGATGAGGGTTACAGCAGGGAGATGGACAGGGACTTAGACAGAGATGTGGATCGGATTAGAAGACCCATGGACATGTATGATAGAAGTGTGGATAATGAGTGGGACAGAGATTATGAGAGACCACTGGATGAACAAGAATCACAGTTTCGTGAACGCGATATTCCATCTCTTCCACCTTTACCACCCCTCCCACCTCTTCCACCTTTGGATAGATATCGGGATGATAGATGGAGAGAAGAAAGAAATCGAGACCATGGGTATGACCGAGATTTCCGTGATAGGGGTGAGTTAAGGATTCGAGAGTATCCGGAAAGAGGAGATACATGGCGGGAAAAGCGAGACTATGTTCCTGACAAAATGGACTGGGAAAGAGAACGGTTGTCAGACAGATGGTACCCATCTGATGTGGATAGACATTCCCCCTTGGCGGAACATATGCCATCCTCACATCATTCCTCTGAAATGATGGGTTCTGAAGCAAACTTAGACTCTGACCAAGGCCTTGGAGGGGTAATGGTTCTCAGTCAGAGGCAGCACGAAATCATTTTGAAAGCTGCACAAGAATTGAAAATGCTTCGGTAAGTTCACTCCTTAAGATCGTTTCTTTTAGTTGAAACAGATTTTTCATACTGTTTTTTTGTAAATGAAGTGCGGTTTTATGTTGTTGTGTTGTTTTTTTTTCAAGACAGGGTTTCTTTGTGTAGCCTTGGCTGTCCTGGAACTCACTCTGTAGACCAGGCTGGCCTTGAACTCAGAGATTCGCCTGCCTCTGCTGGGACTAAAGACATGCGCCACCACCGCCCGGCTAAGTGAAGTGTTTTTAATGGAACCCTTTAAACTCTGTTTCTTATCATGCTTTGAATTTATAATTCTGTTATTCAGTGTGGTTTGGGGTTAGGATGGGTATTTGGAAATTGTGTTAATTATGCACACCTATCCTAGGATGTGCAAATTGATTGCTGTTCTTGGCCTTTGTAGATGTGTTGCTGTTGAGTGTGCATGTCTAAAGAGTTAAACCTCCCTCTTTCAGGACACTGGTTTCATGGGGCTTTGTGTATTGAGCAGTCATTGTTTTCAGCAGGCAGCTTCTGTTCTTTGGCATTGGATCTCATAGGCTTCACAGTCTCTAGTCTTTGATGTACTGGTGGAAAATGCCTTATTTTTCTCTGCTGGAGGTACAGATGGTTTACCTGGGAGCGTCTTCAGAGTTTTCTGACAACTGATAACTTTGGGGGATGTTCATCTTTGATTTTAACTGGAACCAGGTTTTTCTTCCTGTATTTTCATTGTGAGGTTTGATTTTTTTTTTTTTTAACCTGTGATCAGCTGTGTGGGCATTATGTAATGTTCTTTGTATAGCTGCAGTAGTAAGGTTTCATTATTTTTGTTTGTTTTTTTTTTTTTTCCAAACAGGTTTTTGAGAAAATAAATGGTTAAGTTTTGATAGCTTCTACTGTGTTTGTTTCATCTTTCAATTCTGGTCTATATTTGTGAGTTATATCTAATAGAAGTTGTAACTGAAACATTAGTACTAGAAAAATGTGGCAGAACATAACTATATGTAAAAATGAAAGACTGACGGTTCCAGATGGCGAAATGGTTTCTTTGATGTATAGAAAAGTCTGAGGTAGTCCCCTACATTACTCAAGAGCATGCTGTGAGACTTACTGTAGAACATTTAGCTTCTTGCTTCTAAATTGTGGCCATTTTAAAATTTACACCTACTCTGTGCTGGACACTGCATCCTAACCTTGTCTGTCTAAAGGCTTGCAAAGAATACTATCATTCCCATTTTACAAATAACACTAAGACTTGGTAAAGTTCACTTGGCTATTAAATGCAGACTCAGAATTTGAACTGTGTCTTACTCTGAAATTATGTTTTTATGGAGAACATAAAACCGATTAGTGATTGGTTACTAAACTGACAACTTCTTTACTTTCCTTACTTAAAATTGCTTTTTCATGCATTGTTGCTTTGCATAGAATTGCTGGATGAAAGGTGCTGCTTATTCATCCTCTTTTTCCTTCAACCTCTTCCAAGGCAACCAACCCTAATCAAAATATAAGGAATAATGGATAACAGGGATCATAGTTAAGAGCACATCGGTTATATTATGCCTTTATAAAAACAAGGAGTATCGTAAGCAATATTTACATGAAAGAGTAAAAAGCCTTATATACTTTGTGGCCGTTTGGGTCACAATATTGAATATAGAAATACTGTAAAAATTCTGGAAAGGTTGAAGTGGATATTGTAAATATAGAAGATGGGAGTTATTAAAAAAATGTAAAGATTAGGATAAACAAAGGAGTATATGATTAATCGTTAAGAATACAGAGTATCAATTTTAAGAATATATGCTGTTGAGTGTTCTCATCATCTAAAGCAGATAGTAAACTAAAATGCTCTCAAGAGTCAACAGAGTTGGGCTGGAGAGATGGCTTAGTGGTTAAGAGTACTGACTGCTCTTCCAGAAGTGCCATGTTCCATACCTAGCACCCACATGGCAGTGAACAACTTTCTATAGCTCCAGTTCCAAGAGGATCCCCGCCCTCTTCTGGCCTCCATGGGTACTGCATGCACATCGTACACAGATACATGTGCAGGCAAAACATACACAAAATAAAAGTAAATGACGTAAAAAAATTTGTTTTCCAGATAGTGTTTGTATAGCCCTGGCCGTCCTGGAACTTACAGAGATCCGCCTGTCTCTGCCTCTCTAGTGCTGGGATTAAAGGCCTGTGCCACCACCACCCAGCATGATACTACTACTACTACGACTATTATTATTATTATTATTATTATTATTATTATTATTATTATTATTATCATCATCATTTTAAAAATAAAAGAATTAGACAAGTAACAAACATGAATGAAAGTAGGCCAGGAGGAACTCTGGGGTGGGGTGAGGATTGTGATGAACTGCTTCATCTAACATGGTCAGTCATGACTCCACACAGCTAGTTGTTGACCTGGGAGAATGTAGGCCTAATACTACTTATAACTCTTTAAAAACTCAAATTTCTATGTAAAATATTTTCTTGGTAAATAATGACAGATAATTCCAGTTTTAAAAGCACTGATGTGAGAGCCAAGTGTGGTAGTACCTTGTAATCCAAGTACTTGAGAAGGGAAGTGATGAGGTCAGAGTTAATTTGGCCAGTTTGAGCCCACCCTGAGTACCTGAAACCTTCATCCCCATCGCCCAGACAAAACAAGCCTCTTCAAAAGCCTAAAAACACCTTCTTAGACAGTATTTTGTAACTTACAGAGTATTGAAAAAAATTAGCACGAAAAAATTGGGGATTGGTTAAAAGAGAACCATGATAGGTAGATAATATACTTTTGAGGCAGGTTGTAGAATCGGTCTTTGAAGATCATTGATAATTTATGATATAGGTCTTAGATGGCTGATGGGTTAGTTGGGTAAAAGCAAGAGAATGTTACCACAGAGTTGTTGTATAGGCTCTACATAGAGTTTTAGGGTAAAGTTTTTAGGTGTTTTTCTTATGTTTTTTTTTTTAAACTTGGTTTTAAGCATAGTTGTTTAGGGATGATGTAAACATGCTTTAAGTACAATTTCATTTGTTTACAGAGAACAGAAAGAACAGCTTCAAAAGTTGAAAGACTTTGGGTCTGAGCCACAGATGGTTGACCATCTACCACCCCCGGACTCAAGATTACAGAATACATCAAGACCTGGGATATATCCGGTATGGGAAAATGTGTGCTCAGAAAATGAAATGCTTTTAACTGTGTGTATTTATATGATGTTGGATTTTAGTTTTGTTTTGGTTTTTAAAACAGTGTTTGTCTGTGTAGTCAGTCCTTTGGCTGTCCTGGAACTTGCTTTGGAGACCAAGGTTGCCTAAAACTCAGAGATCTGCCTAACTCTGCCTTCAGAGTGCTGGAATTAAAGGCATGGGCAATCAACACCTGCTGATGGGATGTTGGATTTTTAAATTCCAATAAGCATAAATTTTCATTGTAAAAACATAGATTTTGGAAAAGTAAAAGCTTTGAACATCTCTAACAGTAGTCACACAGATTCAAGAATGACTTCTTTGCCTCAGCTTTGACAAACAGACCGAGCACACCTGACCTTTGTAGCTTCCTGTTCACTGGATTCAGCGCTAGGTACTATAGTCTCCTCAGAATCCCTACATTTTAAAAGTACGGGGGCTGGCAAGCTGGCACTGCTGCCAAGCTAATAGCCTGAGCTTGACTGTACGTTTTTATTGTATGCTGTATCTACTCTTGTGGGGCAGTGCTTCCTGTTTGTGCACACATGGAGTCCAGAGTTCAACTTGAGTTAGCTTCCTCTTTGAAATGTTTGTTTATGATTCTGTTTTGTGTATTTGGGGATAGGGGTGCATGCCATAGTACCCATGGGAAGAGCAGAAGATAGCTTTGAAGAGGTGGTTCTTTCCTTCTACAGTGTGGCTCCCCGACATCCAACTCCAGTTCTTAGCTTGGCTGCTGGTATCATCTTGCTTGCCTTTGTGCTTTAAAAAAGAGGGGGATTGGGAAAGAGTACAGCACGGAGGACTGATTCCAGTGCATTGCTCCCAGAGTGTCTTCATGTACCTAAGTGAGAGAAATCTCCAGCCCTTGCTACTTTTTAAATTATTACTGTTCTTAGATTTGTTTAGTATGTGTGTGAATGTTTTGCCTGCATGTATGTATGTGTACTGCGAGCTTGCATGCTACCCATGAAGGTCAGAAGAGGATGAAGATACAGATGGTTGTGAGCCTCCATGTGGGTGCTGGGAATCAAACCTGGTCCTCTGTAAGAGTAACAAGTGCTTGTAGCCACTGAGCCAGCTCTCCAGTCCCACTGTCTAGTATTGAAGTAATAAATTTGATCACATCAGAGTTCTCTCGCACTCTTGTATTTTGAGCAGTGTCTGTTCTACTCTCGTTTAGACAGTACTAATACGTATTTAGCCAAACAGACATTTTATTGAAAAGACTTTTTTCATGTGTGTGAGAGTATGTCTTTGTGTGTTGACGTTTATGTATATTCTGTGGGTGCCTTCAGAGCTCAGAAAATGATGTCAGATGCTTGGGAGCTAGAAATAAGGGCAGCTTTGAGCCTGATGGTAGCTGCTGTGGACCAAACTCCTAGGTCCTCTGTAAAAACAACAAGCATTCCTAACTGCAGAGCCATCTCTACAGCCCCAAATTCTGTATTCTGTCTACCTATTTTTCTATCTATCGTGTGTGTGTGTGTGTGTGTGTGTGTGTGTGTGTGTGTTCCATGCTGTAGCACATGTATGGAGGTCAGGACAACTTGTAGGAGTTAAATTCTCTCTAAATGACTTTTTTTTTTTTTTTATCTGTTTGGTTTTGCTTTTTTTTTTGTTTTTGTTGTTGTTGAAACAGGTTTTTTCTGTGTAGTCCTGGCTGTCTTGGAACTCACTCTATAGACTAGGCTGGGCTTGAAGAGATCTGTCTACTGCTATTTGATATCATGCCTGGTCTTCCAAACACTTTTTAAAAACATCAGCTTTACCATGCTGCTTCTGCTGAGGATGCAGCTCATTTGGTAGAGCTCTTACCTACCAAGTATGCATGAAGCCCTGGGTTCAATCTCCAGTACCACATAGAACTGGGCACGGGAGCACATGCCTATAATCCCAGCTCTTGGGAGGTAGAGGCAGGAGGATCAGAAATTGTAGAGTCATTTTTTGCTGCATAGTGGCTTCAAAGCCAACCTGTGCTTTATAAAACCCTGACTAAAAGAAAATTTTTCAGTGTTTTCCAGTCACTCTCAGATTACAATCCACTTTTCAATAGTGTTTTATGTTTTTCCTGCACTAGCCTGACCCCTGCTGTCCACTGCTTGCTACTAAACTCTCCCGGGCCATGGTTCTGAGAGTGCTGCAGTCTTCCGCTTGGCGACACCTTACATGTGTGCATTGTTCTGTCCTCCTCTCCATGTGGCTAGTTCTTGTTTCAATCCAGGAGTCAACCCTTTCTGTTCTCCACGTCTAACGGTGGTGGTCCCCATCAGTGTTTAGCAGACTGTTTATCAGGCAGTGCTCCCGGCAGTATTTATCACTGTTCTTTGATTTTTTGTTTTCTTGTCATCATCTTTTCTTTCTAAAATGAGCCCTGAGGATTAAAACTGTCTTTCATCTTCATGTCTTACAGCAAGTGGGTAGAATGTCTAGATCAGCCGTTCTCAACCTGTGGGTTGCAACCCCTTTGGGAGTCACATATCAGATATTCTTCATGTCAGATGTTTACATTATGATCCATAACTAGCAAAATTATACTAATGAAGTAGCAGTGGAATGAATTTATGGTTAGGGTTACCACATGTGAGGAAATTTTTTGAAGGTCACAGCATTAGGAAGGCCCTAGATTGTAGACGTACATTTTTGTTCATCTGACAAACCACGCTTCCCATATTGCTACATTTTACTATTTTAATACACAGTAATTCATTGAACCATTCTATTTATGTTGGATATTGTAATCTTCCATGATTTTTAATGTAAGTTCAATGAATTTCTCTGTTAGCAGGTTTTATTTTGGATATCTCAAATTCTAAAGTGGGATACTTCAGTCAAAAATAAGATATTCTCTCTGCTCAAATAATGTTGCTTTTTTTAAATCTATACCTCCCAGACACAGCCAGAGACAATTAGTCCCATACTTGTTAATAAAATTAAGTGTTGAGCTGGGTGTGGTGGCATATACCTTTAATCCTGGTGCTGGAGAGGCGGAGGCAGGCGGATCTGTGTGAGTTCAAGGCCAACCTCATGTTAATTAATATTCCTTACATATTAACAATTCCATTTTTACTCCAAAGCCTAATTTTATTTATTCTTAAAATGTTTCTTTTTTAAGATTTACTTATTTTTAGTTTTATGAGTATGAGTATTTTTCTGCATTTATGTATATACAAATGTGCTTCATGTGCATAGAGGCTAGGAAAGAATGATAGATCTTTTGGAACTGAAGTTACAGATGTTTGTGAGCTGCCTTGTGGTTGCTGGCACCAGAATAAGTGCTCTTAACCAGTGATTTATCCAGCCCCAAAAGTCTAATTTTAAAGCACAGCCTATAGATGTGTAAATTCTTAATTCAGAAATAATAATTACTGTCGGCTTTCATAGGTCCAAAAAAGCTGTCAGTGAAAAATAAATAAACCACAACCAAGGGACTAAAAGACATGGGAAGTGTTTGAATTGGGCATTTTACTGACTGAACAGTTTCCTCAGCCCCTCACTGATTTTTAAACTAAATTCACCGAACATCTGTCACTATAATCTAATTTTAAAACACCTTATTCGAGTAAAATATCTGTGTTAGTTTATAGTTCTTTCTTAACCCCAAACAGCCTAGAGTACACTTTCTGTCTCTGTAGTTTTACCATACCTAGCTAGAGTTATAAAAGCTTCATATGTTAATAAATTCAATTATTTTATTACGAATGCCTTTTCCATTTTTTTTTCCTTTTCTATGACCTGTCTTCATCTTCCTGTTGTCTTTGTGCATGTGTATGCACATGGGTACACGTGTACATATGTGTAGAAGCCACTGGTCAACCTTAGTTATTGATCCTCAAGTAACTGTGCACTTGTTTTTTAGAGGTTGATATCTTGATTTCTCATAGACCTGGGCTCACAGTTTGGCCAGGCTTCCTGGCCAGAGAAGCCCCAGGACCTGCCTATCTATTCTTCCCCAGTTCTAAGATTATAAACAAGACCCACCATTTCCAATTTTTTAAAAAGCATTTACTTATTTTTATTTCAAGTAAGTATTTTGTTTGTATGTATGTGTGTGTACATGTGCTCAAAGGTCAGAAGGTATTAGGTCACATAGAACTGGAGTCACAGATGGTTGTGAGCCACTGTGTGGGTGGTGGATTCAAGTATTGAGATTAGAGCCATATACCATCATGCCCCTGTGGAGGGGAGTGCATTTGTTTATGTTTTGAATTATGTACATTGTGGGGTAGATTTATGCTTGTAGGTGCCCACAGAGACCAGAGTTCTTTCTTAGATCCTCCTAGAGCTGAAGTTACAGATGGTCTGTTCAGCATGGGTACTAGGAAATGAATCTGTGTTCTCTGCTAGAGCGGTGAGTGATCAGTGAGCTATCTCCCCAGTGCCTACTAGTATCTTTAAAAATACAAAAGCTTGTGCTGGAGAGATGGCTCAGTGATTAAGAACACTGGCTGGGGGCTGAGAGATGGCTCAGAGATTAAGAGTACTTCTTCCAAAGTGCTTCTTCCAAAGGTCCTGAGTTTAATTCCCAGCAACCACATGGTGTCTCACAACCATCTATAATGAGATCTGGTGCCCACTGGCCTGCTGGCATACATGCTGGCAGAACAAACTGTATAAACAATTGAAAAAGAAAAAAAAAAAAAAAACACTGGCTGTACTTCCAGAAGATGGAGGTTCAACTCCCAGCACCCAAATGGCAGCTCATAACTGTCTGTAAATCCAGTTCCAGGGTATCTGATACTCTCACACAGGCAAAACACCAATGTATATTAAAGAAAGAAGAAAAGGAAGGAAGAACACAAAAGCTTTACATTTTGAATATGTATTGTATCTTAGTTTTTTAATTGATTAAAAACCAGATTTTAATTTTTATTGATCTGTGGCAATGTGACAAATAGCATACTAAGCCATTTACTCTCTTCTCTAGCCTCCAGGCTCATATAGACCACCCCCTCCCATGGGTAAGCCACCTGGGTCAATTGTAAGACCCACTGCTCCACCAGCAAGATCATCTGTTCCTATGACTAGGCCTCCTGTGCCAGTACCACCGCCACCTCCTCCACCTCCACCACCACCGCCTCCTCCTCCAGTTATAAAGCCAAAAACTTCATCTGTGAAACAGGAACGCTGGGATGAAGATTCTTTCTATGGGCTCTGGGATACAAATGATAATCAAGGACTGAATTCAGAATTTAAGCGAGACACTGCACCAATTCCATCTGCTCCGGTATTACCACCCCCACCTGTTCATTCTTCCATTCCCCCTCCTGGCCCATTGCCTATGGGTATGCCACCAATGTCCAAACCACCACCAGTACAGCATACAGTTGACTATGGCCATGGCCGAGGTGAGTACTAATGGTGAATTTACAGTTGGGGTTCTACAGGAATTGTTCGGTGATGGTATTAATTGTTTTGGTTTTGTGAGACAGGATCCCGTAGGCAAGACTGGCTTCAGACTCACTATGTAGCAGAGGACATCTGTCCTAGTTAGGGTTACTATTGCTGCAATGAAACACCATGACCAAAGAGCAGGTTGGAGAGAAAAGGGTTTATTTTATTTGGCTTATATTTCCACATTGTAGTCCATTATTGAAAGAAGTCAGGAACTCAAGCAGAGTTTGGAACTTGGAGGAAGGAGCTGATGCAGAGTCTTTGGACGGGCATTGCATACTGGCTTTCTCATGGCTTGCTTAACCTGCTTTCTTAACAGAACCCAGGACCACCTACCCAGGAATGGCATCACCCACAATGGGCCCGGCCCTCCCTCCTTCCTCAGTAATCGCTAGTTAAGAAAATGCCCTATGATTGGATCTTACGGAGACATTTTCTCAATTGAAGTTCCCTCCTTTCAGTTGATTCTAGTTTTTTAAGTTGACAAAACTAGCCAAGACTAATGACCTTTAAACTCTGCTCCTAACCTCCCAAGTTCTGGCATTATAGGTGCATACCACAGCACGTGGCAGGAATTGTTTTTCCAAAGAAGGGATTATAAATTTTTCAAGACACAATCTTGCTGGCCCTGGAACTCATTATGTAGTCCATACTCACCTCAAGCTCTGGGTTCTTTTGCCTCAGCTTCTTGAGTGCTGGAATTATACACATGTACTACCAGGCCAGACTTCTACAGGAATTACTAACTGAGATTTAGTTTTCCTAAGAGTCATGCTTACATTTCATCCCTGTTTTATTTTTTGTTCATTTGTCTTTGTTTTTGCCAGATATGCCTACTAATAAAGTTGAACAGATACCGTATGGAGAAAGAATAACTCTTCGCCCAGATCCATTACCTGAAAGGTCAACCTTTGATGCAGGTAGGATTCCCAGAGAGAAGAGTAATTTTAGGCTTAATTTTAGGGCCTAATTATTACAAGATTTTTCTTTTAGCAAGATTAGTCTAGGCTTTTCCTTTAATATCACTGAAAGATTCTCAAATGTAAGACATTGATTTGTACTACTTTTCAAGTTAAAATTGTTCTTCTTGCTTTAATTTCTAAACATTCTTCTAATTCTTACTTTGTATTGTTTTTCTAGAGCATGCAGGCCCGCATGATCGCTATGATAGAGATAGAGACCGTGAACCTTATTTTGACCGTCAAAGTAATATAACAGATCATCGAGATTTTAAAAGGGACCGAGAGACACACAGAGATAGAGACCGGGATCGTGTTCTTGACTATGAGCGGGATCGATTTGACAGAGAGCGCAGACCCCGAGATGACAGGTATGCACTGAAAAATACCTTTGCTGTATATGTAAAGTATCTTGTGTAAATTCAGGAAAATTCAGTTTTTTGTTTTGGGTTGGGGGGGTATTTGTTTGTTTGTTTATTTTGAGATAGGGTCTCTATGTTATCTAGCTCTGGCTTTTCTGGAACTTGATATGATGACCAGGTTGGCTTCAAATTCAGAGATCCACCTGCCTCTGTCTCTTGAATGGTGAGAGTAAAAAGTCATGTGCCATCATGCCTGGCCAAAAGTCAGCATATTGAAGAGATTTTGTAACTGGTGTACTCTTTTTGTCATGTATAATGTGGAAAAGGAAGAGCAGTTTCTCGGCAAGTACATGCTTGAGTTCTGCTAGCTTGAATTCCAAAGGCTTGAATGGAAATGGGGAGAGCCAAAATGAAGGAATGTTATTGAGAAAATGCAATCAGTACTTAATTTATAGGCAAGCAATTTAGTTTTACAAGTCTTGAAAATTTAAGTAGATGTAAGTGGAAAAGCAAGTTTAAAATTTAAATACAAACTCTGGAGTAACTGCCCATTGAGAGGCTAGGCAGATAGTGATGTTGTGTTACAAAATAGAGACCTTCCAAATGTTCCTATGTTACCAAAAACTCCTGTTACACCCTTAGGAATCAATCATATCGAGACAAAAAAGATCATTCATCGTCCAGAAGAGGAGGATTTGATAGGCCATCCTATGACCGGAAGTCTGATAGACCACCCTATGAAGGCCCAACCATGTTTGGAGGTAGAGTGATGCCTTAAGAACAGTGTTGAAAATGTAAACAAATAGAAGATGTTTTTAATTGTAGCTGTGTATTTAAACATTCACAGTAAACTGTACTTGAAGATTTTTTAAAAAGGTGATAGCATTATTATAAAAAATAATGTAATTAATGAAATAAAATTTAATCCTTATACTATTAAAAGAAATTTTGAAAAACAGAAATAGTCACTAATAATCCCACCATGCACCATACTGAAACTTATATATTCTCTTGTTTTCTCTTTGAGAAATCACTATTTTATTTTTTATTTGTATGGGTGCTTTCCCTGTACCTCATGCATGCCTGGTGCCCAGGGAACCCCTTGAAGTGGAGTTATAGACAGTTGTGATCCACCATGTGGGTTCTGGGAATTGAACCTTGGTCTTCTGAAAGTGCAGCCGATGCTCTTAAGTACTGAATCATCATTCCAGCCCTCTTTTTCTCTTCATATACTTATTTATGAAGTTATAATCAAGAATAAAAGCCAGCAGTTTTTTCCGCTGTCCTAGAGCCTCACATACACGGGGCAAGTTCTCCAATGCTAAGTTGTACTCCTTCCCTAAGTAAAGCTCTCTCTGCTGTGCTTCAGTTTAATGACTCCATCATCTCCTTTTCCCATGTTAGACCTCCTACTGGCTCCATGATATTTCATGGAATTGCTGAAGTATAAGGCCTTTACAGTTAGACATTGAATTTGCTTTTATCTCTTTGTTACCATGAGTTGTACTTAAACTAGAAACTTCTACCCCTTCATAGGAATAAGCTTTTCTAATCAATGACTCTTGCTCTTAAAACATATAGTGAAAGTTATGGCATGCTTTGGCTTATCCAGTAAAATATTTATTCCTTTATGTACTGTTTGTGATTTTTTTCTAGATTTAATATGAGTACAGGTGAATTCCGTATTTCACAGAACAGTGTTTCCCCCAAATATGCCAGTTTTTCATTTTCTTGATTGCCATAGTTTTATGTTATTAATTAAAGCTAAAAGTCACCCTCAACTCATTAGACCTGATTAACTTGTAATTAGGATGAGAATAAAAAGTTATTCCTTTTCATAATGATTACTATGTAAATAATAATGTTATCAACTGCTGGAACTCTAGGAGAACGAAGAACTTACCCAGAGGAACGAATGCCCCTGCCAACTCCTTCCCTGGGCCATCAGCCACCTCCAGCTCCACGGGTTGAGAAGAAGCCTGAGTCCAAGAATGTGGATGACATTCTGAAACCACCAGGCCGGGAGAGCAGGCCTGAAAGAGTGAGTCTATGAGCCTGACTAGTTATTTTTGTAAATCTAGAGATGGTAAGAGAGTCGTTTATTTCTTAATGTCTTGAGTAGATTTCTCCACTTTTCTGCAACATAAAAATATTGTATTTAAAGCCTCATAGTATCTAAAATCAACAGAAAACTCAGATACTGCCTACACTTTAAAATCTTAAAGAAGTTTTAGAATGTTGGAAATTTTCAAATAATGTTAGAAATTTTGGAAATAATGTCGGAAATTAATGTTAGAAAAAAATTTAAAACCGTTTGTGAGAGCTTAATTACTTGCATTTTGTTTTGCTTTATTTTTGTTTTTTGTTTTTTGTTTTTCGAGACAGGGTTTCTCTGTGTAGCCTTGGCTGTCCTGGACTTGCTTTATATACCAGGCTGGCCTTGAACTCAGAGATTGCCCTGCCTCTGCCTGCCTGAGCTAGGATCGAGTCTGACTAATTGCATTTTGAAATGAGGAAAAGTAGATTAGGCTTCATGGTAGATGGAACAAAAAGGGATAATTAGGTTTAATTTCCTGATATAGTCTCTATGTCTATAATCATGCATATAGATACACACACATACATACACTTTGAAATTTGTCTAATATTGAATAATCTTATAATAAATATTTCAGCCAGATAGTAGAATTCCACATACATAGATTAATAGGTCATTGTTATCTAGTCCTTTTTTTTTTTTAATGTGCATGAGTATTTTTGCCTGTTTGTATGTGTGTATACTATATGTATGCCTGGTGCCCACAGAAGTCAGATTCCCTGGGATTGGTATTACAGATGGTTTAGCTGCCGTGTGAGTGCTAGCAATCGAATCCAGGTCCTCTGCAAAAGCAACAGGTGCTGTAACTGCTGAACCATCTCTTCAGCCCTCTCTTTCCCTATTTTTATTTATAGCTATTCCACCTGTCCTGTGGTTATTGTTTGAATGATACAGTAGTTCACCATCTCGTCTCTGGTTGCACTTTCTGCAGATTCACTTATCTGAAGTCAACAGTGATACAATAATTTTAATTAACATATTAAAATTGGTGCCTTGTATGGTGGTACATACCTATAGACCTAGCACTCAGGAGGCAGAGACAGGCAAATCTCTGAGTTCGAAGTCAGCCTTGTCTGTGTACGAAGCCATTATAACTTAAAAGAGAGAGAAATTGCAGAAATAATTGATGAATTTAAAATCGTGCAGTTAGTTATTAGTGACATGGTGAAATATTGCAGTTGAGTCATCTCTTGCCATATCCTCACTTAGTAGTTGTCTTAGTTATCAGATTAACCACCGTGGTGTTGTAGGATTTGAGTATTATCCGTGGTTTCAGCATCTGCCCGGGATCCTTAGAATGTGTATCCAGTGACAAATGCACCTCTGTATGTCTCTTCCCACCCTTTGCTTTCAGCGTGTTTCTGGAATGACATTGATTTTTGTGTCCATGCGCCACCCACTGTACACATGTGGGGGTGAGAGGGAGCTCTGGAGCAGGTCTGTCTACCGTAGTGACCCCGGGGGCAACGAGGCGTCTGTGTGTGTGAACATAAAGAGCACTTCCTGGAGACAGCCTATACTCAAATGCAGTTTGTGTTGCCTTCTTTGTTTTTTTCTTTTTGGTAGTGCTGGAGTTTAAGCCTGTAGCAAGTGCTTTACTGTTGAGTAACACTACCATCCCAGTTTCTACCTTTTGATTAGGTGGTTGTTGTTTTCTTTTGTGGGAGATAGTCTCATGATGTATATTGGACTGGCCTGGAACTGGCTGTGGAGACCAGGCTTCTCTCAGAAATCTGCCTGCCTCTGCATCGCAGGTGCTGGGCTTAAAGGTGTGCACCACCACACCTGGCCTTGATTGGATTATTTAATCCATTTATAGTTAGATATTTTTTTATGTACCTGGTTTTATTTTATTTTTGGCTTGCTCATTTTAACTATAGAAATATGAGTAATTTTTATGTGTTCATCTTGTGCTCATTAACATTGGTGAACTTTTATTTCCAAAGCTTTTTAGCAAATTTGTAGAGTTTTCTGTTTATAAGATTGTCTACAGAATACTTTAACTTTTTTAAGTTGAATGCCCTGTATTTTTCTTGCCTAATTACCCTGGCTGACACCTGCAGTACCTTATTGAGTAGACGTCTTAAAAGTGAACATCTTTGCCTTATTTTTGTCTTAGAAAACATTCCATCTCTTACCATTGAGCATATTGTTAGCAGTAGGTTTTATTTTTTGTGTATGTGGTAAGGCACATGTGCCATAACACATTTATGAAGGCCACAGGGCAACTTGGAGGAGTTGGTTCTCTCCATGTAAGTCCTAGGGATGTAGATGCTAAGACTTGGAGGCAGATGCCTTTACCCTCTGAGCCATCTTGATAGGCCAAGCTGTGAATGCACTTCAAGTTGAGGAAGTTCCTCCTATTCCTACTTTATTGAATATTATTAGTCACAAAAGGTTGTTGGATTTTGTTGCATTTTTTTTCTTTTTACATTAATTAAAATGATGGAATGATTTTTTGTTTTTTTGTGTATTGGCATAATTTAATACATTAATTGGTTTTCATGGCAACTGGTGCTGTTGGGCCAATTATTTTTTCTGTGTTGCTGGATATAGTTTGAAGGTTACACCTGCATTGATAACATCAGAGTTTTCTTATAATATCTTTGCCTGGTTTTAATATCAGTGATGTTGTCCTCATAGTAAAAGTTTGGAATTATTCCTTCTGTTCTTTGAAATACAGTCTCAGAGTATAATAAGCTGGCCTCAAACTTGATATGTAGTCAAGGATGACTTATGACCTTATGAACTTCTGATCTTCCTGCCTCTACCTCAAGGTAGATTGTCACATTCAAGGTAGGTGTCACTAATGCCAGCTTTTATTTTTTTTTATTTATTTATTTTTTTTTAGCCAGCTCTTACTATATATCCTTGGTTGTTCTAGAATTCATTATGTAGGCCAGGCTGACTTCACAGAATCTACCTGGCTCTGCCTCCCTCCTGCTGGATTAAAGGTGTACATTACCACACTTGACTCCCCTGACCTCCTACCCCTACCCCCGTCTTGTTTAACTCTCTAAATTTTCTTTTATTTTTTTTTGTTTGTTTTGTTTTGTTTGTTTTGTTTTTGTCTGTTTCTTAAACAAGTTTGGTCATCCACATCATTTTAGATATTTATTTGAACTGTTATCTTTTTTGTTGGCATGCAGAGCATATGGATCTATTCCTTTGTAATCTCTACATTTTTGTAATATTGGTAATGACATCTCTGTTTTGTTTGTTTGGTTGGTTTTTTTTGAAGACAGGGTTTCTGTGTGTAGCCCTGGCTGTCCTGGAACTTGCTCTGTAGACCAGGCTGGCCTTGAACTCACAGAGATCTGCCTGCTTCTGTCTCCCAAGTGCTGGGATTCAAGGCGTGCACTGCCGCCTGGTGACATCTCTATTTTTTATTATAGTTATTTAAATCTTATTTTTCTTACTTAATCTAGATAAATTAGTTTTGTCATTTTGTTTTTCCAGAGGACTAGCTGTTAGTTTTATAGATTGGGGTGGGGGACCCTGTTTTTTGTTTGTTTGTTTTTTCATTTTAGCTACAATGAAATGCCTGAGACAGGGTTCTTTATAAGGGAAAGATATTTATTTAGTCCATAGTGTAGGAGATGCAAGAGTACAACAGCATCAGAATTTGCTTGGCAATGGTGAGGGCTTTCTGGTTGCCTCAAAACAACATGTGGGGGGGAACCACCTGATGAAACAGGAAACCAGAGAGATTCAAGGATCTGGATTACCATTTTATAACATTCCACTATCAAGGAAGCTATCCAGGCCCCCTCAAGAATTACCCTCATGACCTGATTAACTTCCCACTAATACCCACCCAATAAAAGCTCTATTATCCACTATGCCAGGCTGGCAACCACATTTCCAGCATCTGTGCAGTTTAAGAAAATAATAACCATCTCTAAACCATAAAGTAACTGGCTTTTCTTTTGTTTAGTAGTATCTGCTCTAATCTTTGTTATCTTCCTTCTGTTTTGTTAGTTTTAGCTTGTTCTTTCCTAGCAATTTAGGTAGAAAGCTGGGTTTTCAATGTTAGATCATTTTTCTTAATTTTTCTAAAAAGATGTGTTGGATTTTTGTGTGATAAGTTTTGTCTGTGTATATGTGTGCACACCACATGTGTGCATGGTGCCCACAGAGGTCAGAAGGTGTTGGATCTCCTGGGGCTGGAGTTACAGCTATCATGTGGGTGCTAGAAGCTGAACCTGGTGCCCTTAACTGCTAAGCCATTTCTCAAGTCCACAGAAACGTGTTTTAAAGAGAGTTTTTTCAAAAGGGGACTGGGGGTTTGCCAGCTGAGTGTGCTAGCAGGCCTGACATCTCAGCCGAGCCGTCCCACCAGCCCCGAAATCATTTTTAGTTCTTGATATAGACATCTACATGTAAAATTTCCCTTCAAGGGGACTAGAGATGGCTCAGAGGTTAAGAGCACTGACTGTTCTTCCAAAGGTCCTGAGTTCAGTTCCCAGCAACCACATGGTGGCCTTCAACCATCTATAATGAGACCTGGTGCCGTCTTCTAGTATGCAGATGTACATGCAGACAGAACATTGTATTATTAAAAAATAAATAAATGAATGAATCTTTTTTTAAAGAAAATTTCCCTTCAAATACTTGTTTAGTTTTATCCTCTGAGCTGTGGTCTGATGTGTCTGTTTTCACTCATGTCAGAGTGTTTTATGGTATCTGTTAGGATTTCTTTGAGCCCTGAGTTTTTAGTAGTTTGTTCCACATATTTATGCATTTCCTTTGTTCTGTTTTGGTTTGCTTTGTTTGTTTTTGAGACAAAGTCTGAGGTAAAGTAGGCTAGTTTCAAGAGTCCCTGTATATCTAAGAAATGACCTTGTTCTTCTGACCTTTCTCTATGACCTGAATGCTGAGGTTGCAGGCATGTGCCATGTGCTAGGATGGCACATACGGTTTTTCTGCATGATAGGCACTCTGCCAACTGAGCTACATCCCCAAGCCCTCAGAAAACAAAATCTTTTCCCCGTCTGTTGTGTTTCAGATTGTTGTTATCATGAGAGGATTGCCTGGCAGTGGAAAGACGCATGTTGCAAAACTTATTCGGGTGAGTATGGGAAAGTAAAAGAAGGAAAAAAGGAGTCTTGTGTTAGTGGGCAGTATTTTATTCTTACAGGTATCTCCCATTTGATCAGTTATCGAGGCCCGTAGGTTCTGAGTAGATGTGTTCCTTTTTCCATTTCAGTAAATAATTTTGCTTTTAGTTGATTAGAAACCACCAGAAATTTTTCTTTAGTCACAACTTTAGTGACTTTAGTGTTTGTCAGTTTGATTCATGTTTTAACCTTCTGGGCTGCTGTGTTCTTAGGATAAGGAAGTAGAATTTGGAGGACCTGCACCCAGGGTTTTAAGTCTGGATGATTATTTCATCACTGAAGTAGAAAAAGAAGAAAAAGATCCAGATTCTGGAAAGAAAGTGAAAAAGAAGGTATGATGTAATCCTCCTAGACCCATTGGTGGGATTTTTAGTAAAATATGTTCAGGGAAAGATGGGGGACCCTATTTTTGTTATTTTTGTTTTGTTTTGTTTTGAGACAGGGTTGGTTGTTGATTTTGGTTTTTTGTGTGTTTTATTTTATTTATTTGTTTGTTTTGTTTTGTTTTGTTTTGTTTTGAGGCAGGGTCTTAACTGTGTAGCCCTGGCTGATCTGGAATTTACCTGGTAGACCAAATTGGCCTTGAGCTCACAGGATATGCCTGCCTCATCTGCTGGGATTCAGGATGTGCACCACCACTCCTGGCTTGCATTGGGGTTTTTGTTTTGTTTTGTTTTGTTTTGTTTTGTTTTGTTTTGAGACAGGGTTTCTTTGTGTAATAGCTCTGGCTGTCCTGGAACTCACTTTGTAGACCAGGCTGGCCTTGAACTCACAAAGATCTGCCTGCCTCTGCCCCTCGAGTACTGGCATTGAAGGCAAGTGCCACCACTGCCCGGCTGCATTGGGAGATTTTTGAAGAAGACTGTCGTCTAGACACAGACTTGATAACTTAGGTGTGAAGGAAAGAGTGTAAAGTTCCCCTGTTTCAGTTTCAGTCTCAGTCAGACTGAGGCTAATTTCCTCATCTTGTTTGCTCTTTTCGGGTTTTAGGTTATGGAGTATGAATATGAGGCTGAGATGGAGGAGACTTACCGCACCAGCATGTTCAAAACTTTTAAAAAGACTCTGGATGATGGCTTTTTCCCCTTTATCATTCTGGATGCTATCAATGACAGAGTTAGACATTTTGACCAGTTTTGGAGTGCAGCAAAAACCAAGGGTTTTGAGGTATAGTCTTAAAGAACTCTGAAGCATTTTTAGTGTGAGTTTTATATGTCTTTGCATAATCATTACTCATTTTTATTTAGGTATATTTGGCTGAAATGAGTGTCGATAACCAGACTTGTGGCAAGAGAAATATTCATGGAAGAAAGCTTAAAGAAATAAATAAGGTGATTTTTCGTAAACACAGCATGTTAGAGCACCCCAACCATTCTTTCAACATCGGCACTCTTGTCATAAGCTCTTACCCTTTTGGGAGTCTTTTTCCTACCTGCTTTAGTAATTGTTTTCTTTTCTGTGTTATAAGTTTAAAGGGTTGCCTAGCTCTTCTTGGAACTGTGTTAAAGTTACAGCATTATTTGCATTTATCTTGATGGCTTACTTGGTCTTAATTGGTGTAGTTGTCTGAGATAACTTGTTTTGAATATCTCAATAGATGGCTGATCATTGGGAAACTGCACCTCGCCATATGATGCGTCTAGACATTCGTTCCTTGCTTCAAGATGCTGCAATTGAAGAAGTAAGTGTGCATCTTTTCCTCAAATGCAGTTCATACTAAGCAACACATTCTTCACCTTCTTTACTTTGAAACTTCCAGAAAAGTTACATGAGCAATGTAAGAGCACACATATACGTCTTAATGATCTTAACCAATCCAGTTGTGAATATTGTCCCACATTTTCTTTATACTTAGTTACATTATTTTAATACCATTGTTGTAAAATCATAAGAGAGTTGAGTTGAAAAAAACATCATAAGCCATCATTCCCATTGCTATCTCCTAAGAACAGGGACATTCTGTAATAAATCCAGTTAATTATAAAATTTAAGAAATTTAGCATAAACCATGCTAATAGCCCACACCTTTAACCCCAGCACTCAAGGAAGAGGCTGGTCTGTGAGTTCAAGGCCAGCCTGGTCTGTGAAGTGAGTTCCAGGACAGCCAGAGCTAGCTACATAAACCCTGTCTCAAAAAAAACCAAAGAGAAAAAAGAGTTAACATTGATACAATACTATATTAAGTAAAATAAATTTCCTCAATTTTTTTTTAACTTAACCCTTCTTTCCCCCACCTCTGCTACACCCATTAGTCACTTCCTTAATTCAGTCTGAATTTCCTTGAGTGTGGGGCAGTTTCTGCCAGAGGGAACATCCATCTGCCTCACCTGATCTTGCATCTCCTTTACGAGGCCTGGCAGTCTGTCTTTTCCTGCTCTCTTACTTCCAGTTTGCATCACCATAAGGGATCAGCAGCAGTTGATACCCTCTAGAGAGGCTGCTCCTTAGCATGGGTGGAAGGCCTCCAGCCCTCTATCTGAACCGTGACAGCCTGCTTGGACATCGACCATAGCCCCCTATCTTTTTCTCCTTAAAAAGAAAGAAACCCAGTTACACATCAATCACTTAAATGCCATTAGGGCACTTTCTCTGAAATTTGCAGGAAAGCTCACATCTGGGACTTTGGGGAATCCACTGAGAAGCCCAAAGGCTTCCTGGGAAAGTTCCTCTTTGACCTCAGCTTTTCAAAACTTTTTCTATCTTGGGAAACTAGGAGAGTTGCAAAACAATTGCTTGGTCACTCTTGGTGGCTCACTTTGGCCCCATCCAATACTCCCCTCCATCCACTACCCAGCAGCTCTGCAACCTCTGGAACTCTACCAAGGGTCTGGAGATCCAGGCATTCCCAGTTAATGTCCACCCTACCCTGGCCGGATCACTCCTCCAAAATGGAATCACCACTTTAAAAAGGGAATTTTCTCCAAGGGAGACCAACAGGCAGCCCAGCCAGCAGGATCAGGTGCACCTCTGCCTTGTTCTTCAAGCCTGGGACAGAATCACCCCGCCCTCTGGTCTGGCTCATAAGACCACACCAGCTTGGTTCGACACCTTCTATCTGCCCATGGATTGCTCAACACCCCTGGAGGGGAGGGGCTGAAGGACTTGGAGAAGGGATGCAAGATGAACACGTTGAAGGGTCAGAAGAACGAGAAACAACATCTGCTGGG
Source organism: Psammomys obesus (assembly GCF_907164565.1). NCBI lineage: Eukaryota > Metazoa > Chordata > Mammalia > Rodentia > Muridae > Psammomys > Psammomys obesus. The sequence continues at coordinate 24,969,539 of NW_026596134.1, read as the reverse complement.
CCCACCAGCCTAGCTGGACATGCACCGCCAGGTTAAGTCTTCTGGGTGGGCTGGGAAGAACCCACCAGTTTATTTTTGTTTGAATGTTTTTTTATTTTTACCTCATAGCAGGAATAACTCAATATCAAAGATCCCTTTGTGGAATTCCCCCCCCCACCACCACCACCACCACTAATAATGGGAATAACTCAATCAGTAGTCCTTTTCATGGGAGAAAAAAATTTAGGGTGAGCTAAACTTCCAGTACAAAACCAAACAATCAAGGAATAAAATACTAAGCCAATGCTATTTAAATTTCCAAAGATATTAGCCATGCATTGTATGGGTGATACTTTATTGGCTGATTCAGATGTAGGTAACCTTAAAATATTTCATGAACTAAAAAGGAATTTTTCCTTGTTGGGGATTGCAGATTGCTCCTAAAGAAATACAGGGAGAGAATTCTGTTGATTATCTGAGATACAGGATAGGAATCCAACCATGGAAGGTACAGATCAAAAGACATTGGCCAAGGCCTACTATTAGATTAATTACTCAAGAGCTAAGTAATTTATTCCAAACCTTACATGGTGATTCGAACCTAAATAGTCCAAGAAAATTATCAGCTGAGGCTGAAAGAGAATTGGCTGTGGAAAAGAAATTAGAAGGTGCACATACGAATCTAAAGTTTAATTGTATTTTAGTTATTTTGCCTTCCACTCAGACAGACAGAAATGTCCAGTAGCACCTCACCAAACAAGAAGATGGCCTGCATCTTGCTGCAGGGTAAGGGAAAGAGGAGACGGAGGAAACACCATCCCTACCCCCGGCGGCAGAAGCGGAAGCAGAAGCAAAATCAAGGGGGGACTTATGTTGTGCCAGGGGAAGAAAGTTGCTTTTAATTGCTTGGTTCCTTCCCCTCCTTGGCCCCATCCTAGCTTTTGGGACCCTGCTTGTGTTAGGCCCTGCCTTATTCAGTTTCTACAGCAACAGACGAGTAACATTACCAGGATTGCTACTAATCAGGTCCTGACGCAATACCAGACCTTCCCACAAATGGAGACAGACAACTTTGATGATACCTCCCTTTATATAACAAAAAGTGGAAGATATGGGGTCAGGAGGAGCTGGTCCTGAACAAGAGTGGGGTTGAGGTGCATCCAAACCCCGGGAATCTCATCCTGAGATCGGCAGGAGTAGGACCACTCCGCCTCCCTGCCCTGGTCCTGCATGTCCCAGCACATGTAGTCCTGGCCCTTCCAGAGGAGGTCACATAGCTGGGAGACAGGTTAAACGTCCTCTCTCCTTAAAAGGTCATGTCCAGCAAGTACCCAGAATTCCTCCTTGTGCAAATGAAGCGTTCCCAGCACCTTGGCCTCAACCAATGATGAACATCTACTCCAATAGCCTTCACTTACCCTGAGAGGTTTAAAAATCCTTCATTCCCCTCCCTCCTAATTAAATGAGCTATCTCACTGAAGCCTGTCTCCAGAGAGTCTGTTCTCATTTCGCTTACTGCCACCTGAGGTCTCCACCATTCCCACTTTGCTCCACCTGATTGTGGGAGCTCATTATGCCCCATGACAAGCCGGGGAGCAAAGCCAGGAACAGCACCTGAATTAGCTTAAAAATAGTCTATATTCCTCTCTTATCCTGATGATATACTTGTGACACCTCTTTTCAGTGGTGGTAGCATGAAACATTGTATCCCTGCCTGTCCTGGAATTCCTTTTGGAGATCAGGCTGGCCTTAAATTCACAGAGAAGGCAGGTACCACCATTCCTACCTTTTGTGGCACTTACATAATTTTTTTTAAATGCCTCATTTAATAAAGTGTTTGCCATGAAAGCATTTGACCTGAGTTTTGATTCTCAGCTTCATATAAAATGGGCATATTGGCCCTTGCCTGTAATCCTAGCACTTTGAGGGTGGAGATAAGAGAGAGCCCTGGGGCTCACTGGCTCACTAACCAAATTGGTGAGCTCCACATTCAGTGAGAAACCCTGTCTCAGAAAATAAATCTGCACTCACCTTTAATTCCACTAGTTTGGGTTTAATTAAATAGCAGAAGGGTCTGGGGAGATGGCTGAATGGGTAATGGCATCGGAGAGGGGAGCTAACTCCTGCAAGCTGCTCTCTGTCCTCCTGCTGGGCACATGTGTGCATTCACACACACACATGTGCCTGAGTGAGTGAGTGAGTGAATAAACAAATAGATGTGGAAGAACAAACAAGCCATGTCAGGAGTGCTACATGGATTATGTGTTCTTGGTTCATCACTTCCGGTTCACATCATTTGAGATGTCAGTTTACCTCACTTCACTGTGTTTTAGGCATTGGTCTAAACCTTGGTACCAGTGTCAGAGCTATTGAGTTTTCTACTTTTTTTCCATTCAGAATAAGTAATCTTTAAGTGTCTGTTAATTTTTTGTTCCCAACACATTTTCACTCTGTGGTTACTCTTACATGGTAGTTGCTGGTTTGGTGGAAAAACATATCGTGAAGAGTTAATTTCTATGTCAGTCACTTGTGTACTTCTGTTTTGTTTGAGCTCGTTCTTTGAATGGTGCTATCTTTACTGGGTGTGATTCTGTGGCTCAGAAACAGACACTTCTCCTGTTGCCCAAATTTTATAGCCACATGTGATCAGTCATGCCACCTTCCTAAAAACATATCTTTTTTTTCCTTGGCTTTCATGAGTCCACATTCTTCTGCTTTCCAGTTATCTCTAGATCATCTCAGTACAGTGTCTTTCTGACCTTAAAAGTCATTTAGGGCTCTATGCTTAGCTAAGTTTTACTTTGCACATACAAACAACCTATTTCTGAGAGCATAGATTTTTGCCCATCCTAACTTTCTGGATTGCCTCTTCCCTTATGAAGACTGGTTTGTGTGGTATCACTACCTTAGAAGTAACAATTTTGATGAGGCCTGATGATGTCACCCTTTATCCCAGAACTTGGGAGCGAGAGGCAGGCAGGGCTCTTGAGTTTGAAGATAACCTGATCTTAGAAATCTAGCCAGATCATATTGGTGGGGGGGGGCAGGGAGTTAACAGTTTTGAATGGAGTGCTTTAAGTGCTTTCTATGGTTATTTTCTAAAAGCCTCCCTGAAACATGCTTTGTTAGTGTAGCTGGAATGTAATTCATTTGCACTTGCTCCTCTTATGGCATTCTCTATTTCTTTAGTAGGAAGCACCATGTTGGAAACCAGCTTTTGCTGGTTCCCACCACGTTAGTTATTTTCTCCTTTTACCTTCTAAATACTTGTCACATCCCTGTGCTCCCATTTGCGTTGAAATCATTCTGGGCCAGCCTCTACCAGACCACTTTTTGCTCTGTCTATCTTCTTGTTATTGATGTGCCCCTTCCCCCTTTTCTCATACTTTGAAATTTGATTAGATAAATACTTAAGAGTTTTGTTGAGTATTAAAAATATATCTACTTGAAATAAAAGATTTTACCTAACTTTACAAGGAGAAAGATGAAAATTTCAGGGAAATTTGCAGAAATATCTTTCTGTGATTTTTTAGTCCCACTTCAGAGTTCAGGGTGTTAGAATTTACATGGTGTGTGACAGAGGAGAGCCTGTGCTGTCTTGTGCTCATTCCAGTCTCAGTGAGTCAACATTTTCTTAAATGCTAATGCAATTCTTTTTTAAAAATGACTGTTGACATATTGTAGGTAGAAATGGAAGATTTTGATGCAAATATTGAAGACCAGAAGGAAGAAAAGAAAGATGCAGAAGAAGAGGAAAGCGAACTGGTAGGAGACAGACCAACCACTCTGAGCAAAGTGTCTCTTTGTTATTTTTAAGGAGTGTTTATATTCAGATCTGTAGTTAGATTACTAGTGTTGATACACACTTTTTACAGGAAAAGCTTCCGTAATCATCTTCGTGGAGACTATGGATTCTTTTTATTTTTCCCTAATCCATAAAAGCCCAATGTTGTTAAAAGAAAAATTTAAGAGTACCAAGAAACTCATCTTTGTACTCACTTAGCTGTGGGTGGTTGTAGGGGAGTTTTCTTTTCAAGAAAGTAAATTACATATGAAAGGACTTTTTTTTTTTTCCATTCCAGCAGGTATGTGGTATAGCCTAGTCAACATACACATACTTGTCTCTTCTTTGCCGTAAGATCTTAAAATTGTATTCTGTCACCTGAGGCAGAAGAAGTTATTGAATGAAGAGTCAAAGGGCTGCCACTGTCTGCTGGGTTTGTTCTGTTATATCTTGTTAATTGATGGCAAAAAAAAATGACTGTGTAGGCAATGGATTTTTACCCAGGCGGATAAGAAACTTAATGATGTGAGTTAAAGTTCTGTGTATCTCCTGTAAGTGCTTTGATTACAATGTGGAGATGTTTGCCTTACCCTGTCACTCAAGAAGTGAAACCTATAAAATTACTGATGTTTCAGTGTTGGCTAATGAGGTATGGAGATTAACAATGCCTTTGGATAGTATTGCTTTTTAAATCCACAGTATTACTTGGTTTATTTGACATTTCAGCTCTTGCTAAAGTTGCTTCTCATACGTCTCTTAAAGAAATTGTACAAACTGAGATCCTGATTCCTATCCCCTAAGATATAGTCTACAAGGAATGGACTCTTCAACTCATGTGTCACATAGAAGATTCTTGATATAAACTGTGTTTTATTTAGCATTGGTGTCGACCTCTATATTTCTAGATTTCTTAAATGTGGATTAAAAAATAAGCTTTAAAGTTAATGATAATTGAGTCTCAGTATGTTTTTTAATAGTCTTACTTTTCTTAATCAGGTTGCATTTTGACATACATGATCTAAAATGTGAGGGTGAAATTTACGTAAAGGCCCACACTATTCTTCACAGTTAATAATATCACTAGCTACTTGTAGCTTTACATTGAAAGTGACTATGAGAAATGCAGTGTTTTGGCAGCTCCATCTTTTGTGGCAGTTTTATTTTAGGATATGCTTTATCTCACTTGCTTATATGTAGTCAACTTGGAGCTTTTAATTAAATGTACAATTACTTTTAAAGGGGAACGTTGTAAAGCTCTAGTTTTACATCAGAGAACTAGTAAGGAAGCCTTGAAATTGTACTCTGCTGGATTTCCAGTGGCCTGCTACTTCACAAAGCAGAAGGATGATAGTTTTAAGAATGAATAGGATGGTTCCAGCAGGGAGTAATGAGTATTCTTTTTAATGTTAATCTAAAACTTCTTTAACCCAGTCACATAGCAGAACCTAGTTCTCTTACTCTTGTAATCTATCCCAAGGGTAAAAGATTCCTAGAGAATAATAACCAAGGTGATAGGAGCGAGTTTCAAGTCTCGTGTCATTCAAACCACTTTAACAGAATTCTTGGTAAACTTTGCATTTTCAGTTCTGTACTGGAGGAAATCCAAGCTTTTCTTAGGTAAAAGAATCCTCAGGGCTTACTGCTGAGGTAGAACCCTGCCTTTAGTGCTTCTGCAAACCTAGTGCATATGATTCAGAATCTATAAATGTATTATAGATATTTTAGATATGTATAGTGATGCTTAAGGTTTCTAGCTGTTTTTTTTTTTAGATAATAATTGTGCAAGTTTCCTCAGTATTTCACTCTTAAAACCATCACTTCAGCACAGCTCTTTCTTTATTTGATCTAAAGTGTTTTTTGAAAAGATACTGTAATTTATAATCTGAAATACAACCTACTGATTCCTAATTCTAGAATAAACACCCTCATGTTTCCTGGAATAATGATACTCACAAAAACTCTTCTGTAGAGATTGTTACACTGTCTTTAGCATGTTTTTCAACTCCGCTGTATGTGGGTCTGTTTTATGACCTTGAACATTCTCAACAGTAGAGAGGGGACTCATAAAAGAAAAATACTTTCAATCAATTTGTCTGGTTTACTAGGTCCTAATATTAACATTCCTATATAATAGGATCTAATCGAAAACACAGTCCAAATAAAGGAAATGGGGTATTATGATAACTGACATGGAATAAACTGGGTAGGAGAATAAACAGAAGGGATTGCTATCTAGTAGTAGCCACCCTGGGACATTGGAAAATGGGGGGATTGTTTAAAATAAATTACTCAGTTATCATATGTAAGCTGAAAATTGCTTGTAATTTCTGGTTTATCATATAATAGGGGAACATAATGTTAGAAGATATCAAAAGTAACTTAATTTTCATCTGGTGAAAGAGAACTGCTCTGAAGTTGATTCAATAAAATTAGCCTTTGTAAGCTCTAACTGTCACATGGATAAATCATTTTAAATGAGTGTGAGCTTCATAATGCAGTAGTTGGGTCAGATACCAGTCTTTCTTTTCACATGTGTAAAGAGACACTGGAGTATCAAGTGACTGTCTTGAAGAACACTTTTGGACATCATGGCTTTGTTACTTGAGAACAGCCGTTGTACTTCCAAAGTACCTAGCTAGTTTATAAATTCTCTGAATGATATTGATCCTGGCTCAGTAACTGTACATTCTTACCGTAATTGCTGTACATCTGCTGTTGAGGCTACAGTTGTGATCTTCAACTGTACCTGCCTCAAAGCACCTTCACGACCCTATCCTGACGACTGCTCTGAAATCTGCAGTGAAGTCTGGTGAATTTGATCACTTGCTTTCTTCCAGGATAATAAAGTTGTGTTTTCCATAAGGATATGTTTATAACTAGTGAGTGGAAACTGAATCCATTCCCAGTTTTAATGCTTTTCCAATTCAAACGTGTTATGCATGTATGTGTCTCTTTCTAACCCTTCGAGCTTCTCTCTGTGTACGATTTAGGGTTACATTCCGAAAAGCAAATGGGAGATGGACACTTCTGAGGCAAAGCTAGGTGGGTATTTCCTTTTTCCTGTTTTTATATGTGATACCTGATGGTAATGGTTTAGAGCTTTCCATTGCACAAGGAGTAAAGGGCCAGAAATTTCTGCTTAAAGCAAGATTTTGGCCAACCCACTTCCTTCAGTCAGTTTACTAGCTTTTTGCCTTAACTACTTATATCTGTGACAGATTATTTTTTTTACAAAAAAGCTTTTGATATTATTGGAAGTTTTTAGAATAATTAGAAATATTTGATGAGTTAGTAACATACTGTCACTTCTAACATTTATTTTTTAAGCAGAAATGTATTCCTAACATTTCTTTTTTAAAAGAATATTTATTTACTTGTAACTCACAGTTGACCTTGTTTGTGAGTACTTTAGTAATAATTCTAATAAATATTAGGATTTTTAAAGTAACTAAAAAGAGATATGTGGGTAATAAATTTGAGTTTCTGTGTTGAGGAAAGTAAATACATAATTTGAATATTCAAGTAGACTCCATTTAATTTTTCTTCAGTCTGTCTTTAGTGCCAGGTTGCAAGGTAAACTGGTTAAAATGGTTGTTTAAATCAAACTTTAGAATTGCTTGATTTAGTCAAGTAAAAAAATTGTATATATTAAATGGATTCCTTCAGTATTTTAGTGTGATACTGTAAGGGTTTTTTTTTTTTTTCCCTTCAATTTTTTTACTTCACTTAAAGAGACTAATTTAACATATCAATTAAGATGTGTCAATAAAAATTTAAGGACCATGCCAGGATTTCCTGATTATGAAGGCCTTACTGATTAGGAAAGGTGACTGTCGGCATTTCTCTTCCTGCTGTACTTTGACTCCAGAACCAAGCAACCATCTAAACATCCTGAGTTTGCAGAGATAGTCTGGCCACTCAGCAGTCTTGCTGCTTAGGTCGTGTGTTTTACATTAAAGGGGATGCATTTTGCACGAGCACTTGGCTGAGAGATAGCAGTTGGTGTTAACTAGGTTGTATCTTAAAAGATAAGTTCATAAACTGTAGTAGTATTGTATTATGGAATAGGTGCTTGCTCTAAAGTCTTAAAAAGTCTTAGTGTATCAAGTGAAAATTATTTGTGGTTTATGACATATTTGTTTACAACTCTTTGCTCCGTGAGAAATCAGTAATAGTCCACTGCCTCCTTTCACATACCATCGCTACTTATTTGCTCAAGTGCAGTTAAATATTTAAGAAAATAATAGCTACAGCTTACTTTTTAAAAAGGATGGTATTTTACTTTTGCTTCTTTTGAATTAAGTTAACCCAATTTGAAGTTCTGTACTTTTGAAATAGCCTGACTATAAGATCGTTTGTTTCCGCTGATGCTTTAGTAATTAGCTTTTGTGGCAAAGAATGATCATAAAAACAAGGGACTCATAAGAGGGGTGCATATTTTAATACATTCTTCCAAGGTGTTACGTAATATATTATTTGGGATTGAGCTTCTTTAAAAATGAGCCATCCATTTTCTATTTTCCTTTCTAGTTTTAGAGGAGAAAAGAAAATGAAACATAGCCATGATAACTGTTCAAGAAAAATGGTATTAATATTTGTATTGATTTCTGGGAAATATGACTTGTCTATTACTTATTTTTCAGAAATTTGTCTTGTACAGTCTGTTAGTTTTAAAGACATTATACAGTGAATTGCAGAACTGGATTTGTCATAAATCCTTTTAGTAATGGCACTAATGATCTGGTGATGAATCTAGAAAGAGGTGTTAAAATGAGTGACCGTGATGTTTGTGTGATGACCTGGCATCTGGCAGGTTGATCCTATCTTGAGAGTTAATCCAGCCTTGGAAGAAGGAAAACTGAGTGTGGAAGGAAATGAGTGTCAGCCTTCTCAACATAATTACTAATTTGAGATTGGGCCAACTGAAAACTCTCTTGTAACTCTGAGGATCATCTGAGAATCAGCCTATTTGTGTTGCCTTTCATAGCTCATCAGATTTAATGTTGAGTAGAGTTTACTACCCACACTCTTAATTTTCTCTTCGCATTGTGATTATGCTGAGGTGGGAGCACACTGTGTGGCACATTCAGTGAAGGGCCTGACCGTAGAAGAGTCTTCCATGAGAACATGCTTCTGTACTCTTTCAAAGCAGCTAGGCAGAATTCACTGCAGAAGCTTGATTTGTACTTAATAAACAAGTCAGCCCCTGTCTGGAAGCAACATCAATTTCAAACAGTTCAGAATTGGCCTGAGTTGTACTGGCAAGCTATGACAGTGTGGTTGACAGCTGCCTGACCAGTGTTAGTTACACCTGACTGCTCTTTCCTAACTGGGAGATAGAGGTGGTAATGGAAGAGTTAGGTTTTACACACATCTACTGGGGTTTAACCCTGAAGCTACTTCAGTTCCAATGGTGTGATTTTAGTTTCTCACACCTAGAATATTTGAGAGTGTTAACCATCCTAATAGGTTTCTCCATATAAAGTACTCTGCTTTTGTCATCATACTGTCACTTGTCTACACTTATGAGTTGTATTCTAGCCTTCTACTCATCAGATAGATGGAATCATCTTTCACAGCTGAGATGTAATTGGCACGTATGTAGGCACATAGCTCTTGTATTACCCTGGACAAATTTTCAAATACCATTTACATTTAGAAAATATATAGATGTATCTATGGAATTCTTCTATTGTGCTATAGTAATATGCAGTGTTTTAAAGATGTGGTAAATTCTGTGACTGAGCAAGTTGTATCAAAAACTTCATCTTCTTAAACTTTTATCTTTTGCAACTCAGGCCTCTGATGTATGAATGGACTGGACACCAGTCTTTCTTCTCTAGCCAACACCCAGACTCTTCCCTTACTTTATCCCATCTGAGTGTATGGGGTTCTGGTATTCGTATGGATGAGGTGTTGAGCCTTTCTCAGCACTCAAGTGAAACTTTAAACATGAATACACAATACAGTTTCAAAATAAATATTTCAAATTAGTGTGCTCTGACTAGAAATACAGTCTTTGGGCTTTGTGTTGCAAATACAGAACACCTGATCTGTGCCTCCTGCCGTTACCTAGTGTACGAGGAAATACTCTTGCAGCTTCCATTCTGCCTTTCTGCATAGCTACCTGACCATGCTCTGTTGTTAGAATTGAAACATGAAACCTTTCCTTCAGAGTATTTTCATGCAAAGTCAATTGTACTAAATTTGGGAATCCTTGAAGTTTATTTAGTGAGTGTGCTGGAGCTTCTTACTCATCTGATAATGCTGTACATTGTGGAACTAAGGTCGGCTTTATTGTCTGTGGGACGGCATGGGTTTTCTGATACCGTGTATTGTGTCCCTACGTAGTCAAGGATTCTGTACAATATGGCTTGTCAGTAGAGCCATTTGGTTCAGCATTTAATCAACAGAAGAGGTAGAAGATTGGTTCTGTGTAGCCCATCACAGGAGAATTTTGTGGAAACAAGATGATACAATTTTCTTGAGTTTTGTAAACTGTTGTCATTTATATTACTGATTTTTCAATAATTGCTTTTGTGAGGGAAGGGTATGGGAAGTGACACTTTTACCAGTTACACAATCTTTATGGCTTTTTAAAGTTTGTATAAAGTTAGTCATGTGTGGATTTTGTATATTTGAAAACATAATGTTTCCCTTCTAACCACTGTTTCCATTGCACATTCCATAAAAAATTCTCTCCAACTTGGTGCCTTAAGGATTTCTGCCATACACATTCTGCATCCTTGCTGGAGCTGAATGTTTGTTCTATGTGTCTCAAGCAGTTAAGTTTCCTTTATAAGCCTATTTTAACAATAGTGTGTTCAGATAACTTCAGGGCATGCAAGTGCTTCATTGTAGCTGAAATGTATATAACTCATAATATTCCACATCTGTGTTCAGAATTAATATTAACAACCAATAAAAAAGGCATAACACATTTTCATTGTGTGTTATTTAAGACACCTAACCTCATATCTCATAATTTCTGAGTGTGCTGTTTATTTGATAATAGTGAACTGTTGGGAGGCCAACTCCTTCCAAATTAAGATTCAAGATGAAATACCAGATCTGGTCACATGGGCTGACTTACCAGCTTTTAGCATGGTAAGTCAACAGTACCTTCCAGTATACTCAAAGTACAAGAGTGACAAGAGTCATTCGTACTTTACAGTATACTCAAAGAAAGAAGCGGTCTCACATAGTCGTCTTGCTCATGAACATTAACTCACGAGTGCTCTTAGGCAAATCATAATTAAACACGCCCTTAAACATGATCTTGTTATTATCTTGCTTCTCTCTAATTTCCGTATGACACAGTATCACACATAATTGTAGCTCAACTGAGTGGTATTAACTCTGTTACGGAAAACAACAATAATTGTCTGTAAAGATACCTGTTTTTCTTTCTTTCAGAGCATGAGAGCTGAAGTGTGATTTTTCTGAGGGTGGGGAGCCAGGAAATAGGGTCTTTTCTTGCCTTGTTCATAGTTATTACTAAAACCATCAAAATTTAAATATAATGACTACCAGTACAAACACTAAACAGATGGTGGGGATCACATAAAATTTGATATTTTCTTAGCCAAGAAGATAGTTTGGATCTCAAAATGATGCTGCATTGAAAGATGTGGATATAACCTCTGGAACAATCCAGCCCTCCTTTTCCTTTGTGTGTCATGTGCAAATTCACACACTTTTAATGCTGTGGCTCTGTGTTTGTCCCTCAGACAAGTTGGATGGCTTGAGGACTGGTACTAAAAGGAAACGTGACTGGGAGGCGATTGCCAGCAGAATGGAGGATTACCTTCAGCTCCCTGATGATTACGACACTCGTGCTTCTGAGCCTGGGAAGAAGAGGGTAAGAGACTTGTCACTAACTGCCGAAACATGAAGGGCTCGTTCAGATAGCATTTGGTTAGGGGTGGAGAAATGGCTGTCCATACAGTGCTTGTCATGCAAATATAAGGATCCGGGTTAGTCTCTAGTTCCCAGTTCCCTGTTCAGCACACGTGAGTCAATTTTTACAAGCTTGTTTTCTTTATTTTATTGGTATGATTGTTAACCTACATTTATGTTATGTGTGCCATGTGCATGCCTGGTGCCTGCAGAGAGCAGAAGGAACATCATATCCCCTGGAATGAGTTACAATGAGTATAAGCTGCTATAAACTTGCTAGACAAAATCTGGGTCCTCTGCAAGAGCAGCAAGTGCCCTTAACTCCTGAGTTCTCTCTCCAGGCCCTCTTCGTATTTCTTTTAAATTAATTTCCATAGTGCTCGACTATTAAGACTATTTCAGTATGAGACAATAAAAATGTTAGTAGATTATGTTGTGATGGGTATTGTTTCAAAGAATCCATACTGTAGACAAGTCAGGTATGATGGTAATACCTTTAATCCTATCACTAAGAAGGCAGAGGCAGGTGAATTTCTGTGAGTTCAAGGCCAGCCTAGTGTATATAGTGGTTATAGTGTATCCAGGTTATCTCTTCTTGGGAAACAAAAGCTTTCAAATACTGAAGACATACTGTAAACCTATTCTTGTCAATGTAGTTTGAGGAGGTGGGGAAGGAAAAATCCCATTAATGGCCTTTCACCTATGCCACACACAAGGACTTTAAGCCTAAAGCCAGCTGATGTAGAATTGGCTCAAGCTAGGCCTGGTGATGCATCCCTGCAATCTTGGAAATAAAGGCAGGAAGATTGTCCATGACTTGAGGACACCCTGGGCTTCAGAGTAAGAGCCAGTGTCACAAAACAGCATGTTAAATAGGAGGAATGGTTCTGCTTGGGAAGTGGCTTGTGAGTTACAGTTCTGGTGAGAGTGAATAATTTGAAATGGAAACTGATTTTATCTATATTTTACTCAGATAACCATGACTATCTTCAAAAAGTGATTCTGTAGGGTTGGTCCTATTAAAAATGACCTAAATGACTAGGTATTAAATTTGTGCTGGTAGTGTAACTCAGAGTTTGAGCACTTGCTGTATATGTCAGGCTCTGGACTCCCTCCCCAGTACCACAAATACATAAACAAAATTTTTAAAATTACTGCTTATGATTGCTTTTCTGAACAGAAATTATATTTCCTCACACATAAAATAGGAAGGGCAGTCTCAAGAGGAAGCATTTAATGCAACTTCGAAAGATTAGAAAGTGATTGAGCTCCAAGAAGTTTTAACTTTCTTAGAGATATATTTTTTAATTTTATTTTTTATTATTAGTTACATTTTATTAACTCTGTATCACAGCTGTATCCCGCTCCTTCATTTCCTCTGAAGCCCTCCCTCCCTCCCTCATCTCCTCCCTGCCCCTTTCCAAGTCCACTGATTGGGGAGGACCTCCTCCCCTTTCATCTGATCCTGTTTTATCAGGTATCTTCAGGACTGGCTGCAAAGCTCTCCTCTGTGGCCTAACAGGACTGCTCCTCCCTTGGGGGGTGGGGAGGTCAAAGAGCCTGCCATTGAGTTCCTGTCAGAAATAGTCCCTGTTCCCCTTACTATGGGAAACCAGTTGGTTACTGAGCTACCATGGGCTTCATCTCTTAGAGATATTTTTATGTCAGTGGATGACACATGGACTAAAACCTTTCAGTGTTAGTTAAGCTTTCCAGTATAATTTTCAACAGTTAAAGCGCTCCCTCACCCCACCCGAGGAAACATGACATAGTGTTGGTACTCTCAAAAGTACCTTTAGGAAAATTAGAAGGGACTTGGACTTTTTACATTTTTCTAGGCAGGGTTTCTCCGTGTAGTCCTGGCTGTCCTGGAACTCCAGGATGCCTGGAATCCCAGGATGCCTGGAACACCACACCTGTTAATTAAAAAAAAAAAAATATATATATATATATATTTTTTTTTTAAAGTCATTTATGCTAAATGTGTTTTATTTTTCAATTTGATTTTGCCTGTGTGTCATGTGCGAGAGTGTGTGTGTGTGTGCGCGCGCGCACAGATGGTTAGGCTTTGTGGCAGGACCTTATACCCATTGTCTTAGTTAGGGTTTCTCTTGCTATAATAAATGCCCTTAACAAAAGAAGGTTGGGGTGAATAGGGAGGGACTTTCCTCTTACCAGTGCTCAGGTCACATTCTATCACTAAGGGAAGTCAGGACAGGAACCTGGAGGCAGGAACCAAAACAGAAATTGTAGAGGAAACTGCTTACACAGCTCAGAACCACCTGCCCAAGGTGGTGCTCACTCCCACATGGTCTGCCTACCCACGTCAATCATTAATCAAAAAAAAAAAAAAAAATGCTTTACAGACTTGCTCGTAGGCCAGTTTGGTGGGAGTCATTTTTTTCAGTTGAGGTCTTCTCTTTTCATATGATTCTAATTGTGTCTGGTTGACAAAACAACAACAAATACAAGCCATCTCAGTGATCACTAAAACCAGTGCTTTCTTGAAAATAAATAAATAAATAAATTTTCTCTGTTTTAGAGTCTAAACTTTAGATTCAAAAGTAGCAGGATATGGGGCGAGAGGGATGGCTCAGCAGTTAAGAGCACTTGCTGCTCTTGAAGAGGACCCAAGTTGGGTTTCTAACACTGACATGGTGACTTACAACTTAATTGTCTTAATTCCAGTTCCAGGGAACATGATAATCCTCTTCTAGCCAGGGACACTGCACACTTGAGATGCACATACATTCATACATGTAGGGAAAGCATTCATACACAGGATAAGTAAGTCTTTAAAATAATTTTTTTAAGTAGCTACATACAGTTATTCAGTGTACTTAGCTGTTGAAGATGCTCTATGTATTTAAATGTATTGTGAGCTTAATTAACCTTTTCTTCATTCATTGGTCTCTGGATGTCTGCCCATCCAACCTTTATCACCCTTAACACTAGTAATATTTCAACAAGTGTATACCCTTGATCCTAATGGACCTAAGAGTATGTATGAATTATATAGTACTTTTTTACGTAAAGCTCAACAGTAAGATACTTACCGTGCATATATAAGGCCCTGGGTTCAATCCTCATTACCACCAAAAAAGAAGAGAAACATCTTGGTGGTTGTTTGAAATTCTCAGGGAGGAGAAAACCACATTTGTTAAAGATTTTACACAGTTAATTCCCACCAGTACATCTGAAAATTTTATAATTTACTTTTGTTTTTTGCCTATAAAACTTGATGAAACTGCTTCCACACTGGAGCATGCCATTTGGTACAACTGTAATCTGTGTTCCCAGGCCATGGTCACTCATATTTGGCTCAAGAATTAACTGTTTAAGAAGAGGCAAGTGTGGGGCTAGGGAGATGGCTTGGTGGATGAAGTGCTTGCTGAGCAGACCAGAGCTCGGAGCTCTAGATGAGAAGGCAGATGGGTGCAGTGGCCTGCCTGTAATCCCAGCATGTGGACAAGGAACCCCAGGCAAGCTGTGCTGGTGGGCTCTGCAGAGCTCTGGGTACACGTCTGCGATTCTCCCTCCGCTGCTAGCATCCACACTCACGTGTGTGATCGCACCAGTGCACATGTATGCACACACACCACACTCATGAATACATACAAAAGTAGAGGTAAGAAAGAGTCACATGTTAACCAGTCTTCTCTACTATTGCTCTGTATCTTCCCTCTGATCGGATGTTAGTTGCCTCGGCATTTCACTGTCAGACTAGCGAATGGTAAAAAGTAATGTCAGTGTACCTTAAAGCAATAATGCATTTCCGAACAAAATTCCAGTGTTCTGGAATTTTGGGACATAATAAGTCACAAGGCATGTTTAAAATATAGCATATTAAAATGTAGTGCATGCTTTGATACTTTGAGTGCAGTGCGAGTAACAGTATCATAATCTCTCAAATATTTTTGTTCTTAAGGAAAATGACATATATGCATGTATTAAGTACCAATAGGAAATATTCCTGGTAAGTTGAAATCTTACCAGAACATGTGAAGCAGTAGTCTCTGTAGTTTATGAGTAAAAATAACACTACTAGCCCCCTGGTTTGTTTTTGTTTTTTGTTTTTCTGATTAAATTGCAAGCAGTAGTTATTCTACAGATATAAAGTGTTGTCCTTGATCAAAGTCCATATGTAGTATATGTTTCTGTTTATGGAAGCATAGTCACCATGTAATGGAAATTCAAAAGTAGGTATGTCAAGCTTCAGACAAGCCTAGGGAAGTAATAAGTAATTATAAAGGGTAAAGTGGAGAAGTATGTGTGGGCTGACACTAGGTACACAGGGCTCAGAGCTGTAAGATGAGAACGAGAAGAAAGTATATTGCTTGTGTAAAGTGCCGCTGGTACTGGCCAGCAATGCCATGCAGCTGACATGACACATCAAGAGGCTTTAGTGGTGAGTAGTTAGGGCTATAGTTGGGGGAAAGTTTAAAACAGGTCAGTCACAACTGTGTATTTTAAGAAGGTTACTCTGGCAGAGAATGGAAACACTTTTTGATTTGTAATTTAAAGTCTGTTAGTCTAGCCAAGTAATTTGGATAGCAAACTCTCTAAAGAGGACACCTTTGGGGTTCCCTCCTTCCTTCCAGGCAACCCAATCTAATGCTTTTTTCTCTTTAGGTGAGATGGGCAGACCTAGAAGAAAAGAAGGATGCAGATAGGAAAAGGGCCATAGGTTTTGTGGTCGGACAGACTGATTGGGAGAAGATCACAGATGAAAGTGGTCACCTGGCTGAAAAAGCCCTCAATCGAACCAAATATATATGAGACTTAGTTTTTGAATGGAGTCATTTTCTCTCTAAGGTAAGGGTACCCAACCACATAAATAGCCTGTTATGTGGTTACTTCGAAAATTTTGAGGACAGCATGCTTTACTAAAATGATTTTTCTAGTTCTGAACAAGTAAGTATGTGCTAGCACTAACTTTTGCAATACAGAATATTAGGAAGCAGCTTTCTGTAAGCCAGCTCAATTGTAAAAGGCTTAAGAAAAGCTTGGATTCTGTGTTCTTGGGGAGGATGGATGGAGTCATTCTAAGATAGATACTGAAGTCTGCTGAGTCTTCTGTGTACCCATTCCTGGAGTGACCCCATTTTCTTTTCTTTCCAGGTGGTTCGCTTTGAGGTGACCTGAAGCCAAGGCCTCATGAAGCTTCCTTGTGTCATGAAGCTTCTTGTGTTTCTATGTTTCAATTTTGTTTTGTTTCTACCACTTTCATTTTTAAAAGTTCTCCAGTATCCCCAAGAAATTTTAGGATCTTGCTGTATCCAAGCAAGACATTAATTTTTCTTTTTAACTAATTTGGGGAGGGAGGGTTAGCTTAACTGCTGAAGTCAGGTGGGGATCCATAGGAGGATTCCAACAGAATATTTCCTCCACTGTACACTGTCACAGACTATCCTCATTGATTTGTGGCTGGTTTTGTTTTTTTACTGTATGTAACTGGTAGCTGATTGTACTAGGATTAAAAAGAATAAACTTTCACGATAAAGCCAATGAAATTCATAGGCTGTACAGTGTGGGCCCTTTTCTCTTATTTTCTTAAATTTATTTAAGAAAATATTGTTATATAAATGCAGTATGTCCTGCTTGCTAAACACTCCGAAACCTCTTTTCTATTGAATATGAGCACAGCTATTTGGTAGCACATTGTAAAATTCAAGGTTCAGTGATAATCAAAACATTCAACTTTGCTTTATAGCTGATTTCTTTTTCTTTGTGTCTAAAAGACTAACAGACCAGGTCTAAATACTTATCTCTCGGGGCGTGTCTCTTCTGTAATTTTTTTTTTTTTTTTTTTTTTTTAGGAGAGGGGGGAAATAAGGTGTCATCTCGTTAGTCATCCTTTTTCTTTCTGCTTTGTGCTATTTTATGTTTGATTTTTTTTCCCCCTCTTAGCTGGTTTTGTATACAGGTAAACAGAACTACTGTTCTCCACAGAACTCAAGCTGTTGCCTTCCTTTGAACTTGAATCATTGCTTTCTCAGTCAGGATCAAGGTGAAGGAGTATGGAAATGCACAGCCCTCTGGCAAGCAGCCTTTGAGCCTGCCAGCGTTTCAGGTTCTTGCCAGATTGCTCACTATTGGAAAGTTTGGTCTTCTGCACAGAATTTCATCTCTTGTGTATAATCCCAATCAGAGCCCAGAAACAGAGCTTAACCCCAAATAGCATTCTTCTTTAAATATAGAAAGGGGTTTCTTTTCCCTTTATTAGTCTTCAAATTAAAGTCATTTTCTATCATGAAGATAAAGATGAACTTTCTTCCATAAATGCCATTCTTTGTTTGTAAGCCAGCTCAACATCTTGTGAATATGTTCACTGAAGACCTTAGCATTGTGTCATGGATGGAAATCTCCAATCTTCAATGAAATTCAACCTACGTTAAATACTGTGCCTAGAGCTAATATTTCCTAACAGTTCAGGAGTGTCACTTTGGGTTCAGTAATGGTCTTACCAGACTGAAGGTGCCAATCAATGGGAAACCCAAAAACTTCTGTACTTTTATCTTCTGTGAAATTCTGAATGTTTAAGCCTAAAAGACTAGGTTCATTAACAAATTAATGTTGAATGTATAATTTCCTCCCTTAAATGATTCCCACTATTTGTAGTATTTAATAAGCTGTTTTGGTGGCTAAGGCATGTAATATATTTCTACATATTGAGTCATCTCAGCTGCCATTATTATATTGGAAAAAGTTACATGCCAAGATAGCCAAATAGAATCATTGTTTGTACAAAGACTCATTTACTACTTAGTAGTGCTTCCCCAGGCCTTTTCTCACCAAAGACTTGGAAAGTTTGTTCCCTGCTTGGGAAAAAAGAAAGTCCTCTTTGTTCCTCAGTTACCTTTAACCTTTCTGCAGCATTTGAAACACCTGCAAGATGAGAAGTGGTTACCCATGGATCATGGGCCTCAGCAGCATCAGCCGTGACCTGTGCCAGCTTTCAGAAAGTAGTTAGAGCAGTCATAGGGAATGAACATAGAGCTTCCTGCTTTAGGAAATGTAAAGAGAGTCATGAAAAAGATAAGGAACCAGAAAGCAGTAAGAAAGATAACTGAGTAATATTTGATTCTGCTAGACCAGTAGGAAACTGTTAAGAAATCCTCAAGTTTTTATTATCACCAAAAAGAGAATAGAAAGTCAGGTGGTGTCTTGGAAATAATTCAGTTGGGTATAAATTATAGTACCAAACCTAGAGTTCGTGTATTTGCTAGTATTAATGTTATCTTTCTTATTTCAGAAAGCAATTAGGTATGTTTTTACATTTTTATTTAAGTTATATTATTTTGAATGCATTGGTGTTTCTTTTCTCTTAATACAAAATAGTCTGATGTTAGAAAGTGTTCCAGATATTTTAAGCCATCTGTAACATTTTTTTTTTTTTTCATTTCAGTGATTCAGATCCACTTGTAAGATTTCTGATCAAGGAACTTGGTAGATGACAGAAATTTTCCTGTTTGAGAATTATTTGTTTAGGATTAAGTTGGCATATTTCAAATATTCAAGTGGCTTCTCGCAGAAATCATAAGATTCCACCAGTACACAGAAGCTGGACTTTTGTTACCCTGTAGTGCTGCTGGAGATCAGTGCCAGAGCCTCATAAGGCACAAGTGTTCAATCAACTGAATTATATTCTCAGCCCATAAAATTTAGTTTTGATTGGCACAATTTTCTAAAAGGTTGCATATTTTGTTCAGATATTAGTAAATAATCCAGAAAGGGTTCTTAAATTTTTCTAGCTGGATTTATTTCTTTTGTGGCAGAAAGAGCAAGTCAAAGTAGACACCACTCCATCCAGTTTAACTATACATTTCAAATTGGATTTACTAATAATTGTCCACTTAGGTTTCCTTGGTTTGGAGGCCCTTGGTATTTGTGTTAAGTGTTTTATCTTGGTAACTGCAAGTTGCAGATATTTGTTAATGGGCATCAAGAGCCTAGCTTAATTGCCAGAACTGTAAAAGCAACAAGTTCTCAGATACAAACAGGCCATGTAGCTGTTCTAGGTGGATTTGGGAAATTTAATTCAAGTGTTTTGGGAAGCCAAAGAAGGAGAATTATTTGTTTTTGTATTGATAGATTGTAATACGAACTCCAGTCCCTCTCTCAGAACCTGTATGACCTCAGTTGACTCTTTGAACCTGAGCACCAGTTTGATCTATAGAGATGAAAATGGAATAATAAACACATGTTTATCTAATAGGGATCATAAGAAAAGCACACCTCAGAGTTGTTCTGAGGATTAAATTGGGATAACACAATTGTTGCTATCATAGTACCAGCAGCATAGTAGAAGTAGTGCTGGGCAGTGGTGGTGCACACCTTTAATCCCAGCACTCGGGAGGCAGAGGCGGGTGGATCTCCCTGAGTTCAAGGACAGCCTGATCTATAGAGTGAGTTCCGGAACAGCCAGGACTATGCAGAGAAACCCTGTCTTGAGAAACAAAAACAAAACAAATCAGTAGTAAATTACCTAACTTATTCTCATATGCTTTTGAAACTCTTAGTTTCCGACTGTTCTAAAGAGAGTTCTGCTACCCTGTGTAGTCAGCTGCTATAGACTGAACTGAGCCAAATAAAGTAGTGCAGAGTGTGGGGAGGTAGAAGAGTGATAATTTCAAAGTGTTTTCAGGAAGCTGGTGTTCCCTGTTTTTAGGACCCGCATGGAGGCTTGAGAGCTCAAGATCGAAAGCTAAGTGCATCCTAGGCAGGAGTCATGACAAAATGGAGTAGGCATGAGCAAAGCATTACATATTCAAACCAAGTCATGATGTTTATGAATATGGGCTACATTCATATGGTATAAAATTGGAGATGGTCAAGAATGTCTATAAAGTTCCTACCATCTGTCCCCTTCAGGTTCCCACTGCACCACCTGTAACCAGCATTAAAAATTAGTTCTGTGCTTTTTAAGAAAATGTTGTAGGATGGCTTTAAGTATTCACTTTGCCAATGGTCTTTGTGGACAACCTTAAATACCTTTAATGGTGGAGCTTAGTGGCCATTCAAATCATGCATAAAATACTTCTGTTATCTTCCTTTAGTTTTCCAAAGGTACTGTCTTTATCTTACTACAAAGGGTGTTTTCTGAAAACTTTAGAAATGGTTCCGACTATTTCACTATTCTCTTTGTGGCGTTGAGCATATGGTACAGATGTTATACACTTTTATCACTTGCAGGTTTGAATAGTCACCCCTAGAGCCCCTTCCACATTTCTTATTCTAGGCAACCACTATTCTGTTTTCCATTTGTATAATCTTGTCACTTAGGGGAATGTTAAACATGTGAAATACACTATATAATATTTTGGGGTTGCTGTTTACCTTTTGTCATTTGGCACAGTTCCTTTGATCCTCGTTCAAATTGTCATGTATATCAGTCATTTATTCCTTTTTATTGCTGACTGGGCATTAGATCCCATTCTCTCTTGTTGCTGTATCATATAATCAACATCATTATGAAAATTTACTTACCAGGTCTCTATTATTGGGTTCTCCTGTTGTCTTTTGCTATTCTAATTTGCGAATTTCCTGTGTACTCAATACCTCTGCCTTCCTGCACCTACCTAATTTCTAGCAATGAAGGAACAATACCAACGGCATCCTTTGCACAGACGTCCTCAAAGGGTGACATTCAACACAAGCCCAGTGCAGTGGTGGACTACTATCAAGAGACCTGACTAATGAGGTGACAACGCCAGACTTTCTTTCCTAGAAAACCCTTCATGATTGAATTGTGACAAAACGACGAGTTGGGGTGTATCGTGGAGGACCAGAATGGCCAGAGACTCGGGCTCCCTGATCCATACACAACTTGAGAGTTCAGACCCTAGGCTACTGTCCTTGGGACCTGGATGTTGATATGTACCTGTACCTCAAGGAGTGAACCTGTTCTCAGTTCTGTGGTCTATTACATTCTGAAAGTCAGGAGCACCCTGGTGCCCTGCAGTGATGCAGGGCCTCTGCATGCCAGCAGTTCTTTGCATTTGGTATTCCAGAGGGAACCTGGGAACTTAACGCTTTACACATAGGTAAAGCTTAACTTTGAGTCTTCCACTTAAAAAATTTGAATTTCTTGCCAGATATCCATACTCTTGGTTTTGATAGTAAATCATAGATAGTAATAAAAAATCTCACCATATATGAGGAATAGAAACATTCCCTTCTGTTGTCATTTAAAATCTCGCTCAGGTCTACTATTTTGTTGAGAGTCTACTTCCTGGTTAGGAATGATGTTTGTGAATTATTCTCCCTGTCACTCCTTCCCTCTTTCCTTTTCCTTTCCCTCCCTCCCTCCTTTCCTCTTTTTCTCTTTTTAGAACCTTCATAACTCCATGAGGAAGACGAGGAACCCCAAAAGGATCAGTAATACCTCTCATCTTCCTCAAGAATCAGTAGAGTACTTTGCTTCCCTTTATGTGGTTGCCAGAATTGTTGCAAGATTACCTCAAATTAAAGATGTTAATTGTTTTTTTTTTTTTAGTCGCTGTGCCAGAGTTGGGTAACATTTCACTCCATAAAATATGCTACTTGTTCTCTTGTACTTATTTCTTTCGAAGCATTTAACTCTTTGGCTTGTATATTTATAGAGTGAGTGAATAATGGGGTACTTCTTGTGCAGAAATCACTGATTCATGTAGAATTGACAGGTGACACCTGAGGCAGAGGTTGCTTTTTCTAAAACCCTGGGCATGGTGACACATGCCATAACCTCAGCACTTAAGGGTTGGAGTTAGGAGGATCAGGAGCCCAAAGCCAGCTTTAGCTATATAGACATCCTTTATTTTCTGATAATTCCCTTTGTATATACAATATGTCTTAAACATACACATTCCCAACTCTCCCCCCGCAGCCACCCCATCCCACCCCACCCCACTTCATGGCCTCTCCTTTCTTGTGGCTGCTTTTGTAACACACTGATTCCAGTTCATGTTGCTTGCTGGAATGTTGGATGGTCTTGCTAGTTTGAATGAGTGCACTAGCTCTGGCATGTTCAGCAGACAGCATCTCAAAACATGCTTACCCATTCTCCTGCTCTTACATTCTTTCTACCACCTCCTCCACAATGTTACTTGGGATGGGGTGAGTGTAAGCACTAAACCTATATTTATTTGATTTTTTTTAACTTGAAAATTTTAGCAACCAGAACTTTATTTTGGAAGGTAGGTTTTAAGCACCTTAGCTCACAAAGCCTGCCTGCCTCATCAGACTCAAGGGCTCTCACTTTCAATCACTTAACATTTAACAGATTAGAGGGACCTTTGGGTTCATTCTAGTCACATGCATCCTCCACCCCACCTCCCATTCATTCATTCATTCATTCAAACAGATGAGCTAAACAAAAGGATTTGCTTAACTTCCTATAGTGATGGAGGGCTGGAGTTTGGGTTTCCTGGTCCACAACTCAGTACTTTGGTTTTTTTACAGTTCCTTTATGAGGCTTTGACAAAATTTTAGGATGGTAAATTCTCTGCTATTGTGTGTGTAATTAAACTATATGAACTTGAAAATATATTCTGTAAGTTTCCCTTTGAGGAACAGTGTCATATACTTAAACATCTTCCTGAATTCTAACAGTTGGAGGGAAGCTGTATACCCAGGCTTTCCCATAAATGGTTACTGTGTGCTAAAGTGGTGTTTCTTTTTTTTTTTTTTTTTTTTTTTCTTTTTTTTTTTTTAGTGGTGTTTCTTTTTACTCACAGCTTAAAAGTTTCATTATGTGCCAAAACAATGGAGTTTTCCTCACAGTAGGGAAAATAATTTGTTTTGTTTTCTTCTTTGTTTTTGTTTTTTCAAGACAGGGTTTCTTTGTGTAGCCCTGGCTGTCCTAGAACTTGCTCTGTAGACCAGGCTGGGCTCAAACTCAGATCCATCTGCACCTGCCTCCCAAGTGCTGGGATTAAAGGCGTGTGCTACCACGCCCAGTAGAAGCCAATTTCTTTAGCTCTAGTAATCAGCACCTTATCTACTTGACTTGATAATTCCCCATTAAGCCCCTTATTAACTTAATGGCTTTGCATGGAAGTTTGTTAGTAACCTGGCACAAGCTCCAGCCTCCATTCTTCTGCAGGGACAATGACTCAGCTCCCTGATATTCCCTTCTGGTTTTCCTGTTTCCTCTTTATGAAATATAATTATCTGAAGGCCCAGTTCACATGTTCGCTCCTCCTTGAAGCTCATCCTCATCTTGGCCCTCCTGGTTATGTCCTGCTGTCCTTGATTTGCCTTTACAGTTGAATAACTAGGTATTTGTCTTTCATATCCTCTCCAAGTCATAAGAGCAAGCTCTTTGAAGGTAAGAACTGTGTGTCCCTCCTCTGTCCTGGTCTCAGCCTCATATGTGCTATCTGTTCTTTACATCTGGTGCTCAGCAGTGGTACCCAGAGATTGAAATATGAAATTAATTCATGTAGGTCAATATATGTGCAATTTACAAAACCAAGTTTTGTGTTTGCCTTTTCTCTGCCTCTGTGTCTTGCCGTTGATGGCATACTGATTCTTACATAAATCAAGCATTGTAAATTAAAATGTCTTCAGAGCATAAGAAGATAAAATGTATGAGAGACTTGGCAAATACAACAGGATAGTTTTCAAGTAAGCTATATAGGAATATTCTCATGGAAAAATGCCCACCCCCACCCACCCATTTTTTTCCCCTTTGAAACAGTATAGGCTGCCTTAGTTTTCTCACTTGGAGAAAAATATAAATACAGGTATTGTCTCTATTGTGAGGAAAAGCATCACCTGAAGTAGAGTTGATTACATGGCAGTTGGGTAGGAAGACGGCATGGCAGGCACTGGGCTGCTACTAAGTGTGTGTCCAGTGGGACAGACTTGACTTCAAGAAAAATATCAGCATTACCAGATAGATAATTGGAAATTTGGAATTTTCAAATGAAGTAGTGTTTTTCAAAATAATTTGGAGACTACTAGAAGCAAAAGTATGGTAGCCACATACCACCTGTCATAATCTTAGGGTTTCCTATATATATATCCTGAGGGATGGTGACAATTCTGAAAGGCATTATTAGGAAAGGTTGTGTCATAAAGCTACATATAAAAATGTATGATCACTTTTATCTGATATTTTGGGAAATAAATTGTTTTCCCTGAGCAAGGCAATGTGGTACACTGATAGTAGATTTGCAATAGACTTACCTTTACCCAAGGCCCAGTTTCTTAAGACAGAAGTAAGTGCTTTGCATGTCCTCTAAGAGTATGCCACAGAAAAAGGAGCCAGTGAGAATGCCCTTGGACTCAGTGGAGCAGTTGAGTGGCTGTACTGAGCTGATGAGCTTGACCACAGTAGCTGCTGTAAACACTGCATGAGTGTCATTAAAGCTGCTTTGTTAGTCTTGTCATCATCAAGGTGGGTATGTTTAATGGTTCATTCCAGAGTGCTGGGCGTTATCTTTTTTTAATTGATTGATTTATTCCAGGCACAAGATGTGAATTTATTTTCATTATTAAAGGTAAATATTACAGCCAAAACTTATCAATACTCACACCTCACTTAAGAAGTATTTGGTGATGCTCTTTGAAGGTTGATTTTTCTGAATGCTTTTGTTTGTACAAATTTTGTATAGGTATTAAATATATAGGTTTTTTTTACACATGTGATAACCCTTATGCCTTCTGTACATCCACTATCTTGGGTGCACATATATTCCTGTTTATACATTCATTTTTTGTTACCCTGTTTTTTGAGACAGGGTCTCACTGTAGTCCATGCCAGCTTCAGACTCACAGAGAGCTGCCTGCCTCTGCTTTTCTTTCAGGGTTAAAGATAAAGATGTGTGCCTCCATACACACACACAGTTTTTCCTTTTTTTTTTTTAAAAAAAAAATTATTTTATGTAGATTAGTGCTTTATCTCCATGTACACCTGCACCCTGGAAGAGGGCATCAGATCCCTGTGTAGATGGTTGTAAGCCACCATGTGGGTGCTGGGAATTGAACTCGGGATCTCTGGGAGAGCAGACAGTGCTCTTAATCTCTGAGCCAACTCTCCAGCCCTGAGTTTTTCATTTTGGTGAATCATTGCCCTGTGTTTCATTTTACATCCTTGCAAATATTCCTTATTTCAGTATGTTCTAATTTTCCCAGTGAAAATAGAGAAGAATCTAAACCTAGGGCTACAGGGAAATAATTTCTCTTTTACTTCTTTCTAGTAATTACTGTGTTTTAAAAACAGTCTTTTGTTTGTTTTGTTTTTGGAGACAGGGTTTCTCTGTGTAGCCTTTGCTGTCCTGTACTTGCTTTGTAGACCAGGTTGGCCTAGAACATACAGAGCTCTGCCTGCCTCTGTCTCCCGAGTGCTGGGATCACAGACGTGCACCACTGCATCTGGCTTAGAGACAGTCTTAACAATGTTTAAGATACCCTTTTTTTTTTTAAATAGATTTTTCCCCCACCGTAGCACCCATTTATTTTCTGGTTCCATTAGCTTAGTACAACCTTTTTCATTGTTTTTTAAAAATATTGGTCTGCAATTTTGAAATATTTGTTGGGGAGGGGCCGCATAGAGGTCACTGTCCTAGTTCTCTTGATATTTGGAATGCCAGATTGGGGCTGGAGCCATGACTGGGCATGTAAAAGTATTTAGTGCTCTTGCAGAGGACCTAGGTTCAGCTCGAGCACCCACAATTCTTAGCCTGAGACTACAGCTGCAGGGGATTCAAACGCCGCCTTCTGGACTCTTCAGGCACTGCACTCATGCACAAATGCACATGTACACCCAGCTGGGTGTGGTGGTGTACACCTTTAGTCCCAGCACTCCATCTCTGAGTTCAGGGTGTTCCTGATGTACATGAGTTCCAGGCCAGCCAGGAGTACACAGTAGACCTGGTCACAAAACAAAAACAAAAAAGTTAATTAAATTTAAGGTTTAATATATGTTTGGAATAATATAGACAAAATAGGTTCAAAATGGTAGCTATAGTTAAAAATTAATACGTTTTTAATATAGGTGTCAAGCTACAATTTTGGGGAAAACAAAATGCCAGTTGAGAAACAATATCATAATCATGAACTTCTTTTTCCCAGACATTCTCGTTGCAATCACAGGTGAATCTGCAGGTGCTACTAAAGTGTTTTTACTTTCAATATTAGTTTGACCCTGGATACCATAGTTTTAAATAGTGCAGGGACTGAAGAAGAAGCCAGTAGTAGAGCATATTATTTGCAAGTGTGAGACTCTGAGTTCAGCCCCTAGGACCTTCCCACTTCATGTAATGAATTCTGTAACACTTAATGGGGACTGTTCATTAACTTCATTATTTATTTATTTATTTATTTATTTATTTATTTATTTATTTATTTTTCAGGGCAAGGTTTCTTTGTTTAGCCCTGGCTGTCCTGGAGCTTGCTCTGTAGACCAAACTGTCCTTGGACTCAAAAGAGAGATCCCCCTGCCTCTGCTTCCCAAGTGCTGGAGTTAGAGGTGCGTGCCACCACTGCCCAGCTCATTAAACTTTTTTTTTAACTTGGCTTTTTGAAGACAGGGTTTCACTGTGTAGCTTTGGCTGTTCTGAACTCACGTTGTACACCAGGCTGGTTTAGAATTCAGAGATCTTCCTGCCTCTGCCTCCCCACGTGTTATTAAACTTTTTATTAAGAGAACATGCCCTGAGAATGTTCTCAGTCTTGATGTGCTGGTTGGAAAGTCACTGAGAAATAAACACTCAGTGCTGTGAATACATTAGGTTGTAGTGGGATGCTTTCTCAGACTCCGTAAAGTTGAATACTATATTACCCCTTTCTCTTTGTGTGCATATTTGGAAGGATGGTGAAATGTGAAGAGTGTGCTGTGTGAAGTCATGTGAACAAAATTGGCTTTGGCTTCCTCCCAACCCCCAGGGAACATTTAAAACATCTATGACTTTGTATATCTCATGATTGCATACAGAACTTAGGGTGGGACCCAGATATTTATAATTCTTATTTACTTGCTTGTTTTTTGAGATAGAATGTCCATCTGTAGAGTAGGCTGATCTCAACCTGCTAAGGGCTTGGATTACAGCCTTGCATTCCGCATGTGACCTCTGCTTTGGTAATTTCTTGCTGTTGTTGTTGTTTTATTTTAATGACTGGTCCAAGAGAGGCCACAGCCAAGCCACTATGTACAGATATGGGGGAAGCTTCATTCTTGGTCTCTTCATCCTTGGACAAGTCTTGATGATCTCCTCCTTCTTGGCCTGAAGGCCCTCCTCCTGGTGCTTCCGTGCTTTCTTGGTCTTGAACGTGCAAGCCTGAGCCTGGTCAGCCAGGAGTTTCTTATGGGCCTTGTTTGCCTTCAGTGTGTGGGTGTGCTCCATGAGAATCCGCTTGTTTTTTAATACATTCCCCTTGACCTTCAGGTGATACATATGGTGGTCAGTCTTCTTAGATTCACGGTATCTCCTGAGGAGCTGGCACAGGATCCTCATCCTCGTCCAGGTGTCCTTGTGTATCCGAGCATTGCCCATATCTTCTGCTTCCCTGGGCCCATATGCCTGCCCTCACATCAAGCCAAAGTGTTTTTCTGGTATCGAGCCTAGGAATGGACCATCACAGGCTGATCAGTCCATCTTTAACCAGCTTCCTGATTTGCTGATAGGAGCTGGCATTGGCAATTTTGTTGGTCTCATTGGGGTACAATCAGACCTTTTTGCCACAGTGGAGGACACTAGAGGCAGGCCTCTTCTGTAGCCTGAGAATACTCATGGCTGGGGATGCAACAATGAAAGATGCTTTGGTAATTTTAAAAAATAATTTTATGTTTATTGTGTGTTTGAGTGTATATATTCAGTGTGTGTGTCACAGTGAGTGTGTGAGGTCAGAAGACAATTTATAGGTGTTGTTGCTCTCCATCATGAAGGTTTTGAGGATCAAACTTATGTCATCAGGCTCATTGGCAAACATCATTGAACTTAACCCATTCACCAGCCTCAGTTTTTTGGTAGTAGGGTTTTGTTGGATTTCTTTGTTGGTTTAGTTAAGAATTTCACTTTGCAGTCTAGGCTGGGCTCAGATTTACAGTCATTCTACCTCAGCCCCTGTAGGTTTATGTTACCATGCCTGACACTTTAACTTTTTTTTTTTTTTCTGTTTTTTTGAGACAGGGTTTTTCTGTGTAGCCTTGGGTGTCCTGGACTTTGTAGACCAGGCTGGCCTTACATGCTTTTAATCCTAGTACATGGGAGGCAGAAGCAGGCAGATCTCTGTGAGTTCGAGGCCAGCCTGATCTACAAGCAAGTTCCAGGACAGTCAAGGTTACACAGAGAAACCCTGTCTCAATGGAAAACAAAAACAATTGCTGAAGGCCCAGATCTGTTGAAAGGATACCACTGACAAATTCCAAATGTATAAAATAAGCCATATGTGTGTGTTTTGGTGCACCACTACAATCTCAGTACTTGAGAAGCCGCTGCAGGAGGATAAAGAGTTCAAGGCCAACCCTAACTACATAGTAACTTTGAAGCCAGTCTACATGAGATCCTGTTTCAACAGAAAATGTAAATTTAGAAATCTTTAAAATTCATCTAGCCTCAAAGAGTTTCCAGAGATCCTGCATGTCACAAAAGCGCTTAAACACAGGGAGAATCAGGCTTAGGGGGAACACATAAAACCAAGATTAAAATTGCTTTCCATTAGCCAGGTGTGGTGATGCATGCCTTTAATCCTAGCATTCGTGAGACACAGGCAGGCAGACCTCTGAGTTTGAAGCCAGCCTATTCTACATAGCAAGTGCCAGGCCAGTCAGGACTACATAGAGAGACCTTGTCTCAGAAAACAGCAAAAAGTTTCTAGTCAGCCAAGCCTTAGTGGTGAGACCCTGTCTCAAAAGAAAAAAAAAAAAGGAAAACAAAAAAGATGCAAGTCCTTCTTGCAAGTGAAAGAACTGTACAGTTGTTTCAAATAAATACAAAATTAGGAAAATACTCTAGTTAAAACAGTTAACTCAGTGGACCTACTAAAGATGGAAAATTATATAATCTTAGAAATGCACTAAGCCTAATTAATTAATTTAATTAAAATTAATAATTAAGAATATAGCAGAAATTAAATGGATCATATTGTCCTACAAAGATAAGCAAGCTTTAGAAGTAAACTAGCAAACGACATGATAAGTGCACCGATTTAGGACTATAGTAAGTAAAAGCAAAGACATTCCTAAAGTTCACAGTGCATCACATTGACAGTTTCTTCACCCTGACAGTGTATTAACATCTGTTCAAAGCCAAGTTTTGCTCTATATAGAACACATTAGTACATGTTATTTCATAGTTACAGTAAAACTGAGATTCAAATATGTTTTATATCAATGATGCTACATAGATACTCCATTCAAGTCTTTCTCATTGGAAAGCAGTAGGAAGGTATGCCTTCACAGTTTGACAGCTGAATAACATAGCTAACATTTACAGGAAACATAATCATGCACCAGTAATGCTAAACATTTTACGTGTACTATCTTCCCCAAACCTTGGCCTATGCTAGGACATAGGTGCTTTTTATACCTGGTAAAGCTGAGACCAAGACAGTAGTAATCTACACAAGGCCTTAGCTGGTAAGTACCTGGGCACAGGCTTAGTCGAGAGATGCTAGGTGAATGAGAATGGAAGAAGTGGAGGAATGGCATGAAATCAAACCCCTGAAGAGCAGAGAAAGTGGCAATGGGAGAGACCATGTTCTTGCACACAGTGGAAGAAAACGAATCACAGAGGCCAGAAAACACTTTTTCCAAGAAAAAATAACTGTTGATTGAGAATAACAAGCATTTGGACATGGGCAAAACAATTGTGGGCATTAAGAAGCCAGATAGTGGGAGGAAACTAAAGACTTGGTTCAAGAGAAACCAGACTACAAGGAGGTAGCCTTGTAATGCCTCTGAGGTTTGGGGGACTCCGCCTAATTTGTTTTCGTAATGGCTGTTTCCCTTCTACCTTCCCCAGAGGCCAGCATCTGTGTGCAAGGGTTGTTCTTGTTTATGACTGAGCATTCAAATTCTAGGCTGTTATTTTATATTTTTATGTTTTATTACATATATATAAAACATGTATATGTGTGTGTTCCTAATACATTTAATATATATATTACATATATAGTTCATGTTGGGGTAACCCCCAACCTTAGAATTATTTTATTGCTGCTTTGTAACTAATTTTGCTCCTGTTAGGAATCATGAATATCTGATATGTAGGGTATTAGGCAGTTCCTGTGAAAGGGTCCTTTGATCTCCCACTCCCACCCCAAGGGGTTGCAACCCACAGATTGAGAACCGATGTTGTAGGCACTTGTGTATTCTATTCAGGTTTGTATCATCTGATGCAGAAGTTACCTAACCTGGAAAATACTTTTTATTAATCAACTTCAATAGGTGAGCATCTTGTAAATATGTAAGTGCAGGTTCCAGGTCTACTGCAGGGATGATGATCCTTAGACTTGGTGCTCAGCTTCACTGGACCCAGAATCACTAGGTCCTTGGGCACACATGTGAGAGATTATCTAGATTAAGATTAGTCGCTGTGAATGTCTGTGGAGATCCATCTTAATTTGGACTGCACCAACCCCTGGGCAGGAGTCCCAGGACTGTTACATGGCAAGACAGACCTAAGTACTAGCATTCATCACTCTGCTTCCTACTGTGGATGGAATGTGACCAGCTGATTCAAGTTCCTGCTGCCATGACTCCAGCTACAGTGGACTATACCCTTGAATTGTGAGCCAAAATAAATCCTTTCTTTCTTACATTGCTTTTGTGAGGGTATTTTATTATAGAAACAAAAAAGACAGACCTTGGCTGTAGTTAGCACTATTAATTACTAATGTAGGTCATGAAAACTCTGTATTTGAGCCTGTGATTGTGTAGTATATCTGATTGAGAATATTACACTTTTGTGAGAAATGCCATATTGTTGTAAGCTTTTTCGTAAGCATTAAATCTGAAGGCAGTTATGAATTGCAGAGACTTTTCAGGCGGATATAACTGAGTGGTGGGGTGCATGCTTAGCAAATGTGGTGCCCCGGGTTTAGCTGCAGGCAGGAAGGAAGGCGGGAACTAGAGAGCACTTTTCAAATGTGGGTGTGCATCTTTCAATCAGCCTGGTAGAGTGCTGCCTTACAGTAAAGTTTTAGTTCTTTATCTCTGACCCGTTGCTCTAGTTCTTATCTTCTCAGTGTTGAGAAAGAATGCTGCGATACGTGTGATCTATGCAAATACTTTACAGCTTGTAGAAAAACATCAAAATATCTTTGAATGTCGTTTGAGATTTGTATATCTTGAAACTGATCTGCTTTACAGAACAGGTGGTCACACCTCAAAAGGGGGTGGGGACTAGAGTGGATAATTAGGAAAATTCAGACTATATAACTGTATATATTGTGTATATATGTATATATACATATATATGCAAATATGTTCAGGAAACCACTGAAATTGCAGTTAGTTAGACTTTATTTATTTTGAAGACAAGCTGTGATGTAGCCCATGTTGGTCTAGAACTGGCCTCCAACTTGCTATGTAGCCAAGAGTGGCCTTGGATCTATTCTGCATCCCAAGTGCTAGGATTTCCAGTGTGTACACCACACTAGGTTAATACAGTGCTGCAACCAAGGCCTTGTGCATGCTAGACAAGCACTCTTCAACTGAACTATATCCTCGTGCCTGAGACTTTTGAAAATGGACCTCCGAGCTGGGCATGGTGGTACATACCTTTAATCCCAGCACTGGGGAGGCATCCTAGTCTAAATGGGGAGTTTAGCCAGGGCCGCACACTAAGACCCTTTCTGGAAATACGTCCATAATGGAGCCAGGGTGTAGACCCTTATTAAAGAATATTTTGTCTCTGCCATTTATGTTTTACCCTTTCTTTGATGAAAAATAAATATGATTCAGGCACTTATATGCCCAGAAGGTGCCTTTGGCTTCCTACTGTTTGAGTCTGGTCTGGAGTTGTACATGTTATAGACAGACTTTCCTAATAAAACCAGTTCCCTAATGTGCCTGCTCTCCTGTAGAATGCCAGCGATCTACTTTTGATAGGTAATTGAGCACAGCCCGTGGCTGCTGTCTGCCATTGAAAGCTTATAGCATTATGCAGCACTTAACCGAACCGTGAGTATGTCTGGGAGAGATCGGCACCCACATATACCTTAATGGAAAAAATGACCAGACCTTTGGCTGAAGGAACATAGTGACTGGCTCAGCCCGTGCTCACAATAAGGTCCTAACACTGACAAAAAAAAAAAAAAAAAGAAAAAAAAAAGAAAAAACCTACGTGATAGAAACACAAAACTGGAGTAAGACAGAATTCTTCAGCTGGCAGAGGATACATATTTATACATTCTTCTGTGCCAAGCTCAGTGGTTAGAGAATGTTTCTTGGCAAGACTGCACTACACAAATGTTTTCCATTTGAGCTAGTGTAATTTTCATCTAATTGGTATTCAGGATAAAGTTCATTGCCCTGGGGAATGGCTTGCCTCAAGTTTTTAAGATGTAGACTAATGAAGTTCAGGTTTGGGACCAGGGACAATCATCTGGACTTGTAGTTGTTTTCTATGAATGTCATAATAGCTGTGTAA
This sequence comes from Psammomys obesus, assembly GCF_907164565.1. Lineage (NCBI taxonomy): Eukaryota > Metazoa > Chordata > Mammalia > Rodentia > Muridae > Psammomys > Psammomys obesus. The sequence continues at coordinate 24,936,296 of NW_026596134.1, read as the reverse complement.
TATCACTCTGGAGAGTCATTCTTGCACAGGCAATTCAGTGCTTGCTGATGTTCAAATTTAAGCTTGGGAAATGACTTGATTTTGATTAAGGGGAGCCTTTTGAGCACAGTAATAAGCTAGAGCAATGATTGAGGGGATTTAAAATAAGACTTGCCAGGTATAGTGGTACACATCTTTAATCCCAGCACTCTGGAGGCAAAGACAAGCAGATCTCTTGGAGTTTGTGGACAGCCTGGTCTACATATTTCCATGATAGCCATTGCTAAATAGACCCTGCCTCAAAAGACCACACACACAAAATTCTTAGCTGGGAGTGGAGTTCAATGATAGAGCGTATGCTTAGCAAGAGGGAAGGAGGCACTAGATTCAATATACCCCAAAAGCCTTCAGTACCCTGTAAGGATAAGTTTTGGTTAAGTATGTTTTGTTTCTTCTCTCTACTATTTGAACAGAATATTTCAGAGAAAAGTCATTGCTCATATCAGTATATTCTGACATGTCTGGCAGTGGCCAGCACCACCCCTCAAAGTCACAGAGGCAGAGTAGCTAGGGTAGATTTGTTCAGTGTTGATGGCAGGGAAGGGAGCTACTGTAGGCACAGTTGCCCCCTGCTCAGCACTGTGAAATCTGAAGTGTGCTCCACCCTGCCCACCTGTAGCAGTGCTTACAGGCTTGGTTCTGACTAGGCACTGTTGTTTAGCTTCACAGGTGCCTTGCCTAGGTGCTCAAGAGTCTGACACAATTGTGTTCGACCCATAGGAAAAAAAAAAAAAGTATGGATGTTATTTGTTCATCTCTTCAGTCATGGACTGTAATCATTTTGGAGTAGGAAAACCTCCATTTCTGCATCTGTCCCAACCATGCCATTCATGGCCAGTGAGGCCCTGTACAGCCTGTGCTAGCCTCAGTTTCCTCTGAGAGTTAAACAAGGTGGCCCAGATGATCTCCAAGGGCCTTTTCTGGCCTTCTGATCATGAAGGTCCTTTTTTTTTTTTTTTTTTTTTTTTTTTTAATGCATAGGCAGCTGGGGCGTTGTTATATAGGTCAAGTATGACTTGTTAGGACTGTTAGCTGATCTTCTTATGTCCCACCAGACAGATGCAACAGTAATGCCACGGTCCTTTAGGAAATTTGTGCTGGGTTTGCCAAAGCCATCAGTGAAACTCTTGAATGATGAAGCACTCCTGAGTGCCAAAGTTGTCAGATGGTAGTGCCAATTTGTGGGTGCCCTGTTGGCATGGCTTCTTCCTGTTTGAAATCCTGAGTGACAGCATGAGTCCAGCTTATTACATAGTCATTGCTTCCTCTTAAGTCCTGACTGATCCAGTACCCTGGCATAAGGATCCATGAGGTACCCACAGTTCAAATTTTCTTGAGTTTTGTTTTTTTGTTTGTTTTTTGTTTTTCAAGACAGCATTTCTCTGTGTAGCCCTGGCTGTCCTGGAACTCAAACTCGAACCAAGCTGGCATCGAACTCACAGAGATCCACCTGCATCTGCCTTCTGAGTGCAGGAATTAAAGCTGTGCATCACCACCATTTGGCTCTGAATCTCCTTTTAGAGTTGTGAAAATAGCAGGAAATGACCGGCATCACAGCACTTAATGATGGTGACATTGACTTTTTTAAGTCTTCTGATTCCAGACTTATGTTCCTTTGCCAGTATACTACCTACACATTGATAGGCTTAGTTGATGCACTGTGGTTAAGGTCAGGTGTAGGATAATTCTGGGCAAGGAAACAAGTATTCAAAATGGCAGTTGCACTTACGGGAGGAGGTCCTCTTGTCCCCTCTTATGTGACTATAGCTGAACTGCCACTTATGACAAATCTTGGGCCATCCTGGTCCTGTTACTCATGTTTGATCTTTTGTTTTTGTAGCCAAGGCTGTCCTTAAATTCCTGATCCTCCTGCCTCCATTTCCCAAGTGTTGGAATTTACAGGACTGTGCCATTGTACTTGACCTCATTTTGTTTGATCTTAACTTGGAAACAATCCCTGGGGATAGTTGGAAGATTTGAGTTTCTCTGGGATGTCACTGTCCAGTTTTGAAATAATTTTGTAAATGGGTTTCTTCCAGGAAGGATCTGAGTCTTTCCCTTCGGAGACAGCCCTGAAGAACTCCTGTAATGTCAAGGTGGCAATTTCCAAGAAGCAGTCTGGGACCTGCAACTCCAAAAACAACCCAAAGAAAAGGAAGAAATGAGTCTGGAAGTGCTGGCACCACAGAGAGCCCACTGATGGCTGCTGCCTGCTGCTGGCTCAGAGGATGCCTACTCCACTGGCCCACAGTTTGCAGCCCAGGACTGCTCTGGTCCCTTGTGAAGCACAGACCTTAAGTGACCAACCAGTAGCTGGTTCCACAACTGGATATGTTTTAGTGACTAAGTAGGAAATGAATTATAGGGAAGAAATGAGAGATTTAGCTTTCTTTTCCCTAGACCTGGTATGAGAAAGAGTGTCCTCAAGCTTATGACTGCCATACCTGTAGAGCTCAAATCCTAAAGGCTTAAATCCTTGCTTCCAAAGCCATCTGAAGGGGCTGGTCCAGAAACTTCACTCAAACTGGCCCCATAGGTGATGGCATGGCCCACAGGCCTTCCAGGTGCAGCCTGGGTGGGGAATCGCTGCCACTGCCTACCAAATGGCCATCCCCACATGGAAGGTAGAGAGGTGCTACTGCCCTCACACTGGCTTTAACCCCTTCCTCCCCACAGAAAGGCTTCAGTTTCCAAGCATGCTCTGGCTGTGGAGGCCAGCAGCCTTTACTCTCTTGGAGGAATCAAGTGAGAAAAGAAGAAAGAAATGAACCCTGTGACGACACACACTGGACACCTGAAGAGGAAGATGGCAGCCACCTAAGAGCCTAGCTGCCACTTGACACTCAGGCTCTGAGGCACCAGCATACACCTTCATGGAGGCTCCAAGAGTCTGGATTCTTCAGCCTTGATGCACCAGAAAGAATTTGAATCTACCACACAGATAGAACTAAACAGGTAAAAAAAAAAAAAAAATGAAGGCCGAGTGTTAGGAAGAGCAGAAATTGTCAGAAAAATAGATCCTGTGATGGAGTCCAGCATTTGGTGCTGAGTCACCAGCACGGAGGTAAAAAGGCCAACAGTCTCTATAACAGAGACTTGTGCAGAGTAGGATGTCTCAGCGGTGAAATACTGGCAAACCAGGGTATGATCAGGCTGGCTGTATTTGCTTTGTCCACCTGTTGCCTGGAGAAGATTTGGAGGCTGTAATCTTTGTTGGTGATACAGAGGTTGGCCTCCCCAGAGGAGTTGTTTTTAGAGAACCAGCCATTCTGAGGAAACACATCTCAGTTCTCATGGGACCCGGCACATTGACTTACCTCAAAGTCATTTCCCTTGTTATAGTGTGTATTGAGAACTCGAAAAAGCTCTGAGTCACGGAGAACTGCCAGCATTTGGGGGTTTGTGACACCATCTGAAATTGCTTGCCGGGCATACTTTTCCATTTGGATGTAATAAAATTCACGGAAGTTGCTGAACCACTTGATCATCTGGGAGGTGATGCAACGGTTGAACTGTGAACAGAGGGCTTGTCAGGTCAGACATTTCCATGGATACTCACCGTCATAGCTGTCAGTGTCACTTCAACATGAGATTAATGTGAATTGACCTAACCACTAACCAGTTTTCCTTCAGAAGTGAAGCCACAGGTACTGGCCAAGCCTGTGCAGTTAGACTAAACAATCCAATACTCACTAGAAAATAGTTTTTATGTACTAGACTTTTAGGCTTTTGTCCAATGTCTAAGCATGACTTTGGGTTGGCCCCTAGAGCCAGGAGGGGTCAGGGTGTGGGTCAGGGAGCAGTTTCCTGATAACTGGAGTTGCAGAATGAGTGGAAATCTGAATCAGTGTTTTACTATGGGGATCTGCATGACTTAAAGACCTCAAAGATGCATCTGAGGTTTGTCCAAAGTATTAAGAGCCCCTACGTCACAACTCAGAGTAGTGGCTCTCATAAACTGCCTGTGAGTACATGCAGGGTTTGGTTCCAACATTGAGTTATGGTCACACTAGCTCTGTATATACTTCCACTCAGTTTTGAGACACATTAGTCTCGCTGTAAGTCTGGTGCTGTCTTACTAATATTTTGAATGGGGATCAAATCCATGTCTTATGCACACCAGACACCTCCTGACCACAGAGCTACATCCCTAGCCCCTTACATTTTATGTATTTTCTTACTGGTTACACATTCTGTTTCATCTTTTCTTTTGGTTTTCTGAGACAGGGTTTCTGTCTCTGAGTCTGTTTCCTGACTCTGTGTGGACCAGGCTAGCCTCAAACTCAGAGATCCGTCTGCTTCTGCCTCCCTAGGGCTGGAATTAGAGGCATGCACCACCACCACCTGGCTCACATTCTTTTTATTTTTTTTATTTTTTTTTTCCTAAAAAATAAAAGATTTGGACTAGGCCTATAACATGGTAGTAGAGCTCTTGCCTACCATATCCAAGGCCCCAGATTCAATCCTCGGTTTAAAAAAAAAAAAAGATTTATTTTTATTTATGTATATAAACAAACTTGCATATATGTATTCACATCATATGCGTGTAGTGCCTAGAGAGACCAGAATAGGGCATCAGATCCCAGGACTGGAGTTTAGAGGTGGTTGTGAGCTGCCATGCGGGTGCTGGGAACCAAATCTGGGTCTGCTCCAAGAGCAGCCAGTGCTCTTAACCACTGAGCCATCCCTCCAGCCTCATTCGTTTCTTTTCATAAGGTGCCCACCAAAATAATTGCTAGACCAAGAGTTCACTTACTGTTATCACTTTCCTCCCCTACCTAAACGTCCCATGTACTTCTGGGATTATCTACTGCCCAAAGGCCTAAGCATTGTGAAACCCACCCTTTCCTAATGTAAGGAGAGCCATATTTCTTTTCAGGCATTCTCAGAACAGGAAATTGAACCAGTTCCATCAGTAACATGAAGGGCACATGAAGACCTACGACTTGCCTCCCCCTGGGCAACACACACAGCAACTGGAGAGTCTGCAGAGGCTGAAACACAATGTGTGGCTTTACCTGAACATCAGGGAAATACGCCTTCAGGAGGCTGGAGCTGGGGTAACGCGTGAAGAAGAACATGAGTTTGGCCTTCTTCAAGTGTCCAGGGCTCAGGCCTTCCTGGATGTATTTTGGTGTCAAGGGAAAAGAGCATTTTCAAAACACCAGCTTCGGAAAAAAACAAAAAACAGCTTGCTTTCTGTGCTCACAGCACTTCCACAAATATGGGGAACATTTCTAAAGTTCACCAGACTTTCTGCAAGATGGGCAAGCACCAACTCTACCCAGGGAAAGCAGCCTTTCTGACAGGAAGCAGTGTTTGGGGGCAGGGGCAGCGTAAGTCCTCCCACTGAAACTATCAAGAAGATTGAGACCTGAGTCCTCAACCTAACTGCGGAGCTAAGCCAGTCTGGCCAGTAAGACATGGGAGCAACTTGAACACGGAGACATGGGGGCGAGTGTTCAAGTCTAAGCCAATTTTGTTATTAAGACAATAAAATCATACAGTTATTTTTAAAGTTGTGGTGAGACACACCTGTAACCCCAGTAACTGGGAGGGTGAGGTAGGAGGATCAGAAGTTCAAGGCCATCCAGCCTTGGAATTCATGAGACCCTGTCTCTAAAACAATAGCAATGATGATAATAAAGAACCAGTTTATCAAATAATTTTACCGGATTATCCAAGTAATGATTGCTTGTTCCTTGTGGATTCTGTTTTAGTTTTTCTTTTTTTTCTTGACTGAATGCTGTATTTTTTTCATTCTCTGGAAATTGGTCAGATGAGCTAGAAGCCAGCCACATCATTGCACTGCACAATTTTCATGCATCTTAGTGTGTGAAAATCACATCTCATGGCTTACATGGCACTGATGCAGGTTCCTGTAGCCTAAATGCCTTTTCAGAATGGAGTGGAAGAAGTCAGCTCTGCCACAGATAAACCACTTAGAGACCTCAAGTAGAGACTTTTCTTCCATTCCACCTCAATTTCCTATAAAATACGAGAGGAGTTACCTCTGTGGTCTCCATTCTGGCCTTGGCAAGTGTGAGCCAAAAGACATGTAGCCAGGCAGGTATTGGATCCCATCATGCTCCTGCTTTCTTGAGAAGTCTGTGTCCTGGACTACATCTGTGCCACACCTGGCACGTGGCAGAACTTTCCCTCACCTGCTGAGCCACAACTCCAAAGCTGCATTCCTTGTGGTACCTACCTTTCCTTACAGAATTAAGCCTTGCTCAGCCAGTGCTCACATGCTCCTACAATCGCCCATTATGACATTAGACTCACTGCAACTTTTACCTCTGGTGTTGTCTCTCCCACTTAAGATTGTGAGCTCCCTTAGGGCAAGGGTTTGATCTTATCTCTGTGCTCCACATACCCTTCCCAGTGCCAGAAACATAGAAGATGTTCAGTAATTGCATGCTGAAAGAGTGGATGGTCAACATTAAGTCAGGTAATATATATGGAAAGTTATGCTTCAAGCCAGCCCTATCCCCAAGACAGATTTCTTCCTTTTCACAGTAACAGTCCATAGTGCTGCCCCTTAATGCACATGAATGTCTAGAATCATCAGGGATGGTTCCTAAGGAGCCTTCCACAGAGTAACCTTGGGTACCACATCCATTTGTTGTAGCTCTAGGACAGTGATCCCAGTAAGAAAAATCCACTGAATGCAGCTGGCCCAGGTGACTAGGCTGCTGCCCCTCAACCAATGGTTCATAAAAGCTGTGAGAATATAGATTTGGGAACCCAGATTCTTAAGTTAGGGTACTGGTTTGGCAACATATTAGCTCTGTGAGCTGGGCCAAGTCACTTAACTTCTCTGGGGCTCCTTTCTAAAATGTAGTATAGTGGTTAAAATTTATGCTTCGGCCGGGCAACAGTGGTGTACACCTATCATTCAAGCACTAGGGAGGCAGAGGCAGGTGAATCTCTGTGTGAGTTCGAGGCCAGCCTGCTCTACAGAATGAGTTTACAGTATAGCCAGGGCTACACAAAGGGAAACTCTGTCTTGCAAAAAAACAAAAACCTTGTGCTTGGCCATTGGATGCTGGGTTTTAACCCTGCGTTCTCGTTTGCGCTTTTTTTTTTTTTTTTTTTTTTTTTTTTTGTGATGTTGGACAAGTCACAAGTTAGTTTGTTCCTTGCCCCACCTCAGACACCTGATCCTCAGCCATAGCTCCTTATCTGAGACACTGAGCCAAATGGAGTTCTGAGGTCAGAATTTCAGTTATTTTATAAAGGGTTAATGTGGCAGCAGGGCCTGAGTGGGAGAAAGTCTACAAATAGCCTCCAGTTAGTTGTACCACCAAAGAGATTTGAACTGATCTTAGAGCTTTAGAGTGTGGGGCAGTGTGTTGGTGGACATGTTTGTGTGATCCATCTGCCTCAGAAAAAGCTGTTAATCATGGAGCTGGGCATGCTTCTTCCTTTTAAAGAGGTCTGCTCTGTGTGGCTATCACAGCCCAGAGAGAGCAACAGTGCAAACCACGGGTAGCAGGCAAAGAATAAATGGAGTAAAAGGCGGCAAGCTGCTCTCTGGGAGCCTCTGATCATTGCGGAGTATATCCAGTATACTTTGACGGTGGAACCAGGCCCAGGCCAGGGCTGTCTTAGGATAGGCCCCCCAAACTAAAGTTCATCCTCTCTCCACCAGGCAAAGAAAGCATATAATGGTGCCTACAAATATTAGCAAATGGAGGGCTGTCTTCTGGGGTGAGTGGGGTAGAGAGCCCTCATTAAATCAGAAGGTTGACATTTCAGCTAGGCTCCCTGGCCGGCAGGCTCTCAAGCAGGACCCACCTGTCTGCCATTGAGTTATAGGCCTGTGAATTCAAGGAGTGAATGCTCTTACCCACATAGCCATCTACCCAGAACCAAGAAATGACTCTTCTTCAGGAGGGTCTTTCAATAGGGAGTCTAAGCCAGTGGTATCTTAAGAAAGGCCCAGACAGGTAGCACTACCCATACCCAGTCTGTATAAAGAGGGAGTGGTGGAGAATAAAGCCTTTCTTACCATTGCTTTTAGGGGTTTCACAGCCTTCCAGCCTGAGCTTTGGGGTGTTTCTAATACTATAGACCAGGGGGTGCTCATATCACTTGAGAAACAAGGGCTGGTGCTGCCGTCGCATCCTCCCACCCTCAACATCCCCGGCTTAGAGCCTTTCTGCTGCCAGGCAAGCCCTATTGTCACACCTGGACTTAGGGTTTCAGCTACATGAACCTGAAGGCAGGCCTCTACAACACCAGCGAGAAGCTCTCCACCCACAGCTTGCTAAGGAAAGCAACATTCTAAATAGGCTTTCGGGTACACTAGTCCTACAAGATGCTGGTTGGAAGGTTCTTAGCCCTCAGAGTTTGGGCTCCCTGTATTCTTCTCTTGAAGCTTCACATCTGACTTGAGCATAGTAAAGGTTCTGGGAAGTCCCACAAGTAAAGTAATCAAGCTACTTTTTTTTTTTTCTTTCCTAATTTAAGTTTCCAGCTGGGTGGTGGTGGCGAATGCCCTTAGTCCCAGTGCTTGGGCCAGAGGCAGAAGTAGGTGGATCTCTGAGGTTGAGGCCAGCTTGGCCTATAGAGTTCCAAGACATCAAGGCTGCAGAGAGAAACCCTGTCTCAAAAAAGAACAACAAAAATCAAATATGCTGTGGGTCATTATGAAGAACAGTATTTAAGAGGGTGGGAAACAGAGTGTGGTGGTGCACACCTTTAATCCCAGCACTTGGGAGGCAGAAGCAGGTGGACCACTGCAGATTCAAGGCCAGCCTGGTTTACAGAGCAAGTTCCAGGACAGCCAGGACTGTTGTTTTAAACAACAACAAGAAAATTAGAAGATAGATTACGAATATAATACAGTAAGATCCAGATTGCTGCAGGCCAGCTTGGATGGCTTGGGCTTCCCCAAGGGATGGTTTTCTCTCTCTCTCTCTCTCTCTCTCTCTCTCTCTCTCTCTCTTTCTCCTTTCTCTCCTTGTTCTTTGTTTTCTGTGTGTAGCCCTAATTGTCCTGGAACTCACTCTGTAGATCAGGCTAGCCGCAAACTCAGAGATTCACCTGCTTCTGCCTCCTGAGTGTGCTGGGATTAAAGGCCACCGCCACCACCACCTGGTTGAAAGCTTTCTCTTAACCTGAAGTCTTCTCATCCTTCCAGCTGCTTTTTTTTTGGGGGGGAGGTCAATTTTCTGAGGGAAAGTTCCACTTCACCCCTTACTTCTTGGCCCCTTGTGTATTCATAATGACTATTTGGACTTTCTGTGTTTATGACTATGAAGTTGGGGAGGTCATACCTCAGATGAGATCATTCCTTAGACTCTGCCTGGGAGAATGGGCAGCTGTTAGCCAACTATATACAAAGTTCTTTCTTCCATGAGGACATTCCTCTTACTTTTGGAAGCCCATTTGGGTTTAAAGCAAGCAAACAAAACCATTTCAAACCCAAAGGAACAAGTCAGTTATGGCAGAATCTGATGGGTCATAAAGTAAATGAATCTTCCTATGATAGTTCAATCCACTTGGCTATGAAATTAATAGGCTTTGAGGCATGAGGAAGAAAGGCCAAAAGCATATTAAGTACACCCTGAGATGCCAGATGCCAGGCATGGTAGCTCATGTTTATGATCCCACCATTTTGGAAGCTGTAGCAGGAAAATTGCCAAGACTCAAGGCTAGAGTACATAGTGAGTCCCAGGGCAGCCTGGTCTAAGATGTGAGACCCTGTTTTTAAATTAAAAAAAAAAAAGAAAAGAAAAAAGAAATTAAAGCCACATGTATAACAGATATTTGTCCCCACTTCCTCCTCACATTCTGGTTTTCCTGTTTTTCTGGGTGGTGACCATGATGCATCAATGACCAGTAAAGGATATGTGGATGGAAGAGAAAGGAACTGTGTCAGCCATGCCCTGCAGCAAACCCTGCTCCATCTTCACAGAGGGTAGAAGAGGCTGGCCTTTCAGGTGGACAGGGGTGAAAGACAGGGGTAGCTGCTGTTGGCCTAAACCCCAAAGTTGCTGGGCAGCTGCTGGGGAGGTATGACTTTGGGAAGATGAGTCCTGAGGAGGGCTACCACTCCAATGGCTATCAGGCCCACGACCCAGAAGCTGGCTAAGAATCTGATTTTCCCAAATGTTGGAAGGCACCGCTGTCAAGGGACAAGTTGACAGGGAACCCTGATAAGGTTTGGGGGTTTCCCTTGGAGAGACAGGACACATAGGAGAATCTAGAGGCCTAGCCAGTGTTGAATTGCCCAAGGGAACCCCAGCTTGTGGCTGGACCCTCTTGGGCAGGTTGGCAAGAGCAAGTGGGTCCTTATAGGCACTTCTCCCTGGAAGTGAAGGCTGGCTTCTGTCCTCTGATGCTAGCCCCTGGCAGCTTCCATCCTGCTGGGTGAGGTGGCCCGGTGGATCCAGTAGGACCTGCTGTAATACAGAGTCCACAGCCTGGGATATGGCCCTGTTCAGTTCTTTCCTCAGAGTCTCCACCAAAGCCTGTGGTCCAGAAGGACGGACCATGGGCTCCTCTGACTGCTGTTGAACCTCAGCCGTTCTGGTCGTTACTGCTCCACAGAGGTCCTTGCTAGGACTCGGGTGGAGTTTACTCTCCAAGGTCCAGGGGCAGGCCGGGCAGCTGTTGCCCTGTTTTGCACTCGGGGGATTTCTTCGCTCAGTACCTCCTGGGCCCTGCACTGGTGCTCTGGGCTCAGCGGCCTGTAGGACATGATCCTGCAGATATCTTAGCTGTTGCTTCAGCAGAAGAAGCTGTTCTTTCACCCGGGTGCCCCCTTTCTTGGGTCCTGTATCCCAGACAGGGATAGATTTCAGGGGACCTTGGTGCATGGGAAGGCTCTGCTTTCTCTTCCGCTCCCGGGCCCTTTCTGCACAGCGTAAGCTCTCCCTGGCTCTGCCTGAACTAGGAGAGAGAGACATGCCTCGGACAATGGTCTCAACTCTGGCTCTCTTTGCCTGGATGTGCTCATCCCCAAAGCAGTCAGCATCAGTGAGGCTGGAGCTGGGCGGCTGACCACCGGGAAAGGAGGAGTCTCTGCCTGGCTCTGCTGTGGCTGGGCTTCTCCCCTGTTCCACACAGGTTTCTGCCAGGCAGGAGCAGGTCTGGGACAGAGTAGAAAGCAGGACAGGAGGCGGATCCATCTCCAGCCTCGCTGGGAACTTGTGCAGACCTCTGGGAAGAAGCCCAGGGCCTTTGAAAGCCCTGCCAATGAGCAGCCGGAGGTGTGCCAGACCGTGCAGAACGGTCCTCCTCACACTCAAATGAGTGAGAATCAGCTACCTCGGTGATTCAGGAAGACCAGCGTGGTGGAACCTCCAGGACGGACTCCTGAAATCAAAGACAAGAAGAAAACAATAGATACCAGTTGAAGCTACGCTTTCCTAACTTGTATATGCAAAGGAAATCACCTTGGGAGCTTGATAAAGTACAGATTTCAATTGAGCCGGTCTTTAACAGGGCAGAGATTCTGCATTTCCAACTAGCCCCCAGGCCATGCTCACTGGGGCCTCACTTTGAAAAGCTTCCAGAAGTGAACCTCTGGGGGGTGGGGGGAGAATGTCTGTGCAGGGAGACTAATAAATAATGGTAGCAGGTGCACACATTTAATGCCGGCACTCATGAGGGAGAGGCAGATAATCTCCATGAGCTAGAGCCCAGTCCGGTCTGCATGAGTTCCAGGACAGCCAGAACCAATGTAGCCAGACCCTGTGTCAAAACAATAGATGATGATGATGGAAATCCACTGAACAGCTTCCCCAGCATCCCTGGGCTCTGAGCGGTGAAGGGTTACTTCGCTAGATCATGCACAACTAGCAAGTGGCAGGTTGAATTCAAACTAAGATCCAGAATGGGTGAGAGCAATAGAGTCACCTGCTTACTTGTTTGACATAGCAAAGTCCCTTGGTCCATAGGACCCTAGGGGTGGGCCAGGAACTCCCCACCCCAGACTGGGTCTTATGTAGGCCAAGCTAGCTTTGAAAGGGTTATGCACCTGAGAGTGACCCTGAACTTCAGATCCCCCTGCATCTACCGCTCAGAGATTACATGTGAGATTACACCCCCAGGTTTGTTTGGGTTTTAAGATGGTGGAGCCCATGCTGGCCTTGGCCTCAAAATCCTGCTGCTTCAGGTGCCCGGGTATTGGGAGCCACCACATCCAAACCCAAGAATCTTATCTGAAACAAATATGAGAGCCATTGCTCTTTTACTGCAATGCTGCCCTGCCTCCTTGAAACCAGATGATGCATTTTTGGCTTAACTATCTATTTGGCAACTACTTATTGAACCCCTGCTAGGTTGGGCCTCCTGTGCAGTGGAAGGGCAGCAGGGATGAAGACTGGAAGTCTGCTCTCAGGGAACTGTTGATCTAGGAGGAGAAGCAGAAACCTTTTCTCATGTGAAGAACATAATTTGGGAGAAGAGATAAGAAGGGAGCTGTTTCAGAAAAAGCCACCCAGTAATGTTCTATTTGCCCAGAGCCTGCCCAGGAAGCTTCCAACAGATGAGGCAGAACAGATGAGAGCAGGAAGCCCTCAGAATTCACAAACCATCCCACATGGCGCCTCCTCTCGTCTCACACCAATCTTTTCCACCTTTGTAGACAAGTAAACTTGAGCTTTGTGATGCCAAGAGCAGCTCCTAGTAACTAAAGCCCCGAACCTTCAGGCCCTTCAGCCGCCTCCATGAAAGGCTGGCTTCTCTGTCCACGAAGCCAGTTCTCCATTTTCTACAGGAGGTAAAGGAATTTCCCTTCCGCAAACCTTCACCCTTGTTTGCCCCTCTTGAACCAAATACTGGCTGAAGGGGCTAAAGAGATGGTTCTGCAGCGAAGTGCTCAGCACACAAGCATGAGGCCCACCAGCACCTGCATAAAAACTAGTTACGGTGGTGTGTGCCTGTAATCCCACCAATGGGGAGGCAGGGACAGGAAGATTGGAGGGCCTGGCTGAATCAATGAACTCCAGGTTCAGTGAGAAACACACACACACACACACACACACACACTACTGACAGTGGAGAGCTGTCTTACTCCTGCCTGCTATTATCCTGAGGCTAGTTCTATTGCTGGTTTGTAGGCTTGCTAGTGACATCTGCCCTCGGCTTCAGCCTCCACCCCAGGCTTCTAGGTGACTGGCAGAGACACTCAAGTTCCCCATGCTCTCTACCAACCAGCAGAGGGCAGTGGAACCTGCAATGCTATCATGGGGGAATACCCTCCTAGAGAAACTTAGGATCTTGGGTCAGATTAACTAGGGGATTCTCTCAGGTGGACCTCTGTGAGTTCGAGGCAAGCCTGGTCTACAAAGCAAATCCAGGACAGCCAGGGCTGTTACACAGAGAAACCCTGTCTCCAAAAACAAATACAAAACAAGAAAAAACTAGGGGGTTCTCATTTTGAGTAAGACATTTATAAATTAGTAAAGAGCCACATATGTTAGTTCAAGCCTTAATCCCAGCACACAGGAGACAGAAGCCAGTGGATCTCTATGAGTTTCAGGCCATTCTGGTCTTTGTTCCATTTAGCCAGGGGCTACATAGTGAGACCTACCTCAAAAGTATTTTCAATTAAAACATTTTTTAAAAATGACATAGAAAATTAATACAGACTGAAAACCTCAATGTTGTTACATTTTTAATAATAATGGTTTGTCCTTGTTGAAGAGAGAAATGTTCCTTAACTTCCTGATAATTTGAATAAGGTTCCCGGGCTTTTGAGGAGAATCACAGCACAGATGGATGGGGAGAGAGGAGGAAGGAGGACGCCACAATGGGTTAGGTGGAGAAGAAACCATGTGGGCAAGGAGGAAGGACTCTGAGGATGGTGTGGATGAGAAAACACCAAGACAAATATATCATAAGAGTATAGATAGAAGGTAGCCCAGATATGGATGGTTAAGGCAGATGGCATCGGATGGGGGCTGAGAGGTGGATGGTGAGGTGATTGAGACAGTGTAGGTGAAATATCTTCCCAGCCCATGGTAAATAAGGCAATTACAAAATCTACCAGGTGTCAGTGTCTTATTATTTGTGATAATACTGCTGTGATAATCTTAGGGCTAATAACAAACATATAGCCCAACACTTTATTATTTACTGCAACAGGTGGAGAAGGGAGAAAGAGAGTTAAGAAACATAATAAAATAATTTGAGGGCTGGAGAGATGGCTCAGAGGTTAAGAGCTACTGGCTGTTCTTCCTAGAGGTCCTGAGTTCAATTCCCAGCAACCATATGGTGGCTTACAACCATCTATAATAAGATCTGATGCCCTCTTCTGGTGTGAAGGTGTACATGCAGACAGAACATTGTATACATAATAAATAAATCTTTTAAAAGATAGTTTGAAAAATTGACACCTACAGCAGTGTTTTTTTCTTTTTAAGCATTTATTTAATGGGGTGGGAGGGGAGGAGCATACAATGGCACTCCTATGAAACTCAGAGAACCACCTTCAGGAGTCAGTTCACTCCTTCTACCAAGTGGATCTTGGGGACTGAACTCAGATAATCAGGCTTGGAAGCAAGCACCTTACCTGCTCAGCCATCTCATTGGCCCAAGATCAGAGCATGTTTAATGAAGCAACAAGGAACCGAGGTACTTTGAGGCCAAAAACTGGAAATCTAGACTCCACATGGCCAGATGTCCAGAGATGCTTACAGAATGACAGTCACAGAAATAGAACAAATGTGTGTGCTGAGGCCGGCAGAGTGCCCAGGGCTTCTGTCCAGCTGAGCATGCCCAAAGCATTGATGCTCTTTGTTTGAAAATTAGCTAGTGATACTCCCATATGCAAGGACACGGGCAGCAGCGTAACAGTCACAGCCTCAGAAACATAGTCCCACGGCTCCCCTGAGACTCTGAAAGCACTTGTGTCACTTTACCCCTCAAATACAGGAATGCATTAGGAAGAAAATGCAAGCTTTATAACGCTGCCTCTCAGAAAACCACCATGACCGTTTTAGTGTGCATCGTTTTCTCCCAAACCACTTTTCCGGTATACGTGGAGCTTCACATAATTTCTCACAATGGTGCCATTTTGAAAATCAAAATTGTATTACAAATATAATTCTGTAGCTTCCCTTTTCCTCTTTTGTGCCAGTTAACATCAATTTCAACAGCACCATGGAGGATGTCAGTAATTATAGATATTATTTTTGGTAATGTATTAATATAATTTAAGGTTCTCTCTTAGTCAAGTGTAGTGGCCTGCTGTGTGTGGGTGCTGGAAACCAAACCCCGAACCCCAGGTCTTCATGAGAGGTAAGTGCTCTTAGTACTGAGTCATCTCTCCAACCCCTGTATTTACTTCTCATTTATTTATTTATTATGTGTATACCAGAAGAGGGCGCCAGATCTCATCATCGATGGTTGTGAGCCACCATGTGGTTGCTGGGAATTGAACTCAGGACCTCTGAAAGAGCAGCCAGTGCTCTTAACTGCTGAGCCATCTCTCCAGCCCCCTGTATTTACTTCTTTGGATACATTTCTAGAAGTAGTAATACTGTATCAAAGACTAAATATCTATTAAACTTTTATACCTTTACCCAACTGCCCCCCAGAAATGTGCCAGCTGACCAAGGGTGAACTGAGGAGTGGAAGGGAAACTCTGTACGGTGGTTGGAATTGGATAACGTGTTCCTGCATTTGTTACTTGTGTGTGTAAATGTACTTTTAATTAGCTCTCGATTTACCCTCCTAATATATCTCTAACAAAGAACCTGCAGCCCTTACTTTCTCAGCAATGCAACTGACCGTTGTCATTTGAATTTCCGTCATTAAGATAGATGAAATTTGTAAGGTGTGAAATCCTGAGTGAATATGTATGGTTGACATACATGTCAAGGATCCCAGTGCCCCGTGGGAGTGGCAAAACCTTCTCTGGGTAAGCCTCAGAGGGATGACACCTAGAGTTGCCTCTGGACTGCAAATATCGATGGTATGTGCAGAAAATTCTACTGTGGCTTTCTCCTTCTAGATGTTCCCAGACTGAATGCTGTTCCCTTAAGAGACTGCCCCTTCTGAGACTAGCGAAACCTGCCCCTTGGTCCGCTTGTACTGTAAGCCCCGCCTCCCTGTGTGTGATAACCCTCTCGTTGTTCAGCTGTGTGCAGCGACCCACCTCTCTGTTCAACTGTACTGAGTAAGCGTGCTAAGCTTCTGGGGTGCTGCAGCATCTCCATCCGAGAGCTCAGCCAGGTTTTCTTGCCTGGCATTTGTTCATTCCCTTGCTGCCCCAGTTAGATCAATCCCTGAAGCTCTGCACACCCACAGTACAAATTATCTCAGTAATAGTGTTTCTTTCGTTTTCATTCATCTTGATCGTGTGTTCTTAGGTAAATATGTATGCCGCATATATATAAGAAACTTGGTGCTGACGAGTGGCCCCGTGGCCAAGAGCTCGCTGCACAAGTGTGAGGTCCAAAGTCCATTTCCCTATCGCCCTCATAATGGCCACATGGGTGTAGTGGCCCACCTGTCATCCTAGGGGTCAAGGGGCAGAGACGGGATGCCTGGGGCAAGCTGGCTAGCTAGACCAACCAAATCAGTTACGTTACTTAGGGTGCATATAGCAATCGAGAAAACCAGTCAACATCAATCTATGGCTTCCATGTGCACACAAACCCACACACAAATGTGCGCCCACATACATGTGAACATACACACATGTCTGCATGAATACCATAGCGACAGACACACACACACACACACACAAGAAACTTTTAGATGTTTTTACTATGAGTGGATGATTTTTTTACATGCCAAGTCAAAAGAAAATGATGACTCTTTCCATGAATTTATGTCAAAGATGGCCCTCCCATATTAATGTAAAGCACGGGAATGGGTTAAAAATTTAAGCACGAGACCATCTACATGACACTATCTTGTGTAACCATTTAAAAATTTATATTCATGCAGAGTTTATACGACATTATTTTATAATAGGTTGGGGGTTAAGAGAAAATTAGATGCTAAAAACACAACAGAATCTGGGTGTGGGGGCACACGCCCTTAATTCTAGCACTCAGAAGGCTGAGTGGAGAAGTGTTTCGAGTTTGAGGCCAGCCCAGGCTAATAGTGAATAGCACCAGACCTTGTCTCAAAAATACACATGAGGGTTGGTGGTGGTTCAGAAGGTAGAGATGCCTGCGCCCAAGCCTAAAGACCTGAGTTTATGCCCAGGATCCACGTGTGGGAGGAGAGATCTAATGGGACAGAACCTGGGAAATGATGGAACACTTACATAGGGTCTTGCAGCTGAAAGGTGTAAAATGAAGCTGAGGTTGAAGGTCAAGTGAACATAGACAGAGAGGTGGTGTGCGTTTTCCCCTGCAGCGGATGTGCGGGGGCGCACGGACCAGCCGTGAAAGGGAACGTCTGGAGTCTGCGGTTTCCCCGGCTGTTCCCATATACTCCACCACGGAGGGCCCTTCTCCTTGTGAGTCTCTGCCCTCCTCTCAGATATCCTTGGCGATCTCCCACAGCTCTGCCCAAGTGGGGCAAAGGGAAAATGACGACTGGCTGCCCGTGAGCAGTCCTCTCAGGCTGAGTCCCTTCTGTGGTGACTGCATTCTTAGGCCACAGCATACTCCAACCAGGGCTCCGGAACCAACTGAAAAAGCAGATGGGTTCTGGGGAGCCCGGGGGTGACAGGCACCTCACCTCGGGAGGCCTGAAAGACACTAACTCATTCCCATTGCTGCTGCTGCTGCTGAAGCGCAATCCAAATTTATACAAGAAAGTTTATTCTCACTTCCTTGATGAAGCTCCTGCCAGCTTCCTGTTAGGACAACTTAGGATTTGCTTTTTCTCCTTTCTTCCCTTGACTCTTGTTATATTCCAACTGGACTAGCCTTGTGTCTTGGTAGTTGCCCCTCGTAATTCCATTCTGAGAAAGATGGAGCAACAAGTCTTACCCTATATACACGGCCGAAGACCTAAGGACCCACTGCTGGCAATTAATTCATAATAGGGATCATTCAACCACATTTATACGAATGCCTAATAAGCCTCTCATCTGAATGCCCAAATGCCAGGCACCATTAAAAGTAGTTGCAGACGTAAGCCCTGTTCAGGGCTCAAAGTTCAGTGATGCTTTCTGGCTAGGTGGAGGTGTTTTCGAACACGACCTCATCCCTGTGTCATTCTCCACGGCAAGAGGTCCTTTGCATTGTCCCCACTCTGAACTGTACTTGCTGACGGCAGAAGTGGGGAAGGGAGGTGGTTCTGCCAGGCCGTACCTGCACAGCCCCATCCATAGGCAGGTGTGGACCTAACCGAGCAAGAAGTCCTGGTGGCCTGAAGCGTTGATGGCTGCAAATTAAGGAGTTCCAGGCTTACATCAGAATGGTTAACTCTTTAGTGACCCTATGCAAGTCCTGTTTAGGTTTGGTTTTTGTTTTGTTTTATTTTTCTATAAAACAGAGTTGACAGTAGTCCATCTCCTAAGCCTGTGTCTCTAAAGGATGCCATGCGGTCACACACGCCGAGGGCCAGGGCTAGGAATAGGTGCCTCTTCCGTCGGACTTTCTCCTCTATCTATGGTGGCTCATGGACTCCCATAGCCACAGAACTGTGGCACCCACATGACCTTAAGACTGATATATAATTTCCAAGACTCACAAACATTGACAGTTAATAAAATGAAAAGGGGGAAAAATGGGACCAGTGGGAGAATTGCTGACATTTTATTTTGGAGGTAAGAACACAACAAATGAGCCTATAAAATAGCATAATCTTCTATCATCTAGATTCCATAAGGGAAAATCCTAGCCATCCTGTTTGTCACAAGGAAGAAGAAGGACATCCCAGACAGATAAACTTAGCTTGGGAAAAATGTTTCTTAGTTCCCTGGAAACTGATGAAAACATCACAGAACTAGGAGCATCATGGCATGGCCTCAATTTACAGGAACCCAATGAGGCAGAGAGACATGCCCAGGATACAGACCGAGGAAGCACATCTGTACGGGAGTGTAGGGTAGAAGCAGGAGTCTAGGCTCTGCTCTCATGAACTAGCCCTGGAGCCACACTTTCTTACAGTTCCATTTTTCTAAAATGGGGACGTGGGATCATGATAGTCATCTACCCATGAAGAAAAGTGTGAGACACTAACGAAAGAAAAGCTTCAATTTTGTCTCAGATATTGCATGGAGTAGTTTGAGGGAGTAACCGTCTCCATGTCTGGAATTCACTTGAAAATATTTCAGCCAAATAAATAAATGTGACACTGTAACAGCAATAGTAATATCTGAAAACTTTCAAAGCAAGCTTTCAATAGTAATACAACAACAACAACAACAATAATAATATTGGACTCTAGCGAGGCAAGTTGAAGGGATAGCATTACTTACTGAGAAAAAGTCCTCGGGGAGGTCTGATCCCCAAGAGTGTAGCTACCCAGTCTTCACCAGCCTTGGGCAGACAGAGCCAGGGTCAGGAAGTGATTCTGGTTTTCTTTCTTCCTCCCCAAGTGAGCCAGGTGCTCTGGCTGGGTGAGGGGAGCCTCCTGCCCCTTCTCAAGGCAAGTCAACAATGTGACGGTGACCCAACCCTGCTAGGGCCCAGTGGCTGCTTAGCACAGCCAACCAGCATGGGGGGCTTATGAATATGCAAATTAGAGCCCCCGAGCTGGTTGGCTGACCCCCCCGTCATTTCCCACCCCCATGGCAAATCGGGTTCTCTGAAAGACAGCCTCAGAGGGTTTCTTCAAAAGCCATCTTTTCCATCCTTGTTAAGAATTCTTGAAGCAATCTATGAAAATTTGGAGCGTGGATGGCTCAGCTCTTCTCCCTGCTCGTACGTCGGCTCCTGACCTCTGACTCCAAGTTGCGTGGTGAGACACCTCCAAAAAGATCGTCTTTCTTCAGACCCCCCCCCCCCCCCCAGCACCCTCAGGAGCCTGAATTCTACCTCACGCCAAAATCTTGCGCCTCAGATCTCAGGAAGAATAGGCTGCAAGGCCTGCACGCGCAGTAGAAGTTGGAACATGAGAAGGCGATTGGGCCCATCGCTGATAGAGTTGAGGGGAACCGACCTATACCAAAAACATCACCCAGAATTTTCCTTTTTTTTTTTTTTTTTCTCAACTTCAACCTGGGAGGTGAAGTGAATGTCGTAAAATGCAGCAATAAAAATCAGTGCACCAGGCTGTAAAGATGGCGCCACGGTTAATACAGTTTGCTACTCTTCCAGAAGTCCCGTGTTCCATCCCTAAATAATACTGTAAATCTTAAAAAAAAAAAAAAAGAGATAGTCAATGCACTATTGCTCATTTTATCTACATAAATTAATTCTCAACTTAAGGAAAATGTAGAATGAAAAAATCAGTATAGTATAGTACAGTATAGTACAAGGACTGTAAATCTATTTCTATTAAGTGCAAAAATAGTCCCCCCAAAAGAGATTCACTATAGATAAATCTAGTTATTATTTTAAATTATAATTGTGTATATCAATAGATGAAATCTGAGCTATATTCCCAGTCTATTCTCCTTTTTGAGAAAGGATCCTACTACATTGCCCAGGCTGGCCTTGAATTCATAACCTTCTTACCTTGACCTTAATCTTTGGATTAATAAACATGTGTGAACATGCCCAGACTAAGACTGTAACAAAGATGAAGTTGGGTGATCACTAAAACTCCAGGAGATATGCTTGCCACATTAAACCTAAGCTTGAGCTTCTAAACTTCAGAGAAGAATCTCAAACATTAATAATAAAAACCATGAGGAAAAATCATGTCACTCTGGGCGGGGAGGCTAGGGTGTAGTCTCCTCAGCATGCATGAAGCAATAGCTTCAGCCCACAGCACAAAACCAAAAGAGGATTAAGCAGCTATCTAAGAAATGCTAGCAGCAACCTCAGCAGCTAGAGATGAACACATCTCCTGGCCACTGCTCTTGTATTCCTCAACAGTGCCGTGAGCACGGAAGTAGGCAGTCATTTCTCAGTTACTTAGTGGATAGCCACTCACTGCACTTTGAGCATTGACGATTCAGAAAAAGAGTGGCCTCTTCGCTTCCCCTTGCTTAGTCAATAGAGTTGACAGGGTTGTTGGTTTTGCGCTTTGTTTTAATTTTGTTATTTTTAATTACGTTTGTCTGCTCTGGAGGGACGTGCAGGTGTCCATGGAGCCGGAGGAGTTCAGTCCTCTGGAACTGGAGGTAGAGGTGGTTGTGAGCTACCTGATGTGGGCGCCAGGGACATTAACTCTGGTCCTCTGGAAGCTAACCACAGATCCACTTCTCCATCCCCAAGACAGACATCTCTGAACAAGTCATTACAGTATAATGCACTGTAGTGACACAGACACACCTCTTTGGAATATGAAGTACCGGCTCACTCTGCCCGAGCGGAATAGGAAAAGAATCGGGGAGAGATTTAAAGGGGATTAAAGTCCCCTGATAAATAGAAAGGAACAGCACACACAAAGATGTGGGATGAATTGTGCCACCCTCCATGGCCAGCAGTGGATTACGGCTAATGCTCAGCAGCTGTTAAAATGAGGGCGAAGATCAGGACCCAGCAGCCAGATTATCAGGTGCTCGGACTACTTGAAGAGCCTGAGCTTTATAGATAGGCAGAAGCAGCTGGAAGACTTTAAGCAGGGGAGTGGCAGGATTAACTCTGTACTTTAGACAGATCTTTGACAGAGAGGTGTGAAGGCAGTGTGGAGAAAGTGAAAGTGGAGACTTAAACCTGTTTAGGAAGCTTTAGCACTAACCAGATGAAGGACAGTGCAGGCCCAATTATGAGCAGCAGCTGAGAATGGGTGATTTCTCTGTTTCTCGTTAGGGATTGTGTCCAATGCTCTAAGGTTCCAGTGGCATTGTCTCCAGGATTTGGTGAGTGAAGGGTGTGAGAATTAGGCAAGATAACTCAAGCAAAAGAAGCCAACATCAACGGGCACTAAGTGGTTTGTTCCTTTGTTTATACATAATTTTTATTCAACTGAAGCTCATGGAATACCTCTTCTGTTAGGAAATCAGGCTTAAAGGCCTAGGGATTTAAGAGCAAGCAGATGAGGAGGAGGAAGGGATGCGATGTGCTTTCAATGTAAGGCAATGGGCAGAGTGGTATACCCAAAACCGGGGAGTATCCCAGATGCCAATGGGATATGGCAGTGAACAAAACAATATAACCCCATAAGATTAGTATGTTATAGTCTCAGAGTTGGGTAACAACTTCCAGAATGCACAAGATGGGTGGAGAAAACTTGGCTTGGCTGGAGAGTTTGCTCGGGGCTGGAGAAGATCAGACGAAGCACAGCGAGGCTAGCTGGTGAAGTCTTATAGTCCTTTAAAACAGTTCCTCATGTTGGGGCGACCCCTACCATAAAGTTCATTAGCCCCTCCAAAGGATGGCGACCCACAAGTTGAGAACCGCTGTCTTGAAGACACATGAAAGAGCCCTTGCCACGTTCCTCTGGGGAGCCAAGAAGACAGGGCAATGAAAAGTGCGTGTATATACTTATGGAGCTCCAGGCTCAGAGAGGCGCTGTCACCTTCCCGAGTCCACAGGAGCCCAACACCGGCTGAGATCCGAGTTCGTAGCCCATGCCCTCCGGTCGTTCTCGTCCTAGAGTGCAGAATGACCTGGGGGCCCCAACACAAAAGGGCGCCAAACAGAACCAGCTCTGAGGGGAAAAAGTAGGGCAGGCTTGAACCCTGAGTCCCTCCGGTATCCGGATGCTTGTCCTCGAAGAGCACGAACCCAAGCTGGCCCGCTGTGGATGGCGCCACAGATCCCCAGCGCTGGGACTGCTAATTACCAGCGGCCCGGCTCACACAGCCCGTCCACTCCACCCTGCTTAGTGGTTCGCTCCGAACACCCCTCGCTGCACGGCGGGTGCCGCGGCCTGTCTCACTTCCGGTTGTTGCCGGGCCCTATATCCGGTGTCCGCCCGCCCTCCATCCCGCTGCCTCCGCGATGCTGTCCCGGTCCCGCTGCGTGTCCCGGGCGTTCAGCCGCTCGCTTTCTGCCTTCCAGAAGGTACTGTCTGGCGGGGCCTGGTCTCCGGCGGGTGCGGAACCTGGCGGCGGGCGGACGGGCGGGCTGAAGGGCAGGGGCGCCGTGCGCCGGCCAGGCCGGGCACCAAGGGCACCGGGACGCAGAGGCAGCCGACGCCCTCGGAACCGCCCAGCCGCGTGTGCGGAGCCCGTCCTCTCCCTGGCAGCCCGCGCCGGCCGTTTCCCGCTGTCCCCGACCCTTAACTGCGGGGCTGGGAGCCGCGCCCGCCGCGACATTGACTCAGAACTGAAGAGGAGGCACGGCCCCCAACCAAATCCCGCGGCCTGACTCCGCGCTGTCTCAAAACCAGCGCGTGTCACTCTCGTGGGGGAGGTTGGCGTAGTTTGGCCGACCCGGTGCTTTGCATTTACCTTCGGAGTTAACGAGATTTCACCTGTCAGCAGCACGTTAAACGTGCACTTAAAAAAAAAAAAAAAAA